>NW_027555736.1:156255167-156855167 GCF_003287225.1 Phascolarctos cinereus
AGGGGTCGGTGAGTAGAAGTTCCATGTTCTAGGGCTACACTAATGAAACAAAGAAATACTATGGAAGAAAAAAAAAACATCAAACAATCTGGCTAACAATTTCATTCTCAATCCATATGACTGGCTAAAATGTAATTGCTTTAAAAATTAAATCAATCAATCAGCAAACATTTATTAAGCACCTACTAGGGGTTAAGTCAGTGGTGTCAAACCCCAAATAGAAACAAATCCATGAAAGCCATAAATTAATATTATCAATGCTCTATTGTATTTTTGTTTATTTTGTTCAACATTTCTCAATTACATCCTAGGCTGGTTCAGTCTCTCTGAGTGTGAATCTGCTAGGCCAAATAAAAGGGATACAAATATAATGAATAAAACACTCCTTACTTGAAAGGAGCCTAGCGAGTATTATATTATTCAATCTTTTATTTTTGTTGTTGTTGTAGAAATTAACTTTTATAACAGGAATATACCTGATATGAATGAAGTGGGGAAAAATTCTTCAAATAATTCAGATTCTGGGGTTAGCCTCTTACAACATAAGCAACATGTTTCTAATATATTATGAAGGGCAAAAGCATCATTACCAAATAACTGTGTTTTCATTAATCATCCACCATCAGTGGTAAGATAATTCTTTGAAGATGAGCCAAGATAAAGAAAAGAATACTGACCACATGCCATGATTTCTTTCCCCCTTTTTATTTATTAAGGTCCCATCCCTTAAAAAGTGAGTCCGCTTGCCAGTTTCAAAAATGCTCTTGGCATTGGGGGCAGGTAGGTGGCACAGTGGATAGAGCACTGGCCCCTGGAGTCAGAAGGACCTGAGTTCAAACCGGCCTCAGACACTTGACACTTACTAGCTGTGTGACCCTGGGCAAGTCACGTAACTCCATTGCCTAGCCTCCCCCCACCCCACCCCCACAAAAAAAGAAAGAAAATACCCTTGCCTGTCAGCATACCTAGTGTGAGATAAGCTGAGGGAATAATGTCCTACAAATCTAAGGGGAAGTGGATGATAAAAGTTTTAGACAGACTGAGACAGACAAGTATTTCTAAGCAGGGTAATGTACAGTATTAATGGTGGCAAAATATTCCTGGAGGGATGGGCCATATTTCTATTTGCTTCCTGGATCAGAAGGAAATTCATCTGAGTCCAGGATGTGACTTTTTGTAACAAACTGCATTTATATAGGGTAGTGGGAGGGGAGCAAAAGCCCTCTAAGAATCATATGATATTATCACATCTTGAGGATGGTAAATAGTTGGGTCTTAAATAAGATTTGTTCCCTATGTCAACTTTTAGAACAGAAAGACAACATTGAAGGCTTCCAAATTGGAGATTAACTTTAAAATAATTGAAGCCATCATAATTCCACTCTTAGGTTCTCATCTAGAGAGAAGTAAATCAGTTTGCCCAGGCAGTGTAACTCTTTACCTCCCCTGCTCTTCTCCCCACCAAACCCCAGACCTACCTGGCCGGTGTTTACATATGACCCATAGGGTTGGTAGTTTCACTAAGCCCAGGATGGCTTCCTGGCAGTGTGGTTGGTGGCTCTGCCGATACGGCAGAAACTTTTTCTTCTTCCCTTCTCTTAAGGCAGGCTGCTTTGGGGTTTAGGTTCCTCTCTGTAACAGGGCAGGGAGGGGGAAGAAAGAGCCTTCATTATTAAACAAAAAACTATGAAGCAGATGTCATAATTCTTGGATACAAAACTGCCATTCTTTACTGGACTTCTTGATGTCCATGTAACTGTACATCACATTGAACAAAATCACAATGTAGATCCCAGCAAACATCAAGCTCTCTCCCCAAAATGTGAGTTCAAATGAAAAGCTAGATCCATGCCTCCCACTGTCCAAATATTTTGTCTGGTCTCTACTCTCTGTTACTTCGGATAGAGAGAGTCTTCTAGGGATTGCTTTGATCTGTACCAACACCTCAAACCTAATCCACCCTACTCTGGGGATGAATGTCTGAGCTGCCACTGTGAGCAACTGTAACCCCTTGAGCATCCTGCGGAGATGCAGTGCACTACATTGATATGAGTGCTGACACCATCTATACCTGGGAGACATCTGGGCTTAGCCTGGAATTCCATCAGCTTAGAAAATGCTTTATAGTAACAGACAGACCACTCAGCCAGCCCCAAGGCTGAGGATTTTTACCCTCGAAGTTAAGCGACATCCTCTCAAGGGACGCAGGGAGCTGGGGCATACCCTGTGACTTTTCTTTGATATGACTGTGGAAAGAACTACTTCAATTGCTGTTCTTGAACTGGAGGCAAAGGAAGGGAGATGAGTAGCCTTTTCTCATGTGTCTAACACACAAAGTGGCTAGCTTTTTGAACGTGAAGGAAGACTGAATAACTAGGAAGTATAGTATGTGTATATGAGGGAAAGAGGAGAAGGAAGGGAAAGAGACTGACTTACAAAGAGAAATAAAGAAGAAAAACTGAATCAAAATAGGAAATCCGTTCTCTTGAGGATTTTTTTTTTGACAAGGATGCTAACTGGACAAGTGTATAAAAGTATGCCCCGTTGTAAGAAAAACGCACATGTGAAAACTCCAGGGTATAAAAAACCCCATGTGAATTAGGCTGTGAAGATCAGGCTCATCCAAAAAAATTTGGCCTCTATTTTGGAAATGAGATCTTGAGGCTAGCTTTATATAAATATCTAACTAACATGGGGGTTCTTAACTTGGGATATGTGAACTAATTAAAAAATATTTTCAGAACCGTTTCTCAATAAAATTGGTTTCCTTTGCAATCCTATGTATTTTATTTTATGCATTTAAAAACTTTTTTTTTTTCTGAGAAGGGGTCCATGACACAAAAAAGATTAAAAAGTCTTGATCTAATAGGTCTTGGAGACTCCTCTAAGGTTATTCCAAGGGAATTTTAGCCCAAGAAGTCGATGGATGAAGGAGAGGATTTGAGCAAAGCAAAAACAAAAACCAACCAACCAGATGATATAACCAAAAGTTCCATTCAACGAAGACAACGAAGTGGACCACTGTAGTAAACAGGTTAAATACCACCTGAACAACCATTTGTTGGCAAAAGGCTGATAACAAAGATCATATGCAGACCAGTTTTCCTGTGACTTTTGGAGGGTGGGTAGGGTGGATGTTTTATAATTGGCCCCACCACAGTGCTGTCATAGTGAAGGGGCAGGGCTTAAAATTGTAGTATTCTTTCTTCTTTCTCATGGTTCTTCCCATTAGTTCTAATTCTTTATATCATGACTAATGTGAAAATATGTTTAATATGAATGCATAAGTAGAGCCTATATCAGACTGCACACTGTCTTGGGGAGGGGGAGAAAATTTAAAAATCAAAATCATATGGGAGTGAATGTTGAAAACTAAAAATAAATTAATTAATTACAAAAAATGAAATAAAATAAAAGACTACTGCAACTGAAAAAAAAAATGTAGTATTCCAAGATCCTTTCTTGGCAATGGCAACAACCTCATGGACTTTGAGTGGGTCTTTTCCAGATTCCTTAGCAACTGTAAAACTAATGCAATTAGTGTTCTTGATAGGACTTGCTAGATTTGAGTGAAATGACCAGCACCCTGGGTAGGAATAAGAACTTAGCAGAGGTGCTGGGCCCTTCGGTCTTCTTCTTTTTTTTTTTTTCCCCAAACAGGGAATCTGCTCTTCTCTTTTTAATTTCTGGATAACATATCACCATAAAGTTTTGTAAAAAAGCCTAATAGGATTTTAGCTTTTTTTTTTTTCCTACTAGGCTATAAACCCCACGAGGGCAGAGACTGTATGTTATCAAACGCTATATCATCTTACCACTTAAAATAGGGCTTTGCCCATAGCAGGTCTTCAAAAACAATTGTATGTTGAATGAAGTAGATATGTTAACGGCTTTGATAACTAGTGGTGACCTGGACCAGATACTATGTGCTTCCCAAATGGGTTTCTTCTCTTCAAAGATCAGTTGCCTTGTCCTCTACCTATTGATCTGAATCAAGGGCACTCTCAGAATCACAGAATTTTAGAACTAGAAGGGTAATAGATTATCTAGTCCAACTTCTGCAAAGCCTGAAATGGGACACTTGGTTGGTTTGTTCCATACGGCATTAAAGGCATATATCAGACACTTGTGGCAGACTGGGGTCATGGAGATCCTCCCGTGACTCATTACTGGGAATCTACCTCATTGGGTGAAATGTATCTCCCCTCCCAAAGGTGCAAGTTATAGTCAGAAATCATGCCCAGTTAATCCAAGCCAAGTTCATCAGTTTTACAGAAAGGCCCAGTAAAGGAAGCCTTATACATGTATATCCAATTGTGTTAGGATGAAGGCATATGGACAGATACTAAAAAAATATGTGGTATTGATTGATGAAGTTGCATAATTTCCCCAAAGGCCCATTAAACCACTCATGGTGGTGGAGAAAGTCTAGGGTGGGAAAACAATTTGTGGGCAGAAAACATACCTGCAGAATATGTACTTCTGACCACGAGAAGGAAAAGCATGTCACAGGGCACACTGGCCAAGCAAGTTCACGGTACTTGGAGGGCCAAGTAGAACCAAGGGTCTAAGTAGCCTGATGAGATCTGACTTGGGCAGGCAGAAGGTTGGGAATCAAATTAGTGGATAGGGATAGAAATATCAGGTACATATTGTCAGTCTGGTTGGAGTGAATTCAAGTCCAGAGATGTCACCTAAGGCAGGGAAGTACTGGAAAGTAACTTAAATCTAGGCGGGCTAGATTCTAGGAGGTCAGACAAAAGTCAACAAGAGCAAGAAAATTAAGCTAAATGAGGATGCTCATTCCCTGTGAATGAGGCTGGAGGTCCACAGGTAGTGACTGTATTCAGAAAGCAATCGTCAACCAGTAAGCATTTATTAAGTGCCATAAAGTCATCAGAGTTCTGAAGGTGAATACTGCCTAACTGACAAGAGTAGCAGAGGGGCTAGGATCACTGGGAAATCCTGAGGTCTTACATCTAAGGAGTCACAGCAAAAAACAAAAAACAAAACAAAAAAACAAACAATGAAAAAAAACCTGTCCTCCTGAGTTAGAACAGCCATGCGGTTTTGTTTTTGTTTTGTTTTGTTTTTGTTTTGTTTTGTTTTGCCAATGGGGAAGCACTTACCTCGGACTTGCTGCTCTAGACTGAGGATGACTGCCACGGCCTGGTGAAGAATAAGGAGCTTTGTCTGGGGTTTTTCACTCTTTAAGTGAAGCTGACACATTCTTCCTAGTTCTTTGAATGCCTCATTAATATCCCGAACACGCAAGCGTTCCCTGGCATTGTTAGCCATCCTCCTTTCCTTCTCCCTTTCTACTTTCTGCTCTGGGTTCAAATCTTCATCTTCATTAGTACTGCTACAAAATCAAAATACATCCCAGTTATCTCTTTTCGTTTTTACTCTATGGTGGGAGTGGGAGGCAGAGCGAAGGGGGAGATGGAGAAGGTTGACAGTAAATACGCGCTTTTTTTGTGCTGGAGAAAAAATGATTTGTCATTACTGTAGGACCTATAAATCTTCAGGGTCATTCTTCTGGATAGCCTACCTTGGACATCCCACGAACTTGTTAGAAAAATCAGATGCTACACTGACCTTGTCCTTTTAGCATATAGAAATCACATCTTCAAAGAAAAGGGATTTTCCTCTGCTCTTTAAGCATCTACTGATATCTGTGGTGTCAACTACAGAAAGGGGACTCAATTAATGCTTGTTAACTCACAAATCACGGAAATTTTTGAAATATTTTTGTACAGCATGGAATTCAAATTTCCTTTACTTGACTAAAAGTGTCATTCCCAAAGAGATAAAAAAGAATCAAGATGGCGCTGAAGGGTAGATAAAGTACCAGGGTTGTGAGAGACCTTGATTAGAAAGGTCAATTGGTCCAACCCAACAACAGATGAATCTCTTCTAAAGTAATACAAAAGAAAATGATAATGTGATGTTTTATTATCCCCGTCTTTCTTCAGAAGAAGTGACAAGTGCCGCTACAAATAATGCCAAGCTTTATAAACAGCAACTACAATAACAAACCAGAGGGAAATCTATGAATGTCTGGAGCATGGGAAAGATATATTTGCTCTTCTATCCACAGCATACATGGATTACAATAATTCTCAGCACCAATACTCTTGTAAAACAAAGGAAAATTACATACACATGTAAATACATGTGTGTATTATAAATGTGTGTATAACAGAATCTGCAAAGGGATCAGTAAGTAATTCTTCTTTTTTTTTTTTTTTGGGTTAGGCAATTGGGATTAAGTGACGTGCCCAGGGTCACACAGCTAGTAAGTTATGTATCTGAGGCCAAATTTGAACTCAGGTCCTCCTGAACTGGTATTCTATCCACCGTGCCACCTAGCTGCCCCAGTAATTATTCTTTAACCATCCAAATTCTTACCTATACTTTAAAGCTTTGTGAAACTGTTCCTGACAAATCAAGTTCATACTGAGCTCTTACCTAGCTCTTATTATAGACCCTTTTAAAAACAGTCCATATGATATAATTTAGTACTTAAGGATATGTCATTCAATTTAAAAAATTTAGTAAGCACCTACTTGTACAAGTTAACTTCTCTGCTTCAGCTATTTACATCTGATCTCTCTCAGACCATACGCTTCTTGAAGGTGACGATTGTGACATAATCTTCCACACCACCATAACATCCTTCCCTCCACAGTGTCTGACAGAGCACAGTAGTAGGCATGTAATAGGCCAGGGGTGGGGAACCTGTGGCTTCAAAGTCCTCAAGTGCAACCCTTTGCTTACATCCAAATTCCACACAAACAAATCCCCTTAATAAAAGGATTTGTTCTGTAAAACTTGGGACTTAGTCAAAAGGCCGCACCCAAGGACTTAGAACGCCACATGTGGCCTTGAGGCCAAAGGTTCCCCACCCCTATAATAGGCACACAGTAAGTACTTACTGAATGATGACAGTCTTTAATTTTGTCATTACTTTTATTTGTGGCCAAGCTAAAATAGTCAATGGTTTTAAGATTTAATACCAGGTTGCTGACAAATACCTTGTTCTGCCTCGAGATGAAACCTTTATATCTTTTTGAGAGGATTCATCATCTGATTTCATGTCATCAGATGAAGGAGGTTCATGGAGATTTTCATCCTTTTCCTTGTTTTCAGACTTGATTTCTGTTGGACCAACAGCCCCAGATTGGCTCTGCAGGCCACCTGATGATTCAAATGACAGAGAAAATAATACTCAGTTACTCCACTATAAATGGGCTCAATTCTGAATTAGAACTAAAAACCACAAGGACATCTCTCTTAGTGCTTAATGACCTGTCCTTATTCTGAGTATGTTCATCAGGGAGACTGGGTGGGGTGGGGGTGGGAAAGATCATGTTCACAGCAGGATGAATAAATCTCAAAACACACACCAAAATCATGCTGATCTTCAGTCTTTTTTTTTGCCCATCCCTGTCCATCAGCTCCAGAGAAAATTCTATTGCATTTATGCTAAAAAGAACACACATGACCCTGATAGTAAGGAGTTTTTCTATTATTATAAGGAAATAGATTATTTCAGGTTTCAGGCGGTAAAAAAAATCGAGCATACTAAATTATAATTGGAGGTGAGATAAAAGAGCTAATGTATTTCCACAAAGTGCTCAGCTGAGTCCTGCCAGTGAAAGGTGAGTAAGACTGACACACTTAAAGTAGGCAGCAGAATGCTCAGTGTACCTATTTTACATGTTTAGGTTTTAATTCTAGCTGCTTGTACTGAATTATCATCATTCAGATGCTAGAAGGTTCCCACTCATATTGAGTGCACCCAACACACCCAGGAAAATCCTCCTCTTTGTTCCCAAGGGACTTGTGTTTTCAGCTGCAGTCAAGGGTGTAAGTAAAGGAGAGAAAGGTGTGGTGAGATTGAGAGTAGACAGGGGAATGGTTATTTGGCCGAGGGGGACATTAAACATAACTCTCTTGGCCACTAAGAGTCCACTAGAACCTTATAAACTGGACATTAGTGCTTGGCACATCCAAATCAGTGCGCTGGGGACCTGCTAGTAGGTCTTATGATTTGTACTTATTTTTTGGACTTATGATTTGGAGACCACAAAGAGAAATATTACAAGCTAGAGAGCACTCTGGTTACATTATTAATGTAAAAGAACAATGGATCAAATTATTACCCCTGTAATTTTCTTGTGTTTTGTGATTCAAGTCTGTGCTTGAAGCAGGGACGGTACTGGACAGGACTGAATGATTGCCATTAAGGTTGACGGAGTCTTCCCGATGAGTTCCAACCTAAAGCAAAGAAAGAATTTCTATCATTGTATACAGGACCAAAACACTTTAATTCAAATATGCAGAGAGGTAGATATGAGGCATATAAAACTAGAAATTTTTAAGCAATATTTTCTATCTTGCAGGTGTATCAAATGTGTCCTGATATTTATGTTGCCTTTTAAATCCAACTAAAACAACATTTTTACCTAAATCATTAAATCAGATACAGAAGATATTACTATCATGCCCTTCCAAGGTCAGGAGCTTCTCCCAATGGATTAGTCTGCTGGCCCATTTTGGATTTATTTATTTGATGGGTGGTACTTTGAACTCTAGAGAAAAGAAAAAGAAATCTAGTGGCACAGAGTTCTCCTAATCAACTGCACAGTGAGGGGGTGTGGAGCACAATGGGGAATTCTTTCAGGTCTCCATCACATACCTTGGAGAATGAAGTATTTCTCCATTTGGTTCTGTTTTTACTTATGTGACTTTTGGCTAATCTAAATGAAATCTCATTAAAGTCAACCTTGCTTTGAAACACTGATGCATCCATTTCCTTGTGACTTCCTCCTCTGATGTAGTTCACAGGTCCTCCATGTCTTCTCTTTACATGCAATGCTTATCCCATCTTTTCCCATTAATCTTCTATAGAGAATCCACCTGACACATAGGAGGCCTTCCACTGATTCATTTAATACGTTCGAGGTACCAAGACAGTGCCTGGACTATCCATTTGTTGGCTCTCATTCTCTTTACCCATCTAGTCCAATGCCTATTCTGGCATTTAATGTCATTTAATGAACTCTTCTATGTGACTTTTCTACTTCCATAAAATTCTAACTCTGATGCCTTGCTGTGATGGAGAAGTAACTCCAAATTCCTAAAAGATATGTCAGTGATGTGAATCTCTTGGGAGGTCCTGTGAAGAAGCTGGAAAGGATTTCAGTTCAGAACTGGCAATTCCGAAACTGTATCTGCTTTGCAAGAACCAGTCTAGCTAAGTTCAGAAAAGGTCAACATCAGAATACTGGCCAATAGATTTTTTTTGCCATGATAAAACAAAAAAAATGAGCAAAATATTTAAGTCCCAATGCAACTTTTTTTGGGGAAGGGGGCAATAGATTTCCATGAATTTTATGAATGTTTCTTTTTTTGTTGTTGTTCATTTGAAGTTTATCATTTCTGGGTATAAAATCATACTCTGTACTACTAGCAGGTGATTTGGAGAAATCTAGGACCCATTTCCACTGAAAATTATCTTTTATAAGTATATCAAGCCTTGAAGGACTCATTTTCTTTTAAATTAAGCTACTGATTCAGCACTCTCTGCAACTTCTTAGCGCACAGAGGGCAATTCCTGCCTTCAATAATTCTCATTTCTCTAGACTTCTTCAACCCCACTCCCCTGCACTATTACTATATATTTTAACTTGGAGAATCCAATCCTTAGCACAGTACCAAGATGCAGAAATGTAGGTGATACAGGAATAAAGAAAATAACCCAAGACCTGAATGAACCTGGCAATTAATGTCTATATCTAAAAGAGATTGAGGAAAAGGTTCTAGGCATACAAAAATATCTATAGCAGCTCTTTTATAGTGGCAAATTAGAAACTGAGGGAATGCCCATCAGTGGAAGTGGCAGAATAAACTGTTATATGAATATTATGGAAAACTATGAGTGGTAAGAAACGAGGAAATAGATGATTTCAAAGAGGTATGGAAAGATCTGTAGGAACTGATACAGAATGAAGTAAGCAGAACCAGAAGAACAATTTATACCAGGCCTCACAACCTATGGCATGCTGGCTGCTTGTGGCACGTCAAAGGATTTTGGGCAGTGTGTGAAAAATGTAGAGGGCTGTCCAAAATCCTTTGGTGTACTGCAAGTGGCCTGTGGGCCATAAGTTGTGCAGGTCTGATTTACACTACAGCATCAACGTTATAAAAAAGAACAATTTTGAAGACTTATATAAACTGATAAAAACAGAAATGAGCAGAAGCAGAACTTTAAAAATTTTTATATTTTTTTCCAATTACATGTAACAACAATTTTTAACA
This sequence comes from Phascolarctos cinereus, assembly GCF_003287225.1. Lineage (NCBI taxonomy): Eukaryota > Metazoa > Chordata > Mammalia > Diprotodontia > Phascolarctidae > Phascolarctos > Phascolarctos cinereus. The sequence continues at coordinate 156,265,494 of NW_027555736.1, forward strand.
TTCATTTTTTAAAAAAATTTTGAATTCTAAATTTTTCCCCTCCTGGAGAAGGCAAGCAATTTGATAGAGATTATATATGCACAGTGGTAAAAAAAAATTTCTGTATCAGCCACGTTGTGAAAGAAAATAGAGCAAAAAAGAAAAAGAAAAAAGTTTAAAAAAGTATGCTTCTATCTGTATTCAGACTCTTATCAGTTTCTTCTCTGGAGATGAAGAGCATTTTTCATCATAAGTCATTCGGAATTGTCTTGGATCTTTGTACTGCTGAGAATAGCTAAGTCATTCACAGTTGGTTGTCATACAATATTACTGTTACTGTGTCCAATGTTCTCCTGGTTTTGCTCACTTCACTTTGCATCAGCTATGATGAGTCTACAGGAGAATAATTCATACAGTAACGACAATGCCATAAAGATGAACAACTTTCAAAACTTTAGAAATATGATCAAAATGATAATCATCCTTGATTCCACAGGATGGGTGATGTAGTATGTTATCCACTTCTTATTATTTATTTATTTATTGGCTAGGCAATGGGGTTAAGTGACTTGCCCAGGGTCACACAACTAGTAAGTGTCAAGTGTCTGAGGCTGGATTTGAACTCAGGTCCTCCTGACTCCAGGGCTGGTGCTCTATCCACTGCGCCACCTAGCTGCCTCCATTATCCACTTCTTGAAAGAGAGGTGATGAATGCAGAGTAAGGAATGAGACGTGCATTTTTTGAATGTATACATTAGGGAAATTTGTTTTTGCTGACTATTGCATATTTGTTACAAGGGATTCCCCCTCCCTGCATCCCTATGGGGGTAGGGGTGGGCAGGGAAAACAGAAATAGAAAACAGATTTCTGTTAATCAAAAAATAAAACTTTAATTAAAAATCCTTAACAGAAAATAATAATAGATCATAAGATCTTGGAGCTGAAAGAGGCCTTAGAGGTCATCTACTCCAACCTCCTCATTTTAGAGAGGAGGAAAGCCAAGGCCTAGAAAGATTTTGTAACTTGCTCATGGTCAAGAACCAGGATTTGAACCCACCACTTCTGACTCCAAATTCAGTGTTGAATAATGATGGCTCACATTTCTATAGTACTTCCAATTCTTTGTCCAGGGTTTTTTCTCCACGAGTAAATTCATAAGTATGCTGATTTTAATTAATACACTTAATTCCTTAGAAAGCTATGCCATTTAAAACAATTTATAACATATGTGCTTATATTGAAGTATAAATATGTAGAAACTTTTGCTAAATGTACATGTTTTCATTATTTCTCATATTTCCCCAGACTATCCTTCAAAAAAAATTTTTTTAAAAGAATGGCAAAGACTAATCAATAATTTCAGATAATTTAGTGCAAAAGTTTTTAGAGTACATAAAATGCCAAACTGTTCATTCTGATCTTTAATCAAAAGAATGCAATTAGAAATTGACCAAAAATGGCCATCAAAGACAGGTTAGCCAAGCCTGTGCAACTGTCTATTATTTTATTCTTATTAAAACTGGCTACAGATGAAGCTTTTTAGTGGAACAGTAGCAAACATGTCAACTAGAAGATTAAGCCTTTAATTAAATAGGTTTATTGCCCAGAGTTACACATGAGAACCACTGTTTTTCAATAAATCCTTCAATCCTAGTAAACTGCTGAGCTTTGAATCCCTCTTGAGTAATTAATATAGCTTTTATCTTTCATGTCTTAGTATGGGTTTTACCCAGAGAGAGATAAATGCCCTTACGCAAGTTTATCCTTTGTTTAATATACATGGTTTCCCATGAGCTGAAACAGAAGAAAGGAACTAAAAGTGAGGTTTTAGGCCAGTCACTGATCATTCTGGCAGAAGATTAGATATACTGTATTAATAACAGCTATATTAGTGCTTTAAAGTTTGCAGAGTGCTTTACAAATATTATCTCATGTCAGCCCCACATCAACCCTAAGAGGTAGGCACTAGTATTATTCCCATTTTACAGAGGATGAAACTGAGGCAGGTAGCAGTCATGTGACTTGAGCAGGGCCACTAAGAGTCTGAGGCTGGATTCAAAGTTAGGTCTTTCTAACTCTAGGTCCAGCCTTAAGTTATTTATTTTTTTAAAATGTTGCTATGGATCCTTACCCCATCTCCAATCATTTAATGTCTCTCATAACTAAATTCAGATTATTTCAACATTATTCTTGGTTCAGGATTACTTGTGTTACTACTCCTTTTATTGGGAGTGGATAACCAAGACTTGATTGTATATGCCTTTTAAAGTAGTATATAATTTCATAATACTACAGTAAACTTGTCTTCTGAAAGAGTTCCCAAATCTGCCCTTCATTTTTCATAAATCTTATGAAATTGACATATAGGCTTACATGACCAAAATTGAGTGAGTGGGGAAGTAAAGCTTAAAAATGAAAAACTATTTGTGAAATTTGTAAGGAGGAAGGAAGAGATATTTTTACATGTTTCATAAAACTCTACCTTAGAAGGTATATTTTGGTTATGCTTGTTCTTAAAATGAGGATGCCTTCTTGCAAGTTAGAGACAAGGAGAACCTATCTCTTCAGGGGTGAGCTGACTCAAAAAAAACCCCATATTTAAAAAACTATGATACCAATTTGGCTCTAAAAAAGAGACCTAAGAATGTATTTCCCACCTTTTGTACTGGGAAAGGACTACGGGTGTGGAGCACTGTGTATAATGTTAGACTTATTTGAGGTGTTGGTTAGTTTTGCTAAACTTTTTCTTCTCCTTTTTCCTCCTGTGTTATAAGGGACAATTTACTGGGAAAGGAAGAGAAAGATACAGTGGGAAACAAAGGTGTTATAACCCAGAAGATGTCCATACATTAATTTAAAAAAAAAAGGCGGGGGGGGGAAACACAACACAATTTTCCACTTCTTCAGCAACAACAACAAAAAACCCTAAGGCTTAGGTCTAAGGATCAACACAGCAATTTTGAATGATTCAGAAAATAGGCAGCAAATAAAATCAGTCTTGAGTCTGACAGGTTTCTTCTCATGTTAACGCTTACTGAATTGTAAGTTAAATCTTTTTGGTTACTGAAATACATGTTGAATCTTCATGTTAAAATAATTAATGGGAAATGAATTAAAATGTTATAGCTTTTTTTTTAACTCTTCTGCAAATAATGTAATGTGAATTAAGCCAATGTGAGATGAAAACTAAAAGTTTTCCTGCATTTTTAGCAGTACATGTTAATTTAAAATTTAAAATATGATGGTAATGGTAATATCAAATTTCATAGTTAATTTTTCAGTCTTTTCACTATTTCTATTTTTCATCTCATACATGTGATTTTTGGTTGTTAGCTATTTCAACTGGATGAATTAGGAGAACAAAGGATAGCCACAACTTATTCTAGTTTGCCTACCAAGTCAACCTTCACCCGCCACATTCCTAAAGCTATTGATTTGGGCTGTCATTGCTTTTCTGAAGCTCGACTTATCAAAGTTGTGTTCCTTGACTTTTTAAAATGGGTGAACCCTAGGCTGGCTAGCCGATGATGACCATCTTAACTAGGAGTCTGTCTTCAGCTTCTAAGGCTTTTTAAAAGATCTAGACAACAAACAAGTGCCTCTCCACGGCATATTTTAACCAAGTATTTTATCATGCTTATATAAATTACTGATTTCCAAATGAAGGCATTTTCATTTATTGGCACATAGAGCAAAAATATAAACTTTCTATAAAATCCTCAAATAGTTTAGAGCTTGAAGTCTGGAGTTTCTCATCTTAATGAAGTTAGCAGAAACTTTCTCTTTGTAACCTGATTCCCCTTGCAAATGGCCCTCTTACATTTTCTGGAGAATATAACTTTCACAGTTCTTACAATCCCTTTTTAACCCTTGCTCACTCTCTCCTCCAAAGTCCTCCCTTTAATCTGCAGAGCTGCATTCAAATGGCTCTGTCCACATACACAACAGGTGTACAAACAGTCCTTTGTCTGAGTCAGGGGCCCTGGGGCCAGCCAGATAGGATGGAGTTTTAATTGTTCATCTTGTTAGCATACAGCTGACAAGCTGCTATTGGGAGAGTAGCTGGGGAGGGTGAACTGTTCTCCCTGCCATCCGCCAAATTTCAATAATCATGGAGGCCCTCACTTCAGAATAAAAGCTCCATCCCAGAAAATGACATCATCTTGCATTCTAAAATCTCATTCCTCTTCTCTCCCCACCCCCATCCACTGCCATACTTTCGCTGGAGCACTCACAGAGGGACTTGTTTTCATTTAATTTGACCAATGGCTTTAGTACCCACAATGGAAAATGTTAAATCTAATTAGCTGATGAATAAGAGGATGTCGGATTAGGGTAGAAACCCAAAAGTACTGTGTGAATCCCCTTCTGATTCTGAATCTCATTGCAGCCCATTTGTCCAAATTATACTATATACTGAATACTGATTTCAATTAATTAGTATTAATCCATATATTGATTAAAGAACAGTTTGCATTGTTCATTTTGAAGCTATTCTGCCTTATCTGAAGAGTTGTTCATTTATTTATTTATTTATTGGTTAGGACTCTTATCTGCACTCTGTCGATTACTATGAATATATAACTCCTACCTTAAAAATCAGTTTAACTGTGTTTTCTTAGCAATTGTCTTGGCAGCAACACAAAAATGTTTTCAAATTACAAGATGGTTTTAAATCACAAAAATGTTAGAACTTTTTAAAAAGTAGGAACAAACTTTAAAAAGCATTTTAAAATTATGTAAGCTTAATGAAAATAAACCCACAAACAGTTTTTCTGCTTATAGAAATTGCCTAGGAAAAGTAAAGTCATAGAGGTATTCTCGAAAGCTTCATAAACTTTGTGGAGAGAATTTCTTCAGTACACGAAGCCAATCTGCATTTCTAAAAGACCATTCTATTGGTAGGGAGTAAAAATTGCTTTCGGTTCTTTTTCCCTCATAAGAGACAATATATCTGAGACTTATACAGTCTACCTTGTTCAAAAATATTTATCCACATTGATCCTTAAAGCAACTTGATCTAACGTTTCTTAGCATTAAGAAAAAGGCAGTTTTCTAACAGATTTAGATCAATTAGCTTTGGCTTGCATTTTTCAATGACTGAGTGAGGTACTTCTAAATAATAAGAGATAACTTGGGGCTATTTACTTCTATCTGGGAATATCATGTTTCTATCCATTGCTCTAAGGGAAACAAAGCAAAATAAAAATCAAAAAAGAGCCCACAGGAATGAGTATGGGTTAAATCCCTCCAGGATGGTGAACAATGAAGGCAAAAAAGAGCTCAAGGAGGAAATGTTATTCAGTATCATTAACAAGCATTAAAAAAAAAAAGAATATGGAAGAAAATAAGAACTAGGCTCTGATAAATATAAACGCTGTTTATCTCCTATATACCAGCTTGAAAATGAAATCGCACTCCTGATGGGGAACAACTGACAGATGTCAGAGGACTTCATGCTAAAGACAGAGCAATTGTTTACCACTAAACTAAAGAAAGACTTGAACCAAGGTACCAGGCAGCAAGCACACGTCTCAGGTCAACACCTAATATTTCTGGGGCCTCTGGAATGGCCCAGATCAAATAAGGTTATTACTAATCTCCAGTTTTACCTTTAACCCCAAACTTCCTTTTCAGCAGCTCATTTTAAGTCTTTATCATTAAAATAAATAAGCAAGAAAAAAGGAACCCAAACACTCTGTAATTTATTTCAATGTGTTCCCAAAGCACTTTTTTTTTTGCCAACTTAAAGCTTTAAAAGACTATTAAAAGACAATAGTCTTTCAATGCCAAATACTAATTTGATAAGTCTTGGATTTTTATAACATTTTCCTGAAGCACATATTGAGAAACACAAGACTATAAAATTCCAAAGGAGAAAGGAAATGAAGTAAACTGGGATTTTAAAACCTGGCTCAAAAATTGAGCAAATATTAAAAATTAAACCACGAAATGGTTATACTAATCACCTAAAAAGCAGTTGAAATTACTCATTTCCTAGTTTCTGTTTTCAAAAGCATCATCTTTCAGGGAAATTTAATTTCTGTTTGTGTGTTAAGTGAATAAATTATCTCAGATTAAAACTCTTCAAGCAGATGAAGCTTCATCTATTGCTAAACTACAATGCCCGAGAATCTTGTTTAAAAACAATAGTAAAAAAGTTCAAATATTCTGATGCTAAAGTACTTAAATATATTTTTGAATGACTGAAAGATCTCCTATTTTAGGTACCAAATAACTATTTCCCCAAACAGGTAGACAGCACTTCCACATACCTAGAATATCTGCTTTAGTTGATCATATGGAAATTAGACATCATAATATCTAGACCTAATATAGCCCTAACATTTCTCAAAGGAGGAAAATGGAGGCCTAGAGAGGAAAAAAATCTCTCAGTCACATAGCAGATAGAAGAGCTGAGATCTGAACACAGGTTCTGACTAGACATCCCATCTTTTCTCAGATGTTCTACACAATCCCTTCACTTTACATGTAAGGAAACTGAGGTTCAGTGAACTAAAGTGACTAGAGCTTAGGTCCTCTCACTTCAAATCTAGGACTATTTCCACTCTACACTTTACAGTTAATACAGTTACACTAATACAGTTAATAGAACTGTAAAGTAGCTATTCTTATGACCATTGAAATAATCCTTAGTCCAGCCATCTACAAAGAATTTGATTCAACAAATAACCTTGAATAACAAACGAATTCCTGTCCACATAAAAATATCACTCCACAATAAAAACCTCAGAAATAATTTAAGTTGGAGATGGCGAGCTATTCATAGCTCTCTTGTTACATCAAGTATCACTGAATTCCACTCCCCCAGCATTCTAGCCTACCCCAACCAAAGCCACTTAAACCTTCAAACTACCCATCAAAACAGAAGAGACAAAAAGATTCTGGAGGAAGTAAGAGATGGTGATAACGGGTTTAATACACCCTGGTTTGAAGCACTTCGATTACTTGTTAATTCATCCGTGAGATGCTGGGAGTCAGTTTTATATCAACTTTAGGTTATAGAAAATGTGGAAATCATGGTGAATGAGATTTCTAATAATGCATTCATCTGAACAAAACCCCAGGAACAGCAACGAATGATCTGGATATTCTGTGACATCGTACAAATGGTATTTTAACTGAATCAAAATGACTACTTGGTTTAGAAAATAAATGAATGAAATAATGAAAAACAAATGTTTCTTAAAAAGTTTCTTACACAGACTCTATCTTGCAAACAAACTGTTAGTAAATTGAGGCTAGACTGTAATCTCTCTTATTTAACATTCTTTTTCTTTTTCTTTTGCAGTACTGGGGGGGAAAAAACAAAACAACTCTTCCTTCCGTCTCACCTGTGCTCAGAAAGTAGAAACATAGAAAACTTCGAGACAAGTCAGGGTCCAGCGGATAATGAAGACTAACTCCAGAACACAGAATTAACATATTACTTATTCCCAGTACAGTTGCAGTGTTTGGAAGTTGGAGGACACAAACAATCAAACCAGGAAGGCTACTTTTGAGGATGGCTGGCAGTGGTTATGGTGATACACTCCAAACATTAAACACACACATACACACAGACACTGCTCCAAACATTTGGAAAGAGTTTATTCCATATGGGTGGGTACCAAGTGTGTATGCAAAGTGCAGGATTCCCAGCTGTGCTGACGGAAGTCCTCTATCACGGATGAGAGAGCGCCAAGGCAGCAGTCTTCCTAGCCTTGAGATCTTTCCCAGAAGCATGCCTCAGCCTGCTCTCAGAAAACATCAGGCAGAATTTGATCTTTATTTCACTCTAGTCCTTTTTCAGTTGAGTCCGTGCACCAAAAAGACTTAAGGTTATGAAGTTAATTTCCCTGTTGGGGCCTCGAGTCATGGCCACTACCTCGACGTTGTCAACTTTTTTCATCTTGCAGCTTTGATCTCTCTGGTGAAAGCCAGGCAATGAAAACTCATATCACACTTCAGGAGGTGGCATGGTTTGAGTCCCAGGGGGGTAACAGGAAAGTTAGTTCACTTATTTTCGCCATCCTTCTATCCTCTAAGAATTATACTCAGTAGCATAACAACTGAACTCTTCTGAAATGCTTCCAACAACTGAAGAACCCACAGGTTCTTTTGTTTTGCTGTTGTTATATAGTCTAACCCTGGCTCACTTCAGGTTTTAGAAGTCCACTGACTATTCAAGATGACTTGGAAACTACTTTTTTTTTTTACCAATAACTTTTGATGTTACAAAGTAACTAATTAGGATTTCTGGAGGATGCATCAAGCTCTTCAAAGGGTTCCTGTGTACTGGGATCTTTGAGAAATTCTTTTTCCTGTTAAAGCATGTCTACCTAATCAGGTAGAGATGATAATTCAAAGACACAAAGATAGTGGACCTTGGCAACAAGTCAGGAGGGAGGAATCTGAGTTGTAGAAACACTCCTAGATTCAAAATGCAAACAGCATCAAAGTCAAAATAGAAGCAGTAAACTTGCAATTTGAGCTGAGATGGAGGAGAGAAAGGAGTGATTAAGAGGTCAAGGATAGAAGAGATGCAAAGACCTCATTGATATACTGGCAGGAGGTCTGGTGGAGACTCAGTCTCATGACTTCTGTATAATACATTCTCTTCTCAAGTCAATCTTCCAAGGAAAGCAGCAATAGTTTCCCATTATAATCATCAATTTACCATTCTCCATGTCTGTGATGACCAATGTCACTCTATAGCTCCCTGAAAGAATGCTTAAATAGCATTCCCAAATGGTAGTATCAACAATACATTTTCTTAAAGCACCTTACTATTCTTCTGGAGACTTTTTTTTTTGCAAACCTGATTCACTTTTAAAAATGGGTACAAGGTTATACAAGCATCCAAAGTTGGCTATGCTGCTGAAAATGGTGTTCATAGGAAAGCTAGCAGCTTTGTTTGATGTTTACTACAGTGGCTCTGAAAGGAATATAAATGGATGTTTTACATGTGGATGTGAAAATCTGGAACCAATCCTATTTTACAGAACACAAGCCTTCAGCAATTGAGGCACCTAATTATTTTGATGATAGGTGAGTTTTAGCCTTGATCACATGGCTTGCAGCTAGGAATCTGTTTTATAAGCGAATATTTCACAGCATGCAACGAACCTTAAAAACCATGTCATAAACATGCAAACACATGGCAATAGTTAAATAAGCAGGTTCAAAAAGAGCTTCTTTTCTTTAAAAAATGTTTTGGAGAAAGAGTAACATAAGACATTGAACATAACATTTTTGATGTGCACAGCCCTATAATCCTACTTTTTCCCTCTCAGAACAGTTCCCATGTTTTTGAAAAGATGGATTGAATTATTTTATTCTTCTTGGGGATTAATTTAAAATTGTTTCCTCTCCATTGTTACTTACACTACAGCTGTGTTCAACCCACCTCCCCCTCCACCCCGCCCCTTTGTTTTTTTTCATTGGAAAAAAAAAGTTTAAATTTGGGCCTGCACAAACGAGGGTTTCACATTCCAGTCGCTTTCTTCCAGGCTTCAGCCAGCATCTGCTATTGAAGACTAGTTCCAAATTACAATAAACAGCTTTTCCAGACCAGAACACTTGAAATTCAGTCTTTCTTGACTGCTTTTCCTATTCAAACTCCCTATCCGCTATTTCAAGGAGAAAAACTATTCTGCCAATTATTACACATCTGGAAAAAATGCATGTATAAGCTAAAATGCTCTCTGCAGAAACTCTCTGCTTTCTGTACATGGTCACAGCAGGATTTTATGGGTCAATGACCAAGCCAATGTCTATAAAGGTTGCCCCTCAAGCCACTACTCAACTACCTTTCAAAAAGGAAAAGGGGGAAAAAATCCCTTCAACTGGATACCAACTGATGGTCAATGACTGCACCTGCTACTTTTCCTTAACCTTTGGTAAAAATGTGGAGAGACACGCTCACCGGAAATGCACTTAAATCTGAGTCCATCACAAGGCTCTATTGTATTGTTCTACAATCATGAAAGACATTGAGAATTTTGCATTTTAGGTGTTGCAAACAACTATGGAGACAGTTACCATTGATGCTGATCTACTGCTTGTGACAAGGCTTGATCCTCCATAGTTTGAGTTGAGGCTTCCAAGTGATGCATTATGGGATGGTCCCAATAAACTATGTATATCTCCATGGCCAGCAGGGAGGCTGGTAGAAGGTCCCACAGCATGATTCCGTAGCACATGGATAGCATCATCCAGTCTGTCTAAGCGATCTTCCATTCGAGACTGCTGTGGAGATTGAAAAGGAACATGGAGGTCACTGTCGGTCCACCTGTTAAATTCATTATGCCGCTATGTTCTCTACTTTGTGATACAGGGAAAACAGCAAGTGAAATGCAATATCAGGGTGGCTTCAAAAGCAGCTACTGGCACTATGAATCAACAGGAGAAGAAAGGCTATCTGGAGATGATGTTAAATAAATGCCACATCAGGAACAGTGGCTTTTCAAAACGAATCAACTGTACAGTTAACACGTCCAGTGCTATGACAGATCACAGATTACTGTATCAGATACTTAATTACAGTCTTATTGACCCTTTGGAAAGGTGGTGATTTGGGGAAGAAGCACAAGCAGGGGATCCCCAAATCAACCCAGGTCTAGCTGTGTAGTTAGAAATGAATAATGCATACATAGCTCACATTGTACGCACATCCAAGCTTGGGTGTTTGACAAACCAGAGGAAACAAATGCATTCGTGTGTCTGTATATAGATTCACACATTAGAAAATTTAAAACCAAAAGCATATGTCAGTAGGTCCCACTTAAAAAAAACAATCATTCTCTTGAACATAAAAGAAAAAGAAGCCTACTCTTGTAATTCTATAGAAAATGAAATGGCAAAATGTTTGAGGTTAAAAGACTTTGTAATTTGTACCAATTGAAGATTTAAAGTGGTATTGGTGAGCGGAATTAACTGTAACACAAAAAGGCACCATCTAAAGAGAAATAGTACCTCACAGACATCCTTTAAGAAGGACATTGCATCTTGCAAATGCTCGTGAAGTTGCTGCTCAACTCGATTTTTCTGGCAAAGTCAAGACAGAACAGGAAGCAAAGCACAGGTTAAGATTAATTCCAAAAAGAGATGAGGAAATAGCTGATGTGCGTGTCAGCATAAAATGTTAGTTAAGTTAATATAGAGATCTGCTTGTATTAAGGTATGAGAAGGCTAAATGCTTAATTCTGAGTTATAAGGTTAGCATTCTAAATTGTCCATATTGTTTACATCTGATTACAAAATGTAAGAAAAGAAGAAAATTTCGTTCAATTAAAAAAATTGTTAGTCACAGAAAAAAAGAAATTTTATATTTGGAAACTAGAAATATCAACAGATACCCAAAGCCTAGCTCAATATTCTATTAGGTATTCCTTTTTCTAATCCTATACAATGAATATAAACACAGAAAAAACAAATGTTGTTAACAACCTACCACCAGGCTCTACACATTCAGTGCATACAAGAATAATCCTGAATTCTTCTGTGTTGTTTTATCTTTTACTTGTAACATAAATATATTATATATTCTTTCCTGGGAAGGGTACAAGAAAATGTTCCCTATGACAAAAAGTTAATACCACATAGGAAACATATTGATATTTGAATAGGAATGTAGTGCACAAAGCACACAGTTTCTTCACATATAAAAACATGCAAAAATACAGTAAGATTCAAAATTGTGGATTGTTCTTTGTTGTATCCCCTTCTCTTATTTGTAGACATGGAAGTGCACACAGGACTCAGCTCTGGGTTTGTCAAAGATATGGGAATCTCATAACAGTATTTTAACACCAGATGTCTTAAGCCCAGAAGCCTGATGTCCAAAGAACAGATGGCAAAAGACATGCCCAATGTGTCTTATGTTGTTTAACTGAACTAGACCATTTGTTAGCAAAGAATTCACTTGTAATGCTACCCTACTGTTTTCTTCATTGATATGTAAGGTTTTTATTAACTAAAATAAACTCCAAACTTTTAGGTAAAAGTGCTTTTTTTAAAAGTAGCTCTTACCAGGGAGTGGAGAGAATTTTCATAGTTTGGAGATGAAGGGGGTTGGCCTCCAGGTCTGGACCACTGGCTAGCACCTGTTTAAAGAAAAAACAGAAACAAACACACAAAAAATCCCCAAAACACCAAGTTAACTCAGAGATTTTTATGATGTACTGAAACGAAATAAGGATATATTACTAAGCTCAATAAATATTAATAAAGTAGTGTGAAAAGTTGAGTTATATTTAAGGCTTTAAAAAGTGGCAGGTATTTTGCATAGTCTTGGTTGTTGACAGATCTAAAATATTTTACCCAAAAGAATATTAGCTGATTTTTTAAAAGTGTCATTGCAAAAATTCAACTCTCTGCTAAGTGGTAATTTGTTCTCCAATTCTAGCAAAATGAAAGAAAAATGAAGGAAGGACTGAAAAAAAGAAGACAATTACAAAATCAAAGAAAAAAGGTGAAAGATGTATAGAGAGAAGAGAAGCAAACAAAAATGAAAGTAAAAAAAAAGGACTGAAAGGAAGGAATATATTATTCATATCTCTGGGATAATGCCAGATTTTAAAGCCTTTGAGTAATACCAATATCTCTTTATAATAAAAACACACTGTTCTAAAATCCTTACAAACTTATTGCAATTCTGATTTAGAAAATATATTATTTATAGTAAATCAAAAAGATATTTAACTAAATTTCTCATTTGAAAAGATCTACAAGGGCAAAACCAATTATATTAGAAATCTGAGATTATAATTAAAGAGTTTAGTTTGCCTAATTTATTCATTTTTTAAATGATGGTTTCAACTACATCCTTGTTACAGGTTAATCTAGTCACATTTAGGAAAGCAAAAGATAAATAAAATACTACCATACATTTGTTATCACAGATATATTAAGGTAAATTAGAAGACACTGTATTTCATTTCAGCTAAACAAAACATTCATGGCCTGGATAGCAAAGCGGCAATTATATTCACATCATCCATATATTTATTGCAAGTTGAAAGAAGAGAGATATTCCTAACAGCCAGATAACATTTCATAATTAATTATACATATATTAGTAGCTGAGTAAGGAAATTTTAAATATAAAACTTGAGGTAAGACATAACATGTATTTTTCTTTATCAATTAACAAAGTATTTCTTAAAAACAATACAGACATAAACTATTTCTGTGTCCATTTAAGGTTTCCTATTCGACTTACAAACATAATCATAAAGCAATTGCAGTAATAAATTATGGACATGCAATCCCAAGCTCATTAAAGGAAAGGCCTATGGGCTTATGTTTAAAGTAACAATGAGAGCTTTGCAGCTAGAAAACTGAGATGAAGTTTAATGACATGATTTCAAATAGCTGCTCTCTAAAATAAGAGAATCATTTAAGAAAAGGGAATCATTAAAAAACAACAACCCAAAACTTCCTGCACATCTGGTCTGGTAAATGGAGGCTCTAAGATTCTATACAAACAGTGATCAGTAATGATCTACTGTGATTCCTTGCAGTGGATGTGAGGCGGCACTGTCAGGGAGTAGAACGAGTCCCCAGTCCTGGTTTTCTTCTGTAAAGCTCAGCAGTGTCGGTCAGGTTTCTCCTCCTCTCTCACCTTGGGGTTTCTCATCTGTAAGATGAGGGGGCTGGACTAGATGACTCCTCAGGTCCCTTCTAGCTCTAGCAACTGTGACCAATAATGCTAGCTTATATTAATGTGGCTTTTGAAGATCTGCAGGGCACTTTCTACACCTTATTTCCCAACAGCCCTGTGAAATAGATAACGCAAGACTATTACTATCCCTATTTATTCTAAATAAGGAAATGGAGTTTCAAAGAAGACACCTACTTAATACAGCTAATGAGCCGTAGATCTGGGGCCAGGACTCTGGTTTTCGGGGTCCAAGTCTAGTGCTTATTCTGTCATATCCCACCACCTTTCCACTGGCTTTCAAGGAATGGAATTAAGAAGTTTTATTTTATATAACCTAAGGCAGACATTGTAACTGCAGACCCCTCAGACACCTTGTGCTTGTAGGGCTGTGAGGTAGGAGTGGAAGATGCAGGGCTAAACTTTCTAAATCTTTTCCCTCCACTTTTGCAATTACTCTTATTTCTTGTATGTCTCACTCCCCCCCCCCCACCTTCTTGGACAATCTGTTCTTTGGATGAACTTCGAATTTTGAAATTTTACTTACATGAAATTCTAACTAAACATATGAAGTTTAAACATCTCAAAATTATCAGCAACAGTTTCTGAATTAGTCATGCCAAACAAGTCCTAGGGGAATGTCTTTGTTACTCTTTGTCTCCAAGTGTCACAAGGTGAAGAAGTGGTACATTTGGATAAAATGATCATCAGAAGGGGCAGCTAGGTGGTGCAGTGGATAGAGCACCGGCCCTGAAGTCATGAGGACCTGAGTTCAAATCCGACCTCAGACCAAACACCTGACACTTACTAGCTGTGTGACCCTGGGCAAGTCACTTAACCCCAACTGCCTAAAAAAAGGCAAAAAATAAAATAAAAATAAAAAAATAAAATGATTGTCAGACTCAGAGTTCAATAAGGACTTGAGGGAACCTAATGCTAATGTAAAAACAACGTAACCTATAAAATAGCACAGAACATGGTTACTGGACTTTACTCCAGACTGAGCTGGTTGTTTACTACTCAACTGATTAGAGTAGGACCACGAAGATCATGGTCACAAATTAGAGCCCTATGTGAGTTTCAATACAAATGACCAATTCAATTCATTTTCGTGTGAAGTTCATGAACTAGCTCAATTAGCCATCTCAAAGACGCAAGTTGCTGGTCACTGGGGGAACAAACTGAGAAAGTATACATGGATAGTTCATCTTTACTGGTTAAAAAAAAAAGACACCTCAAGAAGGAGGCAGCAAAGTACAGTAGGACAAACACTTCACTAGGAGTAAAGAAACTAGTTCTAGTTCTGCTACCAATAGTAACTATGTGACACTGGACCTTCTTACTTGACCTCTCCAGGTCTTAATTGCCTCATCTCTAAATGGGGAGTATGCCACCTTCCCTACTATTTCACAAGGTTGTTTTGAGGATTTAATGAAATAACAGATAAAAAAAGTAATTTGTACATGAGTACAGTGGTGATATGACAATCTACAGATGATGACAGTGTGGTCTTTGTATACAAGTAGCAGCACATACTCTGCAACTCTTTTGTTTTTCCAGGCAACTGAGGATTTAAATGACTATATGTGAACTAAGCCTGGAGTCAAGAAGACCTGAATTCAAATTTGACCACAGACACTTACTAGCTGTGTGACCTTGAGCAAGTCACTTAACCCTATTTGCCTCAGTTTCCAAGACTGTAAAATGAGCTAGAGAAGGAAGTGGCAAACACTGCAGTATCTTTGCCAAGAAAACCCCAAATGATGTCATGGAGAGTCAAACATGACTGAAAATGGCTAAACAACAACATGAACTCTGGGAAGGAAAACTGCATCAAACTCTGGAGTGTAGCCCACTATATGCCATCCCATCTCTACAAATTGCTTGCCCAACTCTCAAAAACTGGTGCTGAAATCTACCATTACAGTCTTGCTTCTGCACTTAAATCCTTAAAGAAATTTGGAAATAATTACATTAGCAACAATTGTTCTCTAAATCAACTCAAGCCTGTAATTACCAACTGCAGCATCAATACAGAAATAAAGAAAATCAAGCAAGTAGTCCAAAAGTGCTTATCCCTTTTTCTCCACTCACACAACCACCACCACAGGTCAGGTCCTCATCATCTCTTGGACAACTGCAATTGCCTCCTGAAGTGGTCTCAAATCTCTTCCCTCTCCATCCTTCAATAGCTGCCAACCTTATGTTCCAAAAGCAGAAACCTGACCATATAATTCCCCTCCACGTAAAAAAAAAAATCCAGTAGCTTCCTATTAATCCCAGGGTCAAATATAAAATGTTTGACACTTAAAACCCTTCACAACCTGGCCCCAATCTACCTTTCCAGCTTTCATGCACATCACTCTCCTGTACATTCTTTGTGGTCTAGTTACACTGGCCTGTTTGCCATCCTTCATACATGACACTCTATCTCCTACCTTAACGCCTTTGCCCCAGATATCTCCCATGTCCATGTTTAGAAACACTCTCTTCTCACTGCTGTGAAAAGTGAGAAATGAGAAATGATTCGCTCAGAATCGCTAGGTTTCCTTCAGCATTTGGTTCAAGCACCTCCTTTTACATGAGGTCATTCCTGACTCACCAAGCTGCTAGTATCTTCCCAACGAAGTCACATGGTGTCTATTTTATATCCATTTTCTATGTATGTATGTGCATATGTGTACACACACACACACAACACACATGCACACACATACTTGCTGTCTCTCTTGGCTAGAATATAAATTGCTTGAAGCCATGGACTGTTTTCACTAATCGCTTAGCATATAGTAACTGCTTAATAATTGCTTCCTGATTAATTTATTGATAATGTCTTTGACAGAGTGCTGGTATTGTATTTGGAGGTCCTGGTTCAGATTTTGGCTCTGTTATTTATGACCTTGAGAAAGTCTCTTAAACCTTTTAGGCCCTTAGTATCCTCAACTCTAAAATCAGGAGTTTGGACTAGAAGATAGATCTCTATGTCCTTGGCAGCTCTAATATCCCATGATCCTGCAACATACCAAGGACAATTCTGGGCTTAGACTACATTACATAAGACGAATGAGAGGTCTCACTTTTACTATGTTATTACTAGGTAGAAAATACTCCTAGCACTTTGGTTATTAAGAATAGAAACTTAGTAAACTATTTTTGAAAGTGCCTTTGGCTCTTTGCTGAGCACCCAAGAAAACTGGCTTCTGTTCAGGAAGACTTGTAGTAAACGTACCTGATGTTAAGATACATTAAACAAAATTTTTTTCAGAAGCCAAGATAGATGGGATAAGAACAGTGAGAGCTGCTTGACAAGAAAATCTGGAAGAGCTTTGTTCATAAAATCATCTAGTGCTACTGATCTGATTTACAAAGCATAGTTCACTCTGGGTGGGATTTAGCAAGAATTTTACCTACTGCGGCTGGTTAATTAATTATGAGAACTAAATCCAATATTTTATGTGTCAGAGAGAAATTCAGTGCTAGCATTTCCACATTTCTGTGGTTTTCTCATGCTTAATCAAGACCTTTCATAGTATATCACTGCCTACAAAATAAAGTCCAAACTCTTTAGCCTAGTAGGCAAGGCCTTATACAATCATTTATCTCCTATCATTTCTCTACATGAACACTGTTCTAGTCAAACTTATTGTTTCCCACCTCTGTGCCTTGGTTCATCCCATCCTCCTCATTTAGAATACCCTCCTTACTCTTCTCTCTCTACTTAAATACTGGCCAGTCTTCAAGGCCTATCTCAAATAGCACATACTGCATAATTCCAGCCCTGGCTATCCCAGTCCAAAGTGATTTCTCATCTCTCTATTTGTTGCTACATAATTGTCTATACTAATCTGCTGGTACTTGGAACTCATGGCTTTTTATTACATACCTTTTCTAGACTGTCAGTGCCTCAAATATGCGAATAGTGACCCATGCCTCTCTGTTAACTCTTATGCTCATTAAGCACAGTACTTTGCACGTAGTAGGTACTCGATAAATATCTGGTGAATGACTTCAGGTTGCATTCATGTATTGGTATTAACTGTTGTGATTACTTTGAAGGATGATGCTGGGCAGGATCCTAGGATTATTGGATATTTGTCATTTTCGATCGGATTAGAGCTGGAAGGGTCCTTGAGAGAGTTAGTTCAAATTCCTCATTTTACAGATGAGTTTA
The DNA here is from genome assembly GCF_003287225.1 of Phascolarctos cinereus. NCBI lineage: Eukaryota > Metazoa > Chordata > Mammalia > Diprotodontia > Phascolarctidae > Phascolarctos > Phascolarctos cinereus. Next base: position 156,283,307 of record NW_027555736.1, read on the forward strand.
AAGTCTATGATGATCAAGGGAATAAAAAGCAGAGACAGATTTGAACTCAAATCCTCAAAAGCCAAGTCTAAGCTATTTCCACTAGAGTATATCTCCTTTATATCCCTGTTCTCACATGACATCAAAGCAAAGACTAGGGTTTAATCCTACAATTAATAGGAGAAACCCTGCTACCTCCCCTGACCCCCAGGTATAAAGGTAGCCAACTAACTACCTCTGAGAGCCTGATTACGTTCTCTTCTCTTTCTGACTATTGTCTTGCTGGGAAAGTTGAGATTATTTGGTATAAAACTAACTGAAAAGTTTTAGGGTACAGTGGATGGCAAAACGTGCGTGCATGCGCGCACACACACAGACACACACACCCTTGTTTGCCTGACTTCCAAGCCAACTAAGAAAAAACACCTGCTTTCTTTACTTTCTTCATTGTCTTTTCACAAACAGAAAATTACCTCCAAGGAGCCTCTTGGTAAGGACTCTTTCCAGGTGGAAGAATCTGCCATAATTTGGCAAGTTCCCAAGGAACATGCAAAGAAGGAAGAGAGAGCAAAAGCTTGGCTTTCTGGGCTTAAACAAGAAAGCCAACTTTGAAAGGGGTGTGTACACCTCTGCCCCTGTCTATACTCCCTCATATTCCTCTGTTGTTCAGGGAGGCTTATCTAGAGATGAAGCACCACAGGGGGAGACTAAAGGGGAAGGATTCCCTGCTTCCCCACTCCCTCCCCAAGATGATAAAAGGCCAATGCCCTTCCACAGAGGACAGTTTTCACATTCTATGTGGTGTGTCACATTGATTAAAAAAAAAACCGATTTGCCTTTTTTTCCTCATGGAAATGCTTTGTGACAAACTGCTTTTACTTCTTTTCCTCTTCTTTCTATTTTTGCTTTGTTGTTCCAAAGGTGGAGGGGGATGGGGGGGTGGGGGTGGGGAGGGGAGAGAGTGATATTGAGGGGAAAGGGACCAGGGAAAGGGAGGGGGATATGCACCTGCATAAACCTAGAGTCTCTGATTTGCTATCTCAGCAGAACAAGGATATACAAGATAATTTTTTCTTTCAATGTGACTGCTGAATCAAAGAAGAAACCTATTAATCCCTTCATTATAGAATTCAACATGAATTTTTCAGCTATTATAGAAAATAAAACAACTACTTAAAAGCAGCTGCTCAGGTATTCTCTCTCAGTCCACAGATATTCATTAATCAGCCAAATCAGAGGCAAAAAGAAAGTAACACTCATTAAATATGAAAGAAATATGGAAGGGGGAGGAATGACTCAACTTTTTATTCTGAACCATTATTTTAAGAAATGTAAATAGAGGTCGTGATTCTCTCCTTTCATCGATAGGCCCTTTGATCCCAGACTTTCAGAAGCAAGGCCAGCTTTTTCTGCTGCCTGGCTTTCCACTCAGTGCTAATTAAAACAAAAAGGCAGCTTTTGTAGATGACTGGCCAAGAAAGGGGGTGGGGTAGGGTGTGTATTTAGTAGGAGTTAATGTGGGTATATCAGATGAGAAAGGGAAACAGGCTGTGGTAAAAATGACATTGATAATTTAGCAAAACTGTGCCACGGGGGCTGAACAGGGTTAAAGTTACATCATTCTGCCTGTAATTCCAACTCCCTTTAAACAACAACTTTAAGTCAATGGGGCTTTCATAGTTCTGTCTATGTGGGGAACAGCTGTTCAACTTTTACTAGACAGCTGAGGCCACAGTGTCTGAGAAAGCTGCAGGACCCGCTAAGAGCTGTAAACAGCTGCCAGGAGTTCATCATCTCCACGTTGGAATGCTTCTTAGCAGACAGGCAACACTCCTACACAAAACACAGGTGATGGGAGATGACTATACCCAAGAGCCTGGTTTGTAGAAAGACTAGGCAATGCAGGACGCTTGAAAAGCCACAAGGACACAACTAATTGCTTGATCAGAATGAGTGAATGGATTCACAGCGCAATCGCAATCGTTGTAGGAGGAAGTAGTAGGGATGGTGGCCCTGACTACCAAGTTGCCTAGATACTTCTCTGAAATGAGACTCAAGTACTCTTGCTTCTCCAGTGTTGTTGACTTTCTTACAGTATTGATCAAGAAAGTACAGCACAGTTCAAATTTCACAATCTGCCCTAACTTACCATAAATTATTTAATGTTAGCTTGGTTTATCCATTAAAAAAGTAAAAACCCTCATTTACAAAAATAATGAAAGTCTTGAGAAACTTTTACTCATACTTTTAATTAAAGTCTTAATGACTTGGCAACAGGCAAAAGCACATTTCAACTGCTTATATATGTCCACTAGCAATAAGTGGTTTTGTTTAAAAGAGAAAAAAAGGAAAAAACCTACATTGCTATCTGTTTTTTCTACTCTGAATATTTTAAAGTTTAACCACATGTAAATCATTCATACAAGAGTTCTTTCCATAAAACTAAAGTTAAACAGAGAAAAAAGTATCTTTCTTAAGTCTGTGGAATACATGTTAATATACAAAGATTCAGAGGGGATACAAATAAAGATATGCCACTAAAAGAATATAACTAGGCATGGTCAAATTCACGGGGGCTCATAAAAATACAAGGTAAATCTGGACTGTGAGGAAAAGCATGAGCTACATTTTAACTCTTAAACAAAAGATTTTACTCTTTTCATAGGTTCTCTTTCCAAACAATAATTTGCTTTGCTGTCAATTAACATTTATTGTACTTCTATAAGAAATTACAAAAATTAAATTAGCTAGAAGTCAGTAAAATGTTTCTTTTTTCTCTTGCTCTTATAGGTATATCAGTGTACATACTTTTTCCACACTTTTTTTTTTAATCATGGTTTGATTTCAGGCAAGGAAAAAAAGACTACCACTCAAAATAAAATAATAGCAACACACATGCTATCTAATAAGAAAATAAAATCTAGCATACCTGTAAGAGGTGATGGTGATCCAACTGGTGTTGATGGATTTGAGGGGAAACTACTGCTGGTATGGTCAGGAGAATAAATCTAACAAAATGAAAATAAATAAATTTATTTATCAACATTTGACAAAAGAGGGAAAAATGTAAAACTACTGATTGGATTAATTTTTTTTAATCTTCAGTTGCCATCTCTGAAGCTAATTTGGTGTAAAAAGAATGACCGATCAATACTAGCATGGTTTTATTATGTCAAAGACTTGAGAAACACTCAGGGTCTGTACAGCCTCAGTTTTTTTATACTAACATTCAAAATGCATCATATGATTTCACTTGTAAGGTGAGTTTGGAGAACCTTGTTTGCTTTCTTTGTTATTTCAAATGGTGTGAAAATAATGAATAGTTTTTTAAATGACTACTGAAATACAAGATGTGAATGTATAGGAATGAGAATAAGAAGACAGACAGATAGGTAGAGAAAATATGCCAGAACATAAATATATACACGCGAATGACTGTTGTCCTTTAGTCACCTCATGAGGCTGATAATTCTCAAAATATTTTCAGAATTCTTCTCCTTCTTTAGAGATCATGTATAATCCGCCACAAGAAAAACAGACATTACTTTATAGCTAAAAGCTTCTTTTGACTAAAAATGACAGTATCCAATTTGATCACCAACAGTGTTCACTAGCCTCAGTTCCAAATGACTTTGAGTAATTTTCCAAAAATCAAATATATCCTCAGAAGGAAAAAAAAAAGTTATCTTTGTGGATAGATAAAAGGTTCAGAAGGCAAATCTACAAAAGATGTTCTAAAAATGTTTTGAGCAATGGTATCATTACTGAAATTGTTTCATAAGGTGACTATTTTGAGGTTAACAACATGCCTCTGGATGTATAAATTCTGGAATATTTATTAAGAAAAAAAGCAGTTATATTACATTATAGTGACTTTGTATGCCAATAGAAATAGTTGCAGCACTTCCTTAAAGGTTACCTAATCAACCACAGACATTTCACAAATTCTCTCAATTGAGGCACCAAAGGCCTCTTCTGGGCCAATCCTGTGCCCATAATGGATACAACAAATTACTCGCACAAGTGTGCATGTAACCAGCTTATTGCAAATTGGCCAACTGCTGGGAGCAAGTTGCTGTTCCCTGAATGTATTCGACTGAACAACTCTGTGGTTATAAAGTTGTTCCCAATAGGAAGGACTCTGTTTTGAATGATGTCACCCTCAATGCTTCTACTAAAATATTAAGTCCTAGAAGATTCAATTTTAGACCTGGTATGTTGTCTAAAGGTGGTGGGGGGAGTCCTCAAACTAATCAATACAGGTTTAAGATAATGCAATTTTCTGTAAATAAATGCATGCTCATTAATTTCACAAGCCACTACTAACAAACCTGAAGATTTCTGTAGAAAACAAGACATGGTGCGACTTCCAAACAGTTTATAAAAGTACATCTAATTCAATTAAAAGGCACCAAATTTTTATAAGATGCTACTAAATTGTCATTACAACTACCCAGTTTTAAAAGATCATTACCAAATGATTAAAAACTAAAAACTGGAAAGTCAAGTTGGAGAGCATGTAAAGAGCAGGAGCTCAGATGACTAAGGGAAATTGGTAATGGGGAGGTCCAAGTTTTCTCCATGGTCACTATTACTATTCTATTGTTTCCTAGAATTAACTTCAAGTTGTTGCCCTTGGAGAGTTATTGGGTGACATCTGTGAAAATGAACTGGTGGTCACACTGATTCCTAGTGGCTTTTGTATATATGTGATCTAGTTCAACTATGCAAATCAACATGGGCTTGTGGTTTAAGTGAAATCAGGCAAAGCTTTAAAGAAAGGTGAATGTCAACTAACATTTTTTTTTTGTCTCTGATGCCTTTCTTTGTATTCCCAGTGCCTGGCATATAGTAGGTACTTAATAAATGCTTACTGCTTGATGCTTACTTTTACAAAATACCACATGACTAGGATCTTAGGATCCAAAATTGTTTTTAGGATTCTTGAAGCCATGTGAATGGCTGACTTGGTGGCATGCGAACTGAATGATGCAAGAGAAAAACTTGAGGTCCACTTAATTCTGCCACTGCTAAAAATCTGACCAACTTACTAAGGTGTTAATGTGCTTATGTGTAAAATGGATCAACAGCAAATGCCCTCTTCATTTCAAAATCCCCTTAAAGAGATGTTGAAAAAAAAACACAACCAAACAAAAAACAAAAAAATCTAAAACAACACCAACAACAATTTCAACAGCAACCACAACAAAATCCCAAACAAACAAACAAAAAAACAAAACCGAGTATTGCCTATAAAGTTCTTTACTGAGGTAAAAAGGCAGCTGGCTGGTAGTAGGTACTGAGCTTCAACTGTTGGACTCATCTAAATCCAACCTATGTGATATGTTAGACAAATACATTAGATTGCTGCTACAGCACACTTTGACAAAAAAAGTATAATTCAGTATACAGTGATTCGGTCACGTAAACCATACTGTTAGGAGTTAATCACTGAAAAACCAGAAGGACTGTGGAATAAGACCATTTTAAGGCAAGTTCCATGGTATAAACCTTGAGAACAGTGTTAGAATGAGGCTTGACTATATTCAGGAATTGTTCCTAACACATTAAGCTGCCAATATCACTCTATTTGGCAGATATGGGCCTTCAAAGGTGGAAGTGGACTGTCAACCCTCAATTTCCTTGATTTCCTCTCTACTGCAACCAAATGATTCCCTAAGCATGTCAACAGCTGGTGACAGCTCCTTTATCTCAAAGAAGGGAGAGGCTACACTTCAGAGGAACAGGCAAAACTGAGAGTGACAATGAGGATTACTACCTTTTAATGACTGAGCAAAACTGTTTCTCTGCTCTATGCAAAATGTGTTAACCCCCCTCCCTTTGTTTTTCTTTTAAAATAACTGCATTTGCAGACGAGAAAAATGGTAACACAAATTTGTCATTAGAGAGGGAGAAAGCATTTCTGCTGCGTTTGTAACCTGGTTTATCCGTTTCCACAATAAAAGCTTTCCCCCAATCATCATCTTCTTTGCCACCCCTCCACCCCAAGACTGAGGTGATGATACATACAGGTTTATTAGCAATGTGTTTCCTGAGTTTACAGACAACTTGGCAAGATGCATATTACCTTCTTTTGTCCCATGTTGTTTCTATAAATGTACAGAAATAAATTTGTATGCAACTATAATGACACAATATGTAAAACAAGCATGCTTACTCTAAAACCCTACAGATCATTGCTTAAACTTTGGCTTTACACACCATACTCTGCTATCACCATATCAGACAAAGATTTTCCAAGTTTTTAAAACTTGTGTTACTGTGAAAAACTCAACACACACAATGCTTCATTTGGAATACAGCATTCATCCAATTTGACTAAATCAACAATACATTTTCTGTTGGAATCTCTGGTCTTAAAGAGATCTCACAGTGGAGTTAAATGAAAAGGGGAAAAAAAGTCATGCACTTTAAAAATGGGGGTGGGGGAGGAAAAAAGTCATTTAGAAACCAGGGTGTAAACACAAAGTAAGAGCTCATTCTGCATGCAATCCATGGTTGCTGTACTGTTAAATGACCAATGATGAATAACTCTGATACCTTCTGCCAGGCTTAAACGGTAACATGACTCATTTTACTGCAACAAATGAGACTCCTCCTCCTATCAGTCATGGTCCATTCCAATCAGCAGGGTGCCAATAAGCCAGGGTCTAATGAAAAGGGCCTTAGACAAAAAGGACACAATGGAGAGCCCACAGAGCCAAACCTCCGAGCTGTTAGCCCAATTTTTTAAACACTACAGTGCACATTTCAGTTAATCTTTGTTATGCTAATGGTACTGAGTCAAAGGCAACAAAGAAACTTATTTCGTGAATTACTTTTAAAAGTCAACTTCCCTGAATTTTCTTTTCTTTTGTTAGGGACTACTGGCCATTTAACCATCAAGATCACAAAAAACACATTTATTCTTGCTCAGAGGAATCAAAACATAAATTATCACAAAGAGGTCTGATATAATCAACAAAGTTAAACAGTCCTCCTGTTTGATCTCCTCTAAATTAAAGACCAAGTGTTTTGATTTGGTATTAGGCACTGAAATAAACCAGATGTTTCTTCCTCCATATAACCCTCCATGGGCACAATCTTAAAGGGTTATTGTCTGGCAAATGTTCAGGGAAACACATTAGAAATGGCACGAATACCCAGATTTTCTTTTCTTTCTATCTACACTAGTTCATTATCTAAACTAATGCATAATCCACAGGGCTTTGGGAACTTTGTGTAAATACTTTCATGTACAATTCTCTTTCTTGCTACCCTGAGATTAAGACCACAATTATCCTGGCTTAAACCTAAAATAAAAGAACCTTTGCAAATGTATTATCTGGCCTTACATGTTTAATCACACAGTATTCTGCATGCGCTTTAAAACCTAAACTGAAGAACAAAGGTTGTACCCTCTGATGTTTCACACATGAAAGGCCTTTCTAAGATGTACATCAACAGACAATTTGGGAACTAGAAATGATTTTTAACAATAGCATGGGAGTTTCTATGTTTAAAATCATATATTCCTCTTAAATATTTAAAAATCTTTAGAATTCAAAATTTTGAAATGATGTCCTTATGAACCTACTACATTCACTTTTTTCAAATAAAGTGTAATACTCAAGATGGAAATTTTGAAATGTGTATTATCAGATTCTCCACTGTAACAATCATTAAATTCCTTCTCCCCATCCTTCACATGCTTAACTATCTACTCACACTCTCCCCCTTGACAATTTAATGTTTTATTTTTTAGAACATATCTATTTGCTGTAAAAGTAAGTCTGTAGTGGCGGTTGGGAAAGAATGTGTTCTTGGGTTGGGGGGACTGGAGAGGGAGGGCAGCAGATGGATTGAAGCAAGGGATTTGAAGTGTGCAGACTATGGCATGCGGTGATAGAGCAGATGGAATGCATCACCATCAGCTATGACAGAAATGATTTATGGAATGACCTGGCTGCTCCTGCCAAGCAACAACATAGGATGACAGAGCTAAGTTTCCATGACAACCAAAGCCCACCCACTAACTAGATTAAACATTTCTTCCCTGGCTTCCACTCATAGTAAATTTGGAATTCTTTCCAAATGCCAACCTGGTTTGGCTAGTGTGCTAGTCATAATAAGAGAAAGTACTCAAAGACCTAGAGGTACCTGAAAATGCACTTAGAGGACCACTGAGGATGCCAGAAACTTTTGCCTGCTTACAAGTCAAGATTTCTACAGAGAACTTAAACGGAGTACGACACTTTATATTCCCTAGTTATATATCCCTACCTCATAGTGCTACTGTGTGGTTCAAGTGAGATAATGTATGTGGAAATAGTTTGAAAAGTATAATTCTTTACTAAGTTTGCGATGTTATGTGAAGATACATTTTAATTGATATTTTGTTTTTAAGTCACCTACATTTCCCCAAATAGTCTTCTCTTCTGAGAGCTATTCCTTATAACAAGCAATATAGTATTTATGAAAGCCTGAAGGACCTCACAAAATCAATTCTTATTGGTCCTGCTGCATCTGAAATACTTGCTACCAGATTCCACTTCCTCTAAGTACTTCACCCCTTCCAGCAGGAACCTATAAGTTAATAAAATGTAGCAGGAATAGTTCTCAAAAATCTTAATTTACTAGGAAGCAGAAATTTAAGGATACAGCTACTAGAGTTTGGCCCTGTCTTGTTTTCACAACTCTGATTGCAGAGACTCTATACATGTGGCTTATCTCCATAAAATACTCGTGGTGGCTTTTCAACCAGTCCTAGTAAGAAATACCCCACCTGCTAAGTGGACATTAACAGATCCACTTGGCATCAGGAGCACTGGTGTTAGAAAGAAGTCAAGTCTATAAGATCTATAAGAGTATAGTTGCCAGAAAAAGAAGGAAATGAGAACAGGAAGCACCCTGGGAAGAATCTTCTGAGCTGGGTAAAAGAACTGAGTTAAGGCTCCTTGTGGGTTAGTGATGACTGCCTTGCCTTCCAGTTGGCAGTGAGAAAAGGGAGGATTTCATGTTAATTGTCTATCAATCAGACACTAAAACATAATCAGTGCTTTATTATTAATATGCTGATAACAGTATGATGTAAAGTAGTTTTCCCAGATAATACTATGGTAATTTTATTACGAATTTCCCAAAACATGTTTTACTCATTTTAGCATCAATTCTTGAAATGAACCTGGCATCTGCAATGTTGTTCTCTCATTTCCTTATCTCCTGATTGGATCAACTGCAGCCGAAATGATAAACAGTCTTGCTGTTGTTGGTTTTTCCCTTTCTTTTATATGCAAAATACTTTTGCCTTTTAAAATAAATTCCTTATAAATCCATTTTATTCTTTGAATCTGAAGGGAGTAGCTGGGTTGCCCTTCTTGGTTCCATTCGACCTATTTTAATGGGTCACTGAGCATGTATTTTAAACCTTTATGAATGAGCTGATCCACTAATCTTTGTTATTTGTGTCTTGGATGCAAAATGTCCAAATTCAGTCTCCATCTACTTACAGCTGATCCACATATAAAGGAGACAAATGTTTCAAATGAAGTCAGAAGGCTAATTCTTATGAAGAAAAAAAATAGCAACTTGCTTTATCTGATATATACAATACCTACATGTATGCATATACACTTATGTGTATATACATACATCTGTGTGTACATATATGTATATATGAGTGTACACATACATATAGAAAGAGAGAAGAGAGGAAGAGGAGAAGGAGAGAAGGGGAGGAGAGACGGAGAGAGAGAGAGAACTTTTGAATAATTTAAGTTTACATGTCAACTGTAGACTCAATATGGAGTTTAGTGATTAACAAAGAGTTGTGTAATTGTAATGTGGAAATCATAATATGAAATTCTAGAGACTAAGGACCACATTTTATGTATGATACATAACAGCCCAGAAAAGACTACCCTCCCCAAACCCAATGACCTGTAATCACTACTGAATATAGTGTTGATACTCACAGATGCCAAAGCCTTGCCAAGTGCATCACCTGTTTGTGAGCTTCCAGCAGCATTCCCTCTGGTTCCTGGACATCATGAATAGGAAAATGAACCAAGAGTTTACTTTCAGATTACAAAGTAAGTTTACATGCCTCTGACATTTGTAAACAAGGTAAATGTCCGCAGTTATTTCAGAGGTATGCTGTTCAGTAATTCTACATCTGTCACACTAATACAACAAACATTCTGTCTGTGGTACATTTAATATGGTTGATTCTATAGGTTCCTTTTGAGCCATATAGGGCTGATGAATAAAAATTTTTTTAAAATCTTCACTTAAAAAAAAAAGATGTATAGGATCACAGATAATCCAAAAATTAGATCCTAATGATTTTTGAACCTTAAAATGCTCACCTAAAATGTTATCTGATCCATTGATGGGAGGAGTGTGTGAGGCAGCAACATAAGGTGAACTGCTGGTACTGCCTCGATGGAAGCTAGACATTGGAGGAAGACTTGCATTTATATCTGTTGGTGAGACTGAATGTGGAGGATAACTCTAGAAAAAAGGGGAAAAAGACGAGATCTCATCAGCTACACTTCCTGAATAAACATGCACACATGGTTAAACAACGACTGCAATATGTCAAAAAGAGAACGTTGCATGCTATCAGCTGAGGAACTCCAATTGTGTCAGGGCCGTTTTCTTGTAAGCACAAGTAGAATGTGTTAATCGGAGAAGTATTTCAAATCTGAGCATTTTGACAGAATCTAATTTTATAATTATAATCCTAAAAGAAATACAAGTAGAAACAGAAAGCTACTGTGCCTTAATTGTGGGTTATAGCCTTACCAAGCGGTCATGCGTATGCAGACTGCCATAACTACTGGATTGTGACATGTGAGAAGTGGAGGTCCCCAGAATTCCACCATAACCAGGCTGGCTCATCCCATTTGATGAACTCCAAAGGTCAGAAGAATTGTGGGTCCCATCTAGAAAGAAGAGAGAAAAAAAAATTTCTTCTTAGCAAAGAAATTGAACTTATTTTTACCTTCATGATGATATAAAAATTAGTTTTCTCTCTAGACTTTCCCTCACTCATCTCATGCCAGTAATAAGACTCCATCTAGCTTTTCTTTCTTCATGTTGCATTGCTATATTTAAAAAGAAGAAATTACTCTTAACAGTTGAAATACAATCTGGCAGCTGAGAAAATACCAAGTACTTAAACTAATTACAAAAACCTTTACAAAGTCCAAATTCATATCAAGAAAAATGATAAAATTCCAAACTACAGGAGGGAAAAGTTGATGTTTGCAAGCTTGGTAAAGTGGCACTCACCATAAATACAAAATGTAAAAACTTCTTAATTCATAATAGGCAATTTATATTATCTAAAACATTTTAAGATAGTGAAATAAAAGTTTTTCAAGACTTAAATAACTGATAATTACTATATTATATTCAGCCTCTAACCAAAATGTGTCAGTAGTGACTTCACTCACCAATATAAAAGTCAAATAACTCCGTATATAGTAATTTATTGCTCACGTGTAGTGTGTGCTTTCCACAGTCCAAAACCACATCAGACCAAGTAAAATGATTTGCTAGACATGAAGTAAAGGAAACGCAATCCTTTTTCTCTTACAAAGTTTTACCCTGTTCTCCCCTCTTTGTAACACATTTATTTTAGTAATTCTAGGTGTGATACTACTCTAAATTCTTCGTCTAAAGGGTAATTAAAAATTGAACTAGTTGTCAATAAAAGCTGTCCATTCAGGTTTCAGAATGATCAAGAATTCCTTTCTTCATTTTTCTCAATTACTCCAATGTGCTGTTCTGAAGCCCCTTACAAATCTAAGACTGGATGACTGCCCATCTGGTCTACTGGGTAATCCACCTAAATTGCAGTAGGCAATTAACGTCACTGGAAAACCTTTAAATCAAAGGATAGTTTATTTCACTCAGAAACACCTAGATAATTTATATCAAACTTCCTGCATGGTCACACAGCAACCACTCTCTTCTTGAAACTTTATGACCAGAAGTGTCAGTTAATGTGTGGAAGATATTCACAGTAGAATGTACTGAGGTTTTTTGTTTGTTTGTTGTTAAACAGTACTTACCTTGCATAAAGAAAGTGCTAGCAAACATACTGGTTGGTGGTTTGGGAGATGGGTAACTAGGAGATTCTCGGTTGAAATCATCCGAATTCGGGGATGGTGCATACACCTTAAAATTAAATACCAACAAAATTTAAAAAATGAATAAATGCTTTCTGGATATCACTTAGATAAAGCTGAATTGAGGAGTCAAAAAAAGAGCCCCAAACCACACAAAATATAAGTCCAGGCAAATAATGCTTAATTCGGTCACTGTCTGAATGTTTGTTTTCAGCAAACTGCCAGAGCAGAACACCATGAGCATCCCCATAACATACTTCATAGTGTGCCAATTAAACCAGGTGGTTGGATAAAGGCATAAATGTTGAATTTGCTTACAAAACACAAACCTCATAGTCTTGTGGCACAAAATGCATTAGTATAAAACCCTCACTAAATATGGTCCAAAAGATAAAATGGATTCATAAAATTAAAACTCCTGATGTAAACATTAAAATACCAAACAATTACAATTTAATTAAACTAGATAAAATGTGAATGACCCATGTAAATACTGAGAATTAAACACCTAGGGCATCATGCAATACACTCGGATTTTTCCTTAACTTGATAGGGTTGCCATAAAAAGAAAGCACAGTCTATATCCTGCTGTGGGATTTTAAAGCTTCAATATCAAATAATCTTTCAAGTCTGACACTGCTTAAAAAACAAAACAAAACAAACAAACAAACAAAAACCCACTAGCTCATTTTGATTTGTCGGTGGAGTACCAATTTCCCTTGGTAAACCTTGGTTTCAGATAAGCACAGTATGAACATTTTGAACTGGCAAGTGACCAACATTCTCATCACTTTGGAAACTATTTAGGCAGCCAAATAACCTTAATAATCAAACTATCCTTATGGCAGCTGCTGAAATCAAACAGGGAAAACAAATCCTTAAAAAAATTTAGATTACGTATGGACTACACATGAACCAGGAAAAAGGTAAGATGTTCCTAAGAGGGTTACCAATAAGACAAGGAGATTATTTGTAAGGAGCAGGGGAAATTATTTCATTGATAAGTATTATTTTGGTAACAATATATTAAATTAAATTTTAATGCAACATGAAGGACCCACATTCATTTCAACAGGAGAATTTTCCACAGGATCAGAGATTTAGAGCTATAAAGGACATTATGTATCAGATTGTTAATAAAAACTGACATGCCAAAATATTGTGGGAGTACAACATTAACACAGGACCTAAAATGGTTAAAAAAATAAAATAAACCAAGCAGAAATCTTTTAATGCACGGTATGTAAAGTGGCTACGGAGGTCTCTAGCCTCTAGACTAGTATATTAAATTATAAAGTAAGTATGAAAATATCTCTGGCCATTTAAATGCAGTTTCTTTTTAAAGCAAGTAGAAAGTATAGCTTCAAGCACTCCTGAAGTTCAAGCCTTTAGGGTCCATGATTTGTAGGTCTTCTCCCCAAACTACCCTCTTAGTGGGTGTCCCAAAAATCTTGGTGCAGTTTTTAAGCCTTAATAAGCTTATATAGAAATTGTATTTTTAAAAAGTTGTGCTAAGATCTAAAAGTACACTTTCACTTTTCTGGTGGCTCTGAAAGACTGAATATGGTCATGTTATTTTTAATGGCTACTGATCATGGCAACTTCCCAAGTTTTAAGAATCCAGAGTAAAATGTACACACCTATGGCATGAAGAAGGCTGAAGTTAAGCTTCTTGCCTAAGAAGATCTATGCAATGTAGATGTTACAGGAAAGGAACTTGGGAAGGCTAGTGGTTCACTCACTGTGTTTACACCTTTCCTGGTGTTCAGAGGATGCCTTCCTACTCTAAAGCATTTTCACAGTGCTGACTGTGCCAGAGTGGAAAAGCATTACTAACGTACTTTTAGCATGTGGGTTCAACTTTTGGGGAATTAAGACTCTTCACGTCTCTCCTCTAAACTTTATTATAGTTAAGGTGTAAAATGAGTGAAAAATTTAGAAATTAACCAAACTTGTCCAAAATGTACTGACGAAGACTAAAAAAAGACACCCTGCATTTTTATCCCAGATATCTTCTCTTATTATAGGTTGCAAACATACACCTGTTCATTTGGAAGTACGACATACCAAATCCTTAAACTCCATCTGTCGTATACAGTGGAATGAAATGAAAGATTCATGTTTTCATAATTATGGAGAAAACTCATTTTTGTAGTTTTAAGTTTCTCATATGGGGAAAAAAACTCACCAAGTTTGACTAAGTTCAGTACATTTGCACTTCTTTGCCCTACATAACAACCTTACCCATACTTAACTTAACAGACTCCATAAATGACATACTCCACTTATCAAATATTAAAATGTTACAATAGTACATAAAAAGGCTAAAATTGGATTTACTAGTTTACAAGTTTTCTACTGGGCCAAATAAAGCAGCATATGCTATCGAGTTAATGGTTAATCTATCACTGTCATGGAAAACAAGGAAATAAAGCTAAATAGTATTCAGCTGAGATATAGAAACTTGCATAAATTAATACAGAAAACCTACATTAAATATCCAGAAGTAAATGAGACTCATTATCAATCAAAGGATCACAAGTTCATAGATTTAGAGCTGAAAGGGACCTCAGAGGCCATCAAATCCAAACCGCTCATTTCAAAGATGAAGGAAATTAGGCCCAGAAAGGTTAAGTCACATGCCCAGGGTCACAAAGCCAGTTTCAGAAGTAGGATTTGAATTCAGGTCTTTCAATTCCAAGCCTAATTCCATGTATACCATGCATATAAAAGGTTGTTTTCATTTTCAACTTTTATGCCTCTGACATTTTTCTACAGAGTCCTCTAAACACAAACTAAACTGAGAAAATCTTTAGGTACAAGTTTATCATGTACTAAAAACATGTCTGAGATTTTATCATGATAAAAAATGTTATGAAATAGGTGGTTCTCAAAGAGGTCTCATCAAACAGTGACAGAGAAGAACTAGCTTGGGCACATAACTTTGTAAAGTTTTTTGCTTGTTTTGGTATCTTAACTATAGCTTGCAAAAACATAGCTGCAATGTTAGGAAGCAGCAGCTGTGCCCGTCTAGATTCTTCAGATCAAAGAGTTCTTGCGGCAAAACACAACTGATGTGGTCTCAGGGACTTTATTAACTCCAGATGTGGGGAAACAGTCAGCCAATTCCACAAAAAGAGCAAGTCTCTTTCAGTTACAATCAGTACTGGCCACAAATTAAAACCAGGCCTCTTATGTCACCTGATCACCTGCCCATGGATGCCAGTTTTTTCCCCCCTCTTGGTTAATGACCTAATCATAAGTTTAAATCACAAGTCTGATTTTGTGTTACTACAAACAGAATCTAAAAGAAAAAAAAGAAAGTATGCATATGTTTGCACATATACCTCTGAGACCAAACTAAACTCTACAATTCAAATTCTGATGGAAACTTAAAGGGAAATTTTCATGATTTAGAAATACAAAGGATTTCACGAAGTTATCTAGTTGGGTCCAGTTAGTCAAAAAAGAGTTAATAATATCTTCTATGCAGTTTATAATCTGTTTTTATATATATTGTTTCAATTGATCCTCAAAATTATTAGATGAGGTAGTTATGACTTGTATCACTTATGCTCATTTCAAAGTTAAGAAAAATTGACCTCAGAGATTTTAAGTTCACTACAGTGTAAAAAACAGAATAAAGAGTTATGTACGCTCTAACAGCAAGGCACTATAAAGATGACATTGTATCTTCCCTCAAGGAATTTATAATCTAATGGTGGAGAATCACCCCCACCCCAATAAGTAAGATATGCAAGGGAAATAGATCTAGACAAGAACTGGAGGGAAAGAACACTTTCCAAGAGAGGTCCAGGGAAGACTTGACAAAAGGGAGGAAGGACACTTGAACTAGGATTTGAAGGAAGACTGCAAAAAAGCAAAAGGATTTTCCAGACATGCACAGAGGTGGGAGAAGACAGGAGAATGGCTAGTCTAATTTGGCTAGAATCTAGTATGAGTATAAGATATAAGGATGAAATGAGGCTGGATAGGTAGAATGCAGCTAGATTACAGAGAACTTTAATATTATAAATTCTGAACTTAACACAAAAATGAGAAAGAGAGAAAGGGAGAGAAAGGGAGAGGAGAGGAGAGGAGAGGAGAGGAGAGGAGAGGAGACAGAGAGGAGAGGAGACAGAGAGGACAGGAGACAGAGAGGACAGGAGACAGAGATGAGAGAGAGAGAGAGAGAGCATTTTTGGGGACAGAATGGAAAGCAATGATTGCATATGAAAACACTGGTCTTTATTATGTACTGCTTGATATATATATGTGTGTGTGTGTGTATGTATGTATGTATGTATATGTATACATATATGTATATGTATGTATGTATATCCACACACTATATATATAGTTGAATTATATCTATCAAATTCAATGCATTCTTTTCAAAGCTTTTCTGCTTGTTGTAAAGAACTTTGAATTCAAATGTAAAGTTTGTATGTTATTCCAGTGGGAATGGGGAGCCATCCAAAGTTTATGAGCAGGACAGTGACATTACGCATTAGGATTAATATTTTTGTAGCCATGCAAAAAATGGATTGGTGAGACGAAAGATTGGTGATAAGGAAGCCAGTTAAGACGCTAATAGAGTAGTCTAGTCAGAAGGTGATGAGGAACTTGACTGAGGTTGGAAGAAGACTGATGTGAGAAATAATGTGGAGATGGAATCAGCAGGATTTAGAATGCGATAGGGTTAAGGTGAATGAGGGAGAGAGAAGATAGATGGCTCTGAGGTATAAAACCTGGGTGACTGGAAGGACAGTGGTACCATCAATCGAGACAGAAAGTTGTGATGAGTAGCAGGTCTTTGGGGGAGAAGATTATTTTTTTCTGGCCATTCTAAGTTTAAGTTGTCAGTGGTACATCTCAGCAGTAATATGGGAGTGTGCTACTAGAGATTAGGGAAGAGATTGAAGGTAGCTATACAGATTTGGGGGCATCTGCATAAAGGTGTTTATTGAAATCATGAAATTGGAAAAGAGAGAAGAGCATTAATGACAGAACCTTGAAGTAGACACATACTCAGGGACAGGGTAATAGAAAAAGACAAGTCAGAGTAAGGAAGGAAATGGAAAAGGATAGGTCAATTAAGTAGAAGGACAAGCAGGAGAAGCAATGTCGTAGGAGCTAAGGAAGGAAAGACTACAAGAAGGAAGTGGTCAACTGTAATAAATGCTTCATCACAAAGGTTAAAGAGGATATAACCTGAGAAAAAGGCTAATGGGTTTGATAATGAATGGATAATTGGCAACTTGGGAGATACCAGTTTCAGTTGAATGGTGGGGACAGGAGCCAGACTGCAGAATGTTGAAAAGTGAGTGGGTGAGGAGGAAGTAGGGACATCAAATGTTAATTACTCTTTCTAGAAGTGACATGCCCAATGATCATATAGTTAGTAAGTGGCAGAGATGAGATGAGAAGCCAGATTCCCAAATATGTGACTTTAATGTGGTCTAATGAAAGGGCACTAAGATTTGGAGTAAAAAAAATCTTGGTTCAAATCCTAGCTCTGCTACTTTTCTATACCTTTGTGAACTCAGGCAAATCTCTTAATTCAACTCAACAAATATTTATAAAGTGCCTACTGTGTGCAAGCCACTGAGGAAACAAAGACAAAAATAAAGTGGTCCTTGCCTGCATGGAGCTTACCTTCAATAGGGAGTATTACTAAAATAAGTAAATAAGTAAATAAAGAGTATATACAAAGTAATTTCAAAAGAGAGAGGGTATTAATAGTTTTTTTTTTAGGAAATCAGGAAAAGTCTTGTGTAGACATAGAATCTATACTGGGCTTGGAGTGAATCTAGACATTCCGTGAAGTGGAGGTAAGGAAGAAGTACATTCCAGACATGGGAGACCAACAACTTGTGCAACTCTGGTCATCAATTAGACAACGCTTGATATCCCTTCTCAACTCCCAATCTAATGATTCAATAATTCAAAGTTCAACTCTTTAAGCTACCCATCCTACCCTGGCATGTGTTAGATACTCAATTTATTAAGTCAGTCATTTACTAAGTGCCTACTGTTTGCCAAGCCCTGTGCTAAGCACTAAGATACAAGGAAGGGCACAAGATAGTTCCTGCCCTTGAGGAGCTCAAAATCTAATAATTACTTAACCTATTTCCAGAAGGCTGTAGCCACCATTTCAAATCTCCTGGTTCAAAGTAACAAGAATCTCGACTCTGGGTTAGAATAGGACTTTCTTCCTAAAGAGTAAGAATGACTTTGGGAAAAATGTTGGTGGGGGTGTAGATATCTGATGAACTGAACCACAGGGTCAACTCCGGCTTAAGAAAGAGGACAAGGCTGGAAATCTGACAAATCCCTCTCTTGGGTTTAGCCAAAGAGAACATACCCACAAAAATATCCTAACTGGGGTTTTTCCCAGGCTGCAAGCTGTTATTGCTCCAGGAAGGATACTGTAATTCCAGGCTGAATATTCACAGTTATTCTCTGCGATGATTACACAATTATCTATGGAATGAGTCAGTTCATGCAGCCAATTTGAACCATTTTGGCAAAGACCAATATTTTTTCTCCCTGAAGTTTCCAGTTTGACTATGTGGACAGCCTCAGTTTTAATGGATAGGTGGACCACTTTGCTCTGCTTTGCTTTGATGACACTGCCATACTCTGCTCCTGGTTTCAAAGAATTTTGGCCTATATGTATGATAATCCTTTCATAATTGCTATGGAAAGAAAGATTCAAAGACCTAGAGGCCCTTGCCTAAAAGGACAAACATTTTTTGCTAGTTACCTACATGGGCAGCCAGGACTACATAAGGCAAGATACTGACATCTTAATTTCCAAAAGCACTCATACCTAAATCTCATGGCTGTGAGGGGTTTCTCCAATTAATGGGAAATGAATAGAGAAATTTGCCTTACTAACCACATGTGATCACAGACTTTGAATTGGAAAGGGCCTGAGGGTTCAGCCCCTCATTTTACAGATAAAGAAACTGAGGCCCCAAAAGGCTAAATCACTTATTCCCAGAAGAGGAAGTGAAGGATGTTTTAGATGACTCAAGATTCCTATGGTTTATTTGAAGTCTCCATCTACTTCCTGCACTCCCGAGCTTTTAGGCTATATATCTTATTTCAGGAAAAACAATGGGAGTCCCATAAGCTTTCATGGCCTAAGAAAACAGGAATCAACATCAGACCAGACAACAACATTTTCTGGATAGCTTCACCTGCCTAGAAGAGAGGATGGCTTCCAACTGGCTCTCCATAGATAATTTATCTTTTTTTCTGAACATATTGGTTTTATTACACAACTAGTTTCTGAGGCTTTAAAAACATTTTTCTATGCAGAGAGCCTCAGATTTGGAACTGCATCAGGTCCTCAAACAGAATGGCCAGGAATAGCAGGCCTTATCAGCCTCCAAGGTCATTATATAGTGTAATGAATGCAAATTCATTACTATAAGGTGACCATTCCAAATTATCTAAAACCAACCTTGACTTTCAACTCTAGGAAACTCTAGGTGAACTTTGGAATTTTGTGTCTGACACAACATCAATGTAATTTAAAAACCAGTGTCAAGCTATTTAATGCCAATAATATTTTAAAAGTAAACTTCATTGATTATGCTCCAGAAGTCCTGAGCATAAACATGATACCTATAGTTTTATATTTTACTCTAAATCATAAAACACTTTGAACTAGAGGAACAGATTTAACAACAACAAGAAAACCCAAACAAAACCAAAAAATAACCAAACCAACCAAATCTAAGCCACTAAAAACAAAATCAAACCCTACATAATAAATTAGAATTAAGGCTTGTACTCCATGAATTCAAAACATAAGTCTTAATGTACAATTATGTGCCAACCCTCAAAAACTTAGAAAAACTAGATGCTTTCTCCCACAGTTCATTTTTAAGCAGTACCTGAAAATTACTGCCCAAGAACAAAAACTGTAATCAGCTACTTGATCAAATCAATATTTTTAAAAAAGTAATTGATTAGTCTATGGAAATTATATTTGAAATGGCTATATATGTATATACACACATAAAATAAACATACTTCTATTGCTGATTGAAGACTGAAAAATTCATCATTTGTATATAGGAATGTAACATGCAATCAAGCAGGGAAAATTCCAATTTAGTGATTGTTATCCACATAAAAAAAGAAGATAAACAGTAGAAGGCATAAATAAATATGAAGTTAATATCATTAATCATATAGCACAGTATTATCAAATAACCAAATAATTTTTGGGGAAAATATACTGTGCAATTTCAAAATTAATATTGATTCTACAGGCATAATTGGATTGAAATTTTAAATTTTAAGAAATCCGGCAAAATTCTCAACTTCAAAAAACTGGTGAGTCCATCCTTTTTCTATTCTCCTTCTTATGCCCTTTCCTTGCCCCCAGCACAAACAAGATATTTTCAACATATAAAAAAAGAAACTTAATTAACCCCAGTGAGAACTGTACAATTTTTAACATAATAGAAGAAACAAAAGTCTAAAATAATTTAAAATCTAAGTGAGCATAAAAATGATGACAATTTAAATTTATCATAAAAGATCACAAGCTACCACTAAAGTCTTTCCAATAAACGCTAGTTTCCTTTTTCTAAACCCAATGGGGGAAAGATTTATTTAGGCACTTAAAAAATATAGCATCATCAACCTGAGAAACATAAGGGACCATCATGTAACTCCTTCTTAGCATATGGATATGACAAGCTATCATTTTAATGTGACGAACACATTTTATACTATATCTACATGAAAAAAACTTCATAAAATGTTTGTATAAGTTAATATTAATGTCATTTTGAAATTTTTCTTTTCATAATAATTTTCTATATAAAAGAACCAACATCCCTCCCAAGAATTTGAAATATATTGTATTTAGCACAAAATCAGACAAAATTTCATTCTTACAGTAACTACAAAAAGAACCTGGTTTTACTAGGAAGCTAAACAAAATCTGTAATTTTTTCTTGCCATACCTGTATTTCAAACCTTATCTAAGTGATTATTGTAATTATTTTACGGTGAAAAATAAAAGTCCTTTTAGTCTAAGGCAAGCAGATTTTTACTATTAACTTTAATTTTATGTTAACGGCCATAGCTCAACTGCTACAGAATCTATTTTCTTTTATTTCAGTAGCAGTCTCAGTTTCCACTCTGAGATTTATAACCTATGGAATTTCTAGGGAACTAGCTTTCAAATACATGTTTACTGAGGTAATATACTGCACAAATCAGTGAGTGTCACTCCTTAGCCACCTACATTTTTAAGAAATAGAGATCCACCAACGTAGCACCTGATCCCCTCCTTCATTGTTTTCATGGGCCCATGGAAACGAACATAACCTTCACTCTGAGACATTAATAAAGTACACTGTTGACAACATACCCTACTAGCAGAGACTGTATGTAGTTCAACACACTGGCAGTTGAACCCAGTTGAGCCAAGAAATGAAAATTCTCTGAGGTTTATTCACTGAACTCAGTTATACTTTTGAGAAAGGGAATGGATAAAGGTAGAGGGAGAAGAGATTGGGACCAAACAAAAAGAGAGCCAACTAATACAAAATTTTTTGTCATTCAACGTCTGTAGCAGCCTTTCCTTAGAGATTTCTTGGATGACCAAGAAACAAAAGGTCAAACCAAGTTTCTCCTAACTTTAAAATGTTAACTTTGACCCCGCTGGGGATAGTATGTGGTTATGGACAAATCTAACTCATTAATTTACTTCTTCTCAAGATTAACTAGTCTAATAACTGTAAAATCTGAAGCAAAATTCTACACGGAAGTAGAAAGAGGTTTTATAAAATCACTTCTCCAAATAGTAACATTGGTTTAAAAATGATAAAGGAAACTGTACAAAAGAAAAATCTTCGATATTTTAGGATTAGTTTTTAAGCTACTTGCTCCATATAGTTCTTATGAAAAAAGAATTATATGATCCAGTATGTGCCAAATTTTTCCTCACCTGAACCAGTTTTCAGAATGATATCAACTTCTATATGTGAACAGACTTACTAATGAGTCATCTACATGAGTATTTAACTGTATATAAGCAAACAATTCCAAGTTTAGAGTTTTTCTCTTCAAATGCTTCATCTTTAAAGAAAATGGATTAAGAATATTCTTTGAATTTATCACATTTCAGCTTCTACCTTGTGAAATGGAAGCGCTGACATCATATAAAAACATATTTTATGCAAAACATTTGGTCCTTTCCCCATCTTTTCTTTTTCAATAATTATGAAGCACTATTAACAGTATCTTCTCAAAGATAGAAGTGGTGCAAATACAGTTTAAACCTTTTCTAGCGAATTTTATTTACTTGATTACAAAACTGAGCCTTGCCTAGACTGGGAATCTCCTTCCATCCAACATGGCCTACTACTTCTCCCAAGAGCAATGACATCTTATGCTCTCCCTTGAAACAAACCCAACATTGCTGAAGACTACATAAGAAAACAGACAATTCTTTTTACAATATTTCTTTGTATGATACTTAATTTAAAAGCTGAACTGTAATGAAAGGTAGACAAGTTCCTCAGTTTTATGACAAAAGCATGAAATAACTTTTCCTATAAAGTTGAATACTAACTTTTAACTCAGCTTTAAAGGGTAAAGAAAAAAATTAGAATACAAACTTTTATCAAAAAAAAAACACCATACTTGGGAAATTTAATTCCATGCAGGACTATTAGCTATTTGACACAGCATTTCCATGACTTTAATCTTTTTAAATGTAAGAAACATATTTTAGAACCGTCCCTTTTCCATGTCTGTGCTTTTTAAAGTATAGGCTGCCTCCTCAAGCGGGTAATCTAGTTGCCTCCTTACCTCTAGAAAGTAAACCTTTACAAAGCTTCCAAGTAAACAGATACTTAAGAAATCCATATAAACACTGACACTTCATAAAGGTCCTGGGGAAAGGAGAAGTAGATGGAATCATAATCTGTCTTCTTGTTCTTTGGAAGATTACTACAACTGGATCACAGCTAACCTTTTCTGTGTTTTTCCTCCACAAGACTAAAATAACCACCTGATGCAATTCAAAAGGCATTGTGTCTCTACTGGACATCCTCTTCGTTCCTCTAGCACTTTCTAATTTCTTTAGGTCAAGACCAGAGAAATTAAGGCCTCGTCATCAGATCACAAACCTGAAACTTACAGTAGAAGAAATTCAGGATTCCCCTTCTCAACAATTTCTTCACTGACATTTACCCAAATAGCATTTTCTTGACATTAATAAGAGAAAAACAAACATGCATATAGTTCTTTGGAAAGCAGGCTTCTTTCAAACTATCCTTTATCAGTGACATGTTGTTTACCCTTTTAAATCTAAGGAAATGTGTATTTTAGGAACACAAATATTTCAGGTTCTATATTTTTCAAAGACACACAGTATTTTATGGCTTGATGAAGAAATTATACAAAAGACCAGTTTACTTTATACATAATGAATTACACATCATGATGCAGAATACAGATCCCTTCGAACCTCAAGATAAATCAGGTTAATTTTTTAACTTCTGTTTTTCTTTTATGCAGACATATTATTGAACCTGTTACCTGTGAAGAATTACGTTAACTACCACCCAATCTTACCTAATAACCCTTGGGAAGGAAGACCTTTTTGGATCAATCTTTATTTGCCTATGAAATGATTCAGTACATTTTTTTAAAAGCCTAAAAATAAATTTAAGTATATGAGTCAAGCATATTTTCTATAGTTATATTTTAAGAGCAAGGCAGTTTGAAAACACAGGCGCTCCTTCTCCCCTCTCTCTCCCAGATATGCATGCTTTGTAACAGGGAGTCAAAAATAAAACTTAAATGTTTAAAACATACTCTTGTGTGATGATGACCTTATAAGTATAAAATGAAATGAAATAATGAGACATTTTAATTTTGGCATATGGATTTGATTGGCTCATTACATGAAACTCTATCCATTGGAGAGGGAATTTAACAGATTAAAATTATTGATATAAAAGGTAGAGTTTTTTATATTAAAACCACAATGGACAGATTCACTTTATTTTTACATACAGCGAGATGCTTATATGAAATTAAAATAACTTGATTAAGTACGACTCACTTTCCTTAATCTTTTTTTTTTGGGGGGGTGGAGTCGGGGGAGAGAACAAGTTAGTAAGTAACAAACAATGCCAGGACAGATGTTCATTTTTAAAAAACAAAAATGAAAATAAGGTCAAGATTTAGATGACTAGCATAATTTATCATCTATTTATTCATTCTTCAAGAACATAAAAGTCACCTCTGACCTGTAACAGGCACATGCTATCAATTTTCAGACCATACCCTTCTATGATACCAGCCATGCCATCTACTCTAAGCCTGGAAATACTTAATAAGATCAAAGCTTTTTTTTCCCCCCCGGCTGCAGAACAAAGAGAAATGTTGTAATAGGGTGAGCTGTGCTCTAGAAAGAATAAAATCAAAACTCAATGCAAGTCATATTCTCATTGCTTTAGGGGTATTATACAGTTAATTTTACTTAAGTCTAATTTTTTTTATATATTCACATAAAATCTTCAAACAGACTGTTTTCACTTAGGATCAGACATAAAAGAGAAATCATTTCACATTTGAAAGACAGCTGGCAAGGAAATGAAATAGAGATCAAGTCATTCCACTTATATTACTCTCCCCCTACTCCCCTTCCCTACCCTTACTTGGCTTATCTGGGCAGCCTGAATATACACATTTTTTAAAGAATTCAGTTTGATTACTATCTGTCAATAAAGTTCAGCAAAAGTTTGCAAACAAATACAGGCAGAATTCAAAGAGGCCTTAACACAATGCCAATGAAAGAGATCAGTGACTACTGATCTTCACTCCCCCTCCTCCCAGCTATGTGCTACTTGAGAAATTTTTAGGGGAAAGAAAAGTGGCAAACCTATCTCATCATAACTGACTTACATTTTAAAGACTCACTCCCCACACAACCTGAACAGTTATTCAGAATATTATAATTTAAATTTCTTGATAACTTCAAGATACATTAGAATGCAAAAAGCTCACTTCAACAAGACACATTATAATGAGGAGTAATGAGAAAAATATTAAACATCTAACATTCTGTCAAAGACTCCTTTTACTCTTCACTCTATAATAATTTTTACAATATATTTGTCGTTTTCATTTTAAAAACTCCTGAACTACCAAACGCTCACTATGCTTTTTTATAATCAACAAAACTTTCAATGGTTTTGGCATCATTGCAAACGCCATGTAATACTAGAGTATCGATGAAACAATTCTTGTTTAACTATACCAAAAATGAAAAAAAAAACGGATTTAAATAATTCAATCTAAAGGTGTGTCTTTAAGAAATACAACCCCCCCCTCCCATTCCCCCAAATTGTGATTTACTTTATGAATCTGTGCAGGGTCAAAATGCTGATTTGATTGGAAGCAGATGGTATCACAGTAAAGTCAGGCTCTGAACCTCAAACTCCAAACAGGAAATACGACCCTCACCGGCTGACTGCTTCCCTAATCATTCCCAGAGATTCATACTTGTTATTTTTATAAATATCCAAAATGACTTTCATCTTTTTCTTTCCACTGCAAAAAGCAACCAACAATCCTAAACATATAGTATTTAAAAATCCAGAACAAGATAAATGTACTTTCAAACTTACAGCTAACAAAGAGAACAGGCTGAAAAAAATGTGCTCTTAAAATGTTATATAACACATTAATTCAAGTTTATGGTTTCTGTGATTTTAAAAATTAAACCAAATCCCCAAATATTTATTAAGCTACTCAGAGCAAGGCACCCTTTTAACAAAGCTATCAAAATATAAATACTATAAGCCATCTAAGTATATTCGTGCAAAAAGCAATTTTTAAAGAAAACACAAAATTAAGCACACAGATTTTGGTGACTTAATCTACTGTATTTTCAACTAAGTCAGCCGGTTGGAAACTCCATGGACAAAGAAAAAGACGCTCACCGTTTTCCCATTGTAGTAATACATCAAAGAATTGCTGCCCATTCCAGGCACAGGATATGCACAATACATGTTGATTCTACAAATATTACTGTCTGCAGTTAAAATACCCTGCTTCTCTCCAAGACATACATCCACCCGGTCAAACAGAGTAAGTCTTCAGTACTATGCATCCACACATGGATCTACTCAAAAGGAACTTATGCAAAGTAGGACTGAACCAACTCACATAACACAGGGGGAGGGTTATACTGTAACCCCTTTCAAATTCTATCAAATCCCTGCTTCGGTAGAGGACGCCAAAAAGTCAAACCTTTATGCTTAAGAAAAATACCAGTTACTTACTTAAGCCAACTACAGAAAATAGATAGAGGAGTATAGCAATTAATACCCTAAGGAATTATTAACTTTGTCCAAACAAACAGACAACAAAGGAAAACAAATGGATAGCTCCTTGGCTAGTTAATCTGCTTTTTGTTTTAATTAAATTAGAGCACTTGTGGCAGTGGAAATGTAGCTTGATGCACCTCTAGCGACACCACCATCTGGCATGGTCTAAAGTTGCTTCCAACTTTGATAAACACATGATCAAGCAATCAGGAATTGGAAACACTGAATCATGTATAACAAGAAGGACCTAGACAGTTAAGCCTTCTACATAATCACTTCCTGGATGAAGTTCTATTCTGTCCTGCTTAAGTATCCTTAACATGCCACGAACTGGTTTTGAGCTGTAAAAATAATGATGGAAGAATTTAATAAGAATTGTTCATGAAAACTCTCAATTCCAATATGAATGAATGCAGCTTTATTAATAGATTATGCTGGTGATTGAGATGGAAATGTAATAAATAAATAAATAAAATGTTTATAAGATTACAAAAGTGTCAGAATTTGTTGCAAGCACAGTGACAAGGCATTACAGATTTTGGTCCATTTTATAATATCTAATAATGTTATTTGTCAAAAATAATGAGCAAGGTTTTATTTTTCCTTAAATATGGTATAATAATCCTTACATTTAGTGGATGTACACATAAAGCAGGTACAGATTTATTTGTTTACAATATAGAGTTTAAAAAAGACTTATATTTTCCATAGTTTGTTGTCTTTCTCTAGGAATGTTTATGTACTTATGTACATACATATGTCTGTCGGTCTGTCTGTCTGTCTATCTATCTATCTGTCTGTCTGTCTCTCTATTTCTCTCCAAAGGAAATTAAACTTTCCTGGAAAGGAAGAGGAAAAGAGGAAAAATCATCATGGAAACAAATCTTATTGTAACAAATGAAAGACTTCATAATTAGCTACTGCCAAATATGTGTTTTAGAAATATATCCGTATCTGTAACACATATAATTACCTATTTTTGGAAGTATTCAATTTGTCCTCAAATAATCCAATATGAATTTTGTGAGCTCATGTTTCCTGCCTGTTAACTGCCACACCTAGGCAGCTAGGTAGCACAGTGGACAGAAGAGTTCATACCTGGAGTCCAGAAGACCTGAGTTCAAAATCATCCTCAAACAGTTAACAACTATGTAATCATGGCTGGGCAAGTTACTTAACTGCCACTTGCCTCAGTTTCCTCAACTATAAAATGGGAATAATAATAGCACCTACCTTGCAGGGTTGTTGTGAGAATCAAATGAGATAATATCCAAAAAGTACCAAGCACAGTACAGTGGCACAGAGTGGGTACTATA
The DNA here is from genome assembly GCF_003287225.1 of Phascolarctos cinereus. Taxonomy (NCBI): domain Eukaryota; kingdom Metazoa; phylum Chordata; class Mammalia; order Diprotodontia; family Phascolarctidae; genus Phascolarctos; species Phascolarctos cinereus. The sequence continues at coordinate 156,311,120 of NW_027555736.1, forward strand.
TCAATGCCTATTTCTTCCCTCCTCCCCCTTTTCTCATTTGTAAAATGGAGACAGCACCTACCTCTCAGAGTTGTAAGGATCAAATGAGGTAATATTGGTAAAGTGCTTTGCAAAACTTTAGCATTATATAAATGCTAGCTATTATTACTGTTGTTGTTGTTGTAGTTCCAGTATACTTTATAAAGATCACATATGACTAAAACAAAGAAGAGTTCATCTTACTAACGGGAAGAAAACCAGGCTCAAGAAAGCTGTTATGTGACAAACTACAAAAAATGGCGATACCTTTTTCAAAGCATTTTTGTTGATCTTCAAACTCTGTAAGCACAAGATATTTTAGCAAACTCCCTAAACAAAACACTCTGTAACGAACAGCGGAAAACTTTGATCAGAAATGCTGATCAAATTATTGCATTAAAATCTCATCAGACAAGTAAGGCCAACTAGCCATGCAGAATTTTAAAAGCTGATGTTATCTGAACAACAACCCCCCCCATATAAAAGGCAAAGCAGCAGCTGCAAAAGAACATCACTGTACATCAGACTATTAAAATGCCAGTCGGCAGAGTGGTTTGCAACTTCCTCCCTCCTGAGAGATCACAAAGACCCATTTCAATCCTTGAAGGGGCTGTGTAAGAAGCTTTAATTTACAATCAACAATACCATGCCTAAAACCAGCAAAATAAAATTTAGTCTTTTATAAACATATTCTTTCAGCATTGACAGGATGTTTCCTTTGCCATTAGTAAGCTATTTTTTAAAAAAATGAAAATTTCTTATAATTAATCATTCCCAACTTTAAAATATTTTTTTCTTTCTGGAGAAAACTGGGTTGGGGGGGTATAAAGGTAGGAGGGAGAAGAAGCCACAAAATACAGGTGGTTTTAATGATGTTCTCTTTCCTCAGGAATAATTAAAGCACATAGGGACTACACCACACACACTCGTGTGTGTGTGTGTGTGTGTGTGTGTGTGTGTGTGTGTGTGTGTATGTGTGTGTGTGTGTGTGTGTGTGTGTGTGTAGAGATGAGGGGAGGAAGGAGAAAGAGAGGGGAGGGAGAAAGGAAAGGAAGGAAGGAGAGGCAGTTGTGTGTGTGAAATGGCTTGACTCATTTCTCTTGCCTGAACTCAGCACTGAACATCTTAAAAGGATAGCAATGGCATATCTATTTTCAAAGGTGATTTTCCAATTACACAACTAAGAGTGCTTGTTTATTAAAGTACAATTATAAATTAAGTATTTCATTATGAATTCTTTGCTGTAAAACAATTACATGCAGATATAGAGCAATAAAACTTTTTTTGGGGAAGACTGAGAATTGATTGTCTACGTAGTAGTACTTCCTAAATGTAGCTAGCTTAAAAACCTTTCTTTTTCTGTTCAATGCCAGTTTACAAATTGCAGCTATTAAAGAGAAATACACATTGTCTTTCTATTACGCATCCAAGTGAAATTTGCTAGGGAAGGCAAGTTGTTGGAAAAGTTTAATGAAGGACAAATATGTTACTCTAACAGAGCAAAGCAAGTAGACATATCCTGAAACTCCTGCTCTGGAAAGAAGATAACCAATTAGGTTCATTACTGACTTAAGTTAAATGTAAATTATAAAAAACGATGATGACTATGCTAAAATCAGGATACAACAATAATAAATACATTCTCAGTAAAGGGGACATCTTCAGGAAACATAGGGGCATCCCATTCTCATAACATTATGTTCTGGGGTGCACGGTTTTTCCACTTGCCAATCCAGACTGTCATCTGACCTTTTGAAGTCTGTCTTTACTCAACAGAAGTTAAAACTGGCTGAGCCAGTCAGTTATTTGCTTTATCACAATTACAAATTAGGTTGTACAATTCTAAAGCAAAAGTCTTTTTGGTTCTTTTCTTGTACTTTTTTTTTGTTTTTTTTTTTTGGGGGGGAAATGCTAATTTAATCCTAACAACAGCTGCACTACAATTTCTCCTTCCTTCAGGGAATCATATTACGGGAAAATAGATCATCTATACAGACCAAGTGTTCTTCCAGCCAATGCAGTTGTTTAATTCCAACTCCCCTCCCCCACCTGCTCCTGTTTTTTTCCCCCTTCCTTTTTTTCTTTCCTTTCTGACATGCCAAGGGTTAATCCAGTGACTCAGTCTGACAAAACAAGTCAGCTGGAGACAGGGCCAATTTTTTAAACTTGATTTCAGACAGACGTGCCGTCAGCACAGGAGCACTGAACTGACATGCACTTTGTACTCTGAATTGTTTCCACTCACGATCCTACATTGTCAAAAACAATCATCTATGTGTTTCTCTAAGTATATTAACAGATTATGAGATCTGATGCAAAGTGAAACTCTGACCTAATAACATATTGCCCAAGTACATCAATGATCTCAAAATCCTTTATATTCAGTCACAATCAGAACAAGCTCATGGGAGAAAATGGCTACTATTTTACTGATTAGTAAAATGGAAAAGTTAAAAAAAATGGCAGGGAAAAATGAAATCACTTGATTTTGAGCTTTGTCCTCTACCTGTAAACACCCTTAGATTGTTGTTAGGGAGGGAAGGAGACTGGTGGGGTGGTAAAAAATAATCCTCCCATTTTTACCCCCATCCCCTTTTTGGAGGGGCAAGGTAAAAAAGGGAGATTTATTCCTTACCGGAAGCTCCCTGTGAAGAAATTGCCTCTACTCAAAGCAAAGTGACACCTGCTCTTCACCCTTGTGTTAGAAAGTTGCCTGGGACACTAAAAGGTTAAATACCTTGCTAACGGGTACAGACAGTAAGTGCCAGTGATGACACCTGAATGCAGGTTTTTCTATCATCACTACTCTTGGCTGAACCTATTTTCATTGTTTTAAAAAGTATTTGTTTTTTAATTAAGAACTTAAGCGTCGGACCAAACATTTCCACAAAGAAAGAACAAAAAGGTTGTCTATGAAACCATTACTTTCTGTTGATGTAATGCTTGTTTTTAAAGATGTTTATGTTAAATATAAAAAGGTAGAAACTAAACTGTCCTTGTTTGTGTCCCTTTCTGAACTTTTTTGTTTTCTTGGGAATTTTTTTAAAAAATGTCTTAACGTTATATTTTTTTCCTTTTTGGCATCTCTATCACTACCCACTCACCCATCTTTAATTAACAGAAATCTGCCCTTGTAATAAATACAATCAAAGAAAGCAAATCAATATCTGAAAATGTATATTTCATTCCATATCTTTCCTATATATTCCATACCTTAGCTAAGGAGCAGGAGCCATACTTCATAATTTGTTTTCTGAAGTAATGATTGGTCTGGCCACTTTCATCCATTTTCAAATGATGCAGTATGTGCTATTTGTTGCCATATAATTTTTAAAAATTGGGGGGGGCCTATATTTTATTTTTTTTTTGAGGCAATCAAGATTAAGTGACTTGTCTGAAGCTGAATTTGAACTCAGGTCCTCCTGATTCCAGGGCCAGTTCTCTACTCACTGCACCACCTAGCTGGCCCTGGTCTATTGCTTTATAAAGGTTATGTTCTATGGAGATACCCTTATGACAACATATCATGAGTAGAGAGTTATCCTCTTTTCTAACTTTATAAGAATTAAAGTGAATGCTGGAAGATGATGACTACTTGGCTTTTCACATATCCAATACAATTTCTCATTACCTTTTAACCCTGATTTTTTTTCTCTTCCTTTACAGCTAAATCAGTATCAGGGACATGAAGATCATAGTTAGTCACAGAAATTAGATCTATCATTCTCTTCATACTAAATAAGACCCAGAGGCAATATGGCATAGGGCAGTGGTGTCAAATTCAAGTAGAAACAGATACCTAGGGGGCCACATGTTGTCTTCGAAAACTACAAATTAACATTATCTACATCGTATTGTATTTTTAAAATTTTTGTTAAACATTTTCCAATTACATTTCAGTCTGGTTAAGGCTGTACTTGGGCAGCAAGTTTGACACTTCTGGCAAACATATAGAGAACTGACCTTGGAGTCAGGAAGACACTGTATCCAAATCCTTCTTCTGATACATACTAGCTCTATAATCAACAAGTCCCCAAATCTCAACAACTTTTGAAGAGTTTGTTGCAAAAGAGTTGCTCATCTGCTTGAATACAGTTAGGTGACACAGTAGACAGTGTTGCACTTGGAGAAAGAAGACCTGAGTTCAGATTCTACCTCAGACACTTACTAGCTATTACGACCCTGGGCAAATTAGTTTCAATTTTCTCATCTGCACAATGAAGATAACAATAGCACTTCAAGATTGTTGTGGAAATCAAATGAGATATGTTACTCATAGCAAACCTAAAGGTACTAAGAAAATTGTTATTATAGTGGTATACTAAGCACTTTATATAATTTGAAGTGTTGTAGAAGTACTAGGTTTTATTTTTTATTAATGAATGGAGGGCACTTCCATATTAGGGATGCCACTGCACAAATAAAATCATAGGGCTGGACCCACTTCCCCCCCCCCACCAAATTAAAGAGGACTACAATGAATTTACTTTAACCCAGGATTTGAGAAGAATCCAGAAAACAAAAAGAAAGCTAATTGTCATCATATGTAATAACTCATAGTTATACATTATTTTATACTTTATAAAGGACTTTTGTAGAATAACCCTGAGGTAAGTAGTACAAATGCAGTTATCCTCTTTTTACAGATGGGGAAACTGAGTTTCAGGAAGGTGAAATGGAGTCAGAGCCAGGATTAAAACTGTTCTGGCATCTAGTCCAAAGTTTCCCCATGACATTGAATTTTACTAATTACTTGGTAGTTTTAAAAAATCAAAGTTAATTTAAAGTAATTTGAATTAGAAAAATTAAAAACATAACATAAGCTATATGCTACAGGAAGGGGGGGAATGGAGATGGTTAGCGTTTGAATCTGCTACACTCTTTTACTCTCTGAAAACAAACAATAAATGATAGGGCTTTCTTGATGTTTAAAAAGCTATGAATTTCTAACCTAACAGATCAAGTTGGAAAAGGCTTTCCTACTTACATGAGAAACTGTTACTCACTCCTAACATTCCTAATGAAAACGATTTCAAGATGATTTTTTAATTCAGCTAATTGCTCAAAAGCCAATGTTCATATAGATAAACTGGGAAAATAGTAGCTGTTGTTGTTATCAGGATATATCTTTAGTGATAAGAATTAACATTAATTTCTAATTTTATATTTATAATGTTGTATCCAGTATGTTAAGTGCTTTACAAATATTTCCTTTAATCCTCATGCCACTTTGGGAGGTAGATACCATTATTATCCCCTTTATACAGCTGAGGAAATTGGTGCAAACAGAGGTTAAGTGACTTGCCCAAGGTCACACAACTAATAAGTATCTGAGGCTGGATTTGAACTCAAGTATTCTTGATTCCAAGTCTAGTACTCTATCCACTGTGCTACTTAGCTGCCTCAATACCACATCATGGCTCAGAGGTGATTCTTAGGTTTTGATAACCATCTACTAGATGAATTTCAAGCTCTGGCAAGTTCCACAAAAAGCTGGAAATGGAAAGTCTTTGAATATGTGACTGGTGATATCCAAGCTGGTCCTTAGATAATAGAGATACATACAGGTTAAGTTCTGAGACACCAATTACCTGACTACAGGGTCTCAGCCATACCATCCTCTCAAAGACCATCTACTAAGCTGTAGAGAGGAAGCTGAGATCTTTATCAATGGAGAGAGTATTCACATAGATTGAATTACAGAGTTTTGAAATACTTAAATATATCACAATCTCTCAGATTTTACAGTTTTAGTTAGCTCTGGCTAGTTAATGGTTTCACACAAATTTTAAGTTGCACGTCATTATTGGTAATGTCTTTAAATACTTTAATCCAGATTAAACCAGCAACAATTAGCCATATCAAAGTTATAAAGACTATGTTTACTGTTTATATTTTTGAATGTTTTGCTTTTATAATCTGGAAAAGATAACTGATTTTGCAGGTTACCCAAAGGGCAATGAAGAGAATATGGTGGGTATAATTAGGCTGAGACATGTTACCAAAAAACCCCCCCAAAAACCAAAAACCAAAACCAAAAAAAAAAAAACCCCTGCAATGGCTAAAGCATGAAGGATATTGTCAGAGAACTCTATGAACTGAACAGGATGTGGGATGGTCACAAAAGCAGAAAGAGGGATAAGTTATGGGAATTCCATAGGCTACACTGGAAACCGGGTATACAATGTCAAAAGATCCAGACAAAGTTCCCTAGCTCACTGGGTGTACCACCATATGTTTTAAAGGATTTAAAGAAGGGCATGGATAAGATTTGAAGAGAGGTAGAAACTGCAGATGGGTTGCCCTCAGCACTGTTGGAGGGAATACCACCATGGTGACATCACAGATCCACTGAATTAAATGGTAATGAAAAAATATGCCAAAATCAAATCTGTTTGTTAAAATGCCATTTAGACCATTTAAAATTGAGAGTGGATCTTAACAAAAGTTGAGATGGGTATCCCTCAATTCTTAGGTGAAAAATTAATTTTTTTTCATGAACAAAACTATTTCAGTTGTAAAAATTCAGAATTAAGTCACTATGAACTTGTGGACGTCAGCATACTTGCAAAGAAACTGCTAACTAATCACAAAGGGCTTAATTTTAGCAATTTGCACTAAGGTAAGGTCCCAAAGTCAAGAAATGAATGATTAGATGTCTATTTAGAAGAAATGCTGGTGTGTTAGCTGTATGTGTATGTGTGTGTGTGTGTATACATATACACACATATGTATACATATATATAACTGATATATATATATATACATAAAACATATATATATAACTGATGTGTTCTATACACACATACACACACACACACACACACACACACACACACACACACACACTGATTTTTGTTGGGGTACCTTTCTAGTTCCTAAAACACACATATATATACACACAGATATATGTATATATAACTGTTATATATTACATATAACTGATGTGTTTATATATATATATATATATGTATATATATATGATACACACCCATTGATTTTTGTTGGAGTCCTTTTCTAGTTCCTAAAACATGCATATATACACACCCATGTATATGAATTATATTTCTAGAGAAAAGAAAGGAAGAATTATTACCAGTTGTGTTAATTATTGAAAGTCTCACATCAACCACTGACTAAGAGATAAGATGGGAGAGAGAAGATTAAGGACAGAGGAAACAAGAAGGAAAGAGAGCTAGGCATAAACAGAAATAAAATCATTTGCTAAAAATATTCATGACCCAGATCACCAGTTCCACCTCTGGTTTGTGAAATATTATAGGAAAATATCTTCTGCTCTAGAAAGCTTTCAAATACAGCTCAGAGGTTTAGAAATTTGGACACAAGAGTTTAGTTAGTAGCCTATTTAATGGTTAACTTTAAAGAAACACCTATCTGGGCATAGCAAGTGGAAGCAATCTACACAAAACTACATTTATATGGCAAAAGAACATTTATTTAATTCTCCTTTGACAACCATATGGCTATAATAAGGATATGCCTATAAAACAACCATACCTTCCAGCAGAGAAAGCAAACTGCTTTCTGAAGTAAATAAATAGTGCCCATCTGACATCAACATGAACAGAACTGACACACCACAGAAAGCTTCTAAGAGTGGATCATTAGACATCCATTCAAGAGAGGCATAGCTATAATTACTGAAAATATGCAAAACCTGAAGCAAATTGTACCTTTCTTTTCATCATAAACTCACCATGACAAAGCAGTTTTCTTTGAAAAATTAAAGGGGGGATAAGAGGCCCCCCTGCTGCCTAATTCCTGCATCTCTTGGCTCTCTATTTCTTTCCCCACATGAACTGCATTTTGTCACTTCTCATCTACCACTTGAAACAACATACAGCAGGAGAATTATCAACAGGCTTGCAACCTGATAATTTTCCTGCAGATGGCTCTATAATCATAAGCCTACTGAATGCTCTGTGTGTGTGTGTATGTGTGTGTCTAGGGTGAGGGGACCCCCCGAAAAAAATCCATACTTTTTTGATGAAATTGGCATCTGAAAAGCTTTGGACACCGAAGTAGAAAGTGCAAGCCCTAACACTCTAGTTTTGCCAGCCTATTCACTGTTCATTAGCAGTGGTTTCTCTGCACTGCTGACTGTTCACTTCAGCGAACAAGGCTCTCATTTCAATCATCCGTCAAGAGCAAATGACAAGCTTTCTTTACCCAAAGTCAGGGATCAAGCTAGGTCTCCCAATGGAAAAGTCTGTGTGTGTGTGTGTGTGTGTGTGTGTGTGTGTGTGTGTGTGTGTGTGTGTGTGTGTGTGTGTGTGTGTACCTACACAGACACACACATCTTTATATATCTTTCTCTAACCATTGGGGGCAGTACCATTCTATCTTTTAAATTTTATTTCCTCTCTAGGCCCTTGCAACATTTTTTTAAAAAAATAACTTAGAAAGCACTAGACTCCTACTTCGCAAGAAATGTGGCAGCACTAAAATGTTGGCCAATTCTAATTCCATTTCAAATTTATATTTAAAGAGAAACCAGAACCAACATCTGCATTTTAGCCTACGGCCATGAAAAAAAAAATCAGCAATCTGAAGCACTGAATAACTTATACACGAAGTTATTTCTGGGGTCCGTATTCTGTTTGTGTTTCAGTAAAATTCTTGCTAGTCACAGCAATTTTTTATACCGACTACCTCTGGATAATTACACTGTGAGAGCCAACCAAAACATCCTGTCTCACATTGGTACCGATCAAGTAACAAAGAGCAAGCAGTTCATTTCAGCAGCATGTCACTGGCCAAAAGTTGTGCAGATCCCAGACTTGCTAAGCATGTAGTCTAAAAACACTGAGTTTTCTAAAATTTCCGTCGAAGATGTAGAGACCACCTCCCAACAAAAACCAACAGAAATCTTATTTTGAAAACATTTCAGAGCTGGATACAGAACAAATGGGAATACCTAGTAACACTAAACTTTAATATTCCAATGGATCTCTGATCTAAGTTGGTAAATCCCATTGACATCATCTCCACAACTGTCAGATTTCCTTCGGGGGAAAAAATCTTGTGCAGAGAATCTGAGATAGCAAGGGTCTTCCTCCAGATCCTCTGATATCATGGGGACACCCATGAATCGTTCACATTGCCCAATGGTTACTTCTTGCTCTTGCTGTATTGGGCCTGCTGCCTTTTTCTAATCATCATCTTTGTTTCTCATAACAAAGTTTATGCTGTTTCACCTGTGACCTGGCAACACTAAAAAACAAAATCAAGTGACCTGCTCTCTTATTTTTATTTTTTCTCTTTCAAGAAACTAAAAGCTTAATTCTAGATAATTAATTCTTACTCTAAATTACACAGTCACCTTTGATTTACCCACAAAATGGGTATATCTGTGCAGCCTTTGGACCAGCTAGGTGAGAGCTACAGCCCACAAATTTCCCTGCCATCGTCAATGGAATTTATTATTTTTTTTAAAAATGTATAACCTATTTAACATTTATAGATACACACACCTTACAGATTGAGAAACTGTGACATAAACTATGAAGGGACATATTTAGAAGATGTTGACTATTTTGTTTTTACTTATATAATCGGTAGTAGTAGCAACCTGTGTAACTTTGGGCAAACCATTTGTTGAGTGGAGCAAAAATATTTCCTTAGAATATTGTAGATAAGAGGCAGCTAGGTGGCACAATAGATTGAGTACCGGCCCTGCAGTCAGGAGGACCTGAGTTCAAATCTGAGTTTAGACATATGATACTTACTAGCTCTGTGACCCTGGGCAAGATGACTTGTGTGTTCCTTTCAGCTTCGAAACCTATGATCATCCAATGATTTTGCTCGCATTACTTATATGGAGTCTGGGGACATGCCAATCAGTAGCTGGAGCCATTGCAATTTTGTCTACAAGTGACCTAACGCTCAAACAAAATAAAAGACAGAGAATGGATAAAGAATCCAGGATACATAATCCTGAGTTTTAAATTGAGAGCAAATTCTTTCAAGTCATTCACTGGCAGCAATCATAGCTTCTTTGTAATATGCTGTATACTATTATTGTCTAGTAATGTTGTCTTTTTTTTTGCCTTTTTTTTTTAGGCAATTAGGGTTAAGTGACTTGCCCCGGGTCACGCAGCTAGTAAGTGTCAAGTGTCTGGTCTGAGGCTGGATTTGAACTCAGGTCCTCCTAACTTCAAGGCCAGTGCTCCATCCACTGCACCACCTAGCTGCCCCTAATGTTTTCCTTTTTAAGGAATCATACCTGCTTTAAAATATAGGTAGTTTCTAGCCCAAGTAAGGAAAAAAAAACATAAAGATGGTTTAAACTGAGTCTTACAAAAATGTTGCTGATTTTTCACTAACTTTGTTCCCTCTTTTGTTTAATAACTTCTTTATGGGCTTTATTAGGAAATGTAACAATCCAGAGATTGTGAATTGTAATATTTGAACAGCACTTTCCATAAATAGAGCCCTGTGAATTCAGAATGCACCAAGAGGCTAGGAAGGTAAATTTGGGAAGTGATGAAGTAGTTGTCCTAGATCCATCCCAACTTGGTGGGCTTGGGTCCTTATGCTATTCCGCAAAAGGAAAGCTGGGTCTGTAATTTGGCTTTTCATGATTTTCACTGAAGAATTTAGTAGATAAGTAAAATAAGAGAATTTTGTATGGATTATAATAAAGGCATCTGTAATAATTAAACTGGCAAGAAAGCTTAGAGTATACAAGAAAAGAATTTTTAAAAAGGAATACAGAAAAATAACACCAATTCCAAATTAACTCTATAGGTTTGACTTGATCTGGAGGACATATGCCCTAAATTATATGAAAGAAAAGATGGTTAAGGCACACAGAAAAGTCTTACAATCAAATTATATCTGCTCAAGTAGTAGAGGCCAGGTGACTGGACCATGAAGAGATCCACAGACTGGATGCTGATAAGCCTCAGTAGTGTATTGTAAGAAGTTGAATCTTCTAAAGCCTTGGAAGGGCACCAGATTCACTCAGTTCCAGGGGATTGTGTCACTTAAAGAAAAGCCTTTAAGGCATAAATTAGAAATTTTCATTAAGCACATAAGCTCATGAAATTCTGGTATGGTAAACACCACCCCACATGCCACCCTCCACCCCCTGTCCCATTTTACAGATTAGGAAACTGAGGCCCAATGACTTTCCCAAGGTGACATAGGTAGAGGGAAAAGATCATTCATTGTATTCCATGACTTAAAACATTATTCCTTCTGATAACATGTACTTTCCTAGCATCTGTAATATATCTGTGGTAGTTAAGTGAGCCAGATGCTCATTTAAAAGAGGAAGGGTATCAGTGGCTCCTATCTCACAGAGGCCTTTAGATTTCCTAATCTAACCTAATGGAAACTGGATTTTCATCCCCTGAAAACGTTTGGCCAACACCATTCACAATGCTTATGCTACATGAGACACTGTGTGATACCAGTGGTTACTGAAGTACTGTTATAGTCCTTGAATGGTATGTAGAGGTTTAGTTTGATCTAACAAGCACTTATATTAAGGGACTGTGTTTTTGGCATTGTGCTTGGGTCTACAAAAGGCAAAAATGAGATCACTCCTGACCTCAAGTGGCTTATGCTTTACTAGAGGTACAGAGGGAGAAGGTGGGGGTGGGAAAAAAGAGATCAGATGTTTGCAATTTATTCCCACTAGAAGCCAGCTATATAATCCAGGCTATTCGGTTTGCTGCAGCCCTACCAGGCCCTGCTTTCTAGTTAAACTATAACAATGGCCTCATTTTCAATGGCTTTTTTTTTTTAACACCCCAACTGGCTATCAGTGAACCTATACTTCTTTTCTTCGAGACAGGGTTCCCTGCTGTCTAAATGCTGTCACCCAGCTTCTGGGAAATGTGGCAGTTGTAGCCCAAATTTGTTGAGTGGAGCAAAAATAGTTCCTCAGAATACTGTAGATAAGAGGCAGATAGGTGGCACAGTAGATTGAGCACCAGCCCTGGAGTCAGGAGGACCTGAGTTCAAATCGGGTTTAGACATATGAAACTCACTAGCTGTGTGACCCTGGGCAAATCACTTAACCCCGACTGCCTTGGCTCCCCTCCTTCCCCCCAAAAAAAGAAATTAAGAAAGAAGAAAAAAATATTGTAGATAAATGAAAGTTAACTGTACAATTAGGAGAGAAAAATGAATAAATGATACATTAGAAGGTACTGTTTCTTTTAAAACAGAAAAAAGTGACTGTTTTTGGTAATGGTTTGTTTAGCAAGCATGAGAGGGAGTTTAAAAGTACTGCGGATTGCAGAAGTCACTGATAGTTGATCTTTCTTGTAAATAATAAAAAATGTTTGAAATTATTTAATTCTTTTTAACTGATTGGTATTTATTGAACATTTATTAAGTATCCACTGGGCTCAAAAGAAGAATTTTTTAGGTAGAAATTATATTCGGATTTTCCTTAGTGAAAAACTAAATGGAATCTGTATTCACTTGCTGATTTCTGCTTCAATTTACATAGTCTCTTAGGTTTATAAAAAAAAAAAAACTTGGGCAACCATGGACGAGATCTATAGAAAGTTATGATGAACTGTGCAGTTCACTAATTTCACTTCTGGGTCTAATGCCAGTTTCCCCAAGTAGAATTTTGCTAAAAACAGAATTCGCTACTATCCCAAGGAAAAAAACCCCACATCAAAATAACTGCATGAGCACAACAAATGTGTGCAACTGAAGTCCAAGAGGCCTATGCTGAGAAACAATATTTTTTAGTCAAATGACAGATTTTCTTATTGCTTTCAGATTTTGATGTTATAAATTTGAGGTTTAAACTAGAGACCAATCACAAGCCTCAGAGACTCTGTCAACATCAGACTTGGGTTAGACCAGATTCTCAAGACATTAGGATTATTTTAATCTCAGAATTTCAGGGGAAGATTGGAGTTAGCCCTAAATTCAGACATTTGCATAGCTCTCAGTTGTATAACTAAGTTTAATTACAAAATTACCACAGCTAATTCATTTGAATTATTTATATTCACTTGGTTCAAATAAGTGTTTACCAGTGTATTTAGATATCTGTCTGACATTAAAATCCCACCTAATCTCCCTTATTCTTGTCAGCTAGGCAAATGATATTTAAATATAAAATAATGAAATTCCTGTACATGCTAAAAAAAAGATTATGACTGTCAACTCTCTATAAGCTTAAACACCATAAAGCAGATAAATGCAAATAATGGTACTAAAAGGGTTTATTATGAAAATAAACATTAGCCCACATACCTAGGTCTGAAAGAAATGAAGGTGGGCTTAATGAAAAATCAGGCAGTGAACCTGACAGAGATCAGAAACAGGCCTAAAAACCTCCTTTTGTTTCCCTTTTAGTTTGCTTTTCATGGGAATTGTATTTATGAGGGAGCTAAGAATGTATTTGCTTTAGGCAAACACTTGTGTTCTAGTCTAGTGCTATGGGGAATAGTGTAAGTAGGGGATGGAATGTTGGGATAAACAGTGGCATCAGGAAATTAGGGTAGGGCTACAGTGAATTCTGCAGACCAAAATAGAATTTTTAGAGTCAAATGACTTTTGAAAATAAATCCCAAAGTTGGCAGTATTCGATTATATATTAAAACAAAATCTAGAGATAATAAAAGTTCTTAAAAAAAAAGCAAACCTCAAACAGTACTGAATGGTAAACACTTTAAATTTCTGTTTAAAATACATTCAATTAGTATAAACATGGGGGAAAATGCAAGGCCCCTCATGGGAACCAGAGCCAGAGTCTTTTTCAAAGCTGTGTCTCAAGGTACAACTATGATCTTATACAGAGAGCACATATAATTGTAGTTTTTCACAAATTAGATGTTATACATGCACAATAAATGATTTTCCAAGACATACCATAAGCACCAATGGAACAAAGGAAATTTTCTCCTCCTGCATGGTAGTAATTGCAAATTTCTAGTTAGCCCAACTGCTGAGGATTGTTAACAGTGTGCCTACTTTGGAATGAAATTGAGAAACCCAGTCAATCCCAGGAATGAAATTCTAGTACTCTTAGTTTAATCCTGAGCAACCCTTTGCCTTTATTTCCACTTTGCAAAAGTAAAAACCTTAATCAAACCACACCAAGACAACATCAGGGTCCCTAATATTCCTGAATGCTCCCAAAGCAAGACGCAAACAGGCAGCATTTACAGAATTCCATTCTACATCCCCCAACACAATGAAAATTGTTCTTGTACCCTGAAACAATCCCTATCCCTGGCTTGTGAAAATCATGGGGATCAAAAAACCCATTAAATGAAGATCCAAATAAACCCTAAAAGTTGGCAACCTCTCTAAAACTCATTCTTGATCTTCCTTTCCCTTGAAAAGGATGACTGTGTAGAGAGAAGGTAAAATAATGACATTAACACTGGGAAATTATATAATCACATCATTACAGACAACAGGATTAATTCACTGAATACTGTTCCTTCTGGATTTTGACCTGAATATAGATTAAAGGCTTTAATGGCTCACAGAAAATGACCAGAAAAGCTACAGATAAAAGCTTCTTCTGAACCATAACACTTTTCAGTATGAGCAGAAACAGTATTTGTTTCAACTATTCTAATAATATTTGATATTTACATAGGGTTTTACAATTTACAAATAGCTCTGCTTATATCATCTTATTTGATCCTCTCTGAACAGAGAGAGGTTCAGCTAGGTTAAATTACTTGCCTATGGTCACATAATCAAATGTAAGCTCCTTGAGGGCAGGGACTGTTTTTCCCCCCCCTCTCCTTTATATCTCCAGAGCCTACCACAGTGACTGGAACATAAGCAGGTACTTAATATAAGCTGGCTGAATAAAGTATTATGGCACAATGTGAATCTAGACCTCTCTAGAATCCAAATCTGGGACTCCTAGTACCCTGGTTTGAATTACCTATTGGCATATTACCCCATCATCAAAAGTAAGAGAATAAAATAGGTAGAGGCAAGGTCAGGTGGTTAAACTTACTTCATCCCCAGATGGATGTGTGCCAAACAAAACTCTTATCCTTGTCAAAGTAACTGCATCAAACTCAAGGCTATTAGATGGAATGGCCATTGTATGTAAAGAAGTCTATCAATCTCTTTTGGTACTTCTGGTCAATATTAGGTGTCACTATTAATTTACTATAAATATTTTATGCCTCAGCTTCCTTGTACTTACCACAATTTACCTCATTTTTATATAGTATGTTTTATTTTCTATTGATAGCAATAATCCTGACCATAGGATTTTAATTTTTAATCATGTTTTGTTTTTACATCATGGTATTTCTGAATATCTCAACTCCTTCCCCTATTCAGCCAGAATAAGCCACTTCTTATGACAAAAATAAAAACTGAAAAGTAGAAAAGTAACAGTTCAATAAAGATGACCGATAAATTAACTGAGTTTGACAGTATATAAAATATTCCACACCCATTGTCCTTTACATCTGCAAAGAAGGAAGTTTTATTTTCTTATCTCTTCTTCAGGGACAAGCTTGGACCATAGCATTTTAATGAGTTCTCTTCAATAATTTTTCTAAAGTGGCCAACATAACCCTTTAATGACTGAAGTTATTCCTTTCCAGCAGTCCCACATGGTTGTTGGTCACTTTTGTACTTGGAAAATACTCTGCTGCAGAGACCCTCAGAATTCAGTACTTTTACTGCTTCTGTTTAATATGCACATTACAAAGCTAGCAGATCATTAGACATTGTCTAGTAGTCTTTATTGTCACCATCATAAGAAGCAATGATCCCCACACTTGTATAATACCCCAGGGTATTTCAAATTGCAAGGAGTATCACAAAATTCCAAATGCACAAGTTATTTTTAGTTTACATTAATAAAAAATAATCAAAAAGCCAACCTCCAAACAACTTTTAGAAGGAAGACAGTGTCAACTCTAAGCACCATCGAGAAAGGATGGAAGTCATTGGCCTACAGCTGTCTAAGTCTATACTCCTCTTGTATCACATTCAATTCAGTTTCAAAAGTTGTGAAGTGACTCCTCTGTGGAGATACTATTAGGTAGGGGATATGAACAGAGATACATAAAGCAAAATAAGATGGGATCATTGCCCTCAAGGTACTTAATAATTTTGTAGATTACAAATACAAAACAACTACAATATAAATAGATTATGATAAGTGAACAAGATAGATCCAAAGCAAAGTACTCTGAATATGAAAGAAGTAGCATTTGAACATGAAGAAAGACTAGGATTTCAACAGGTGGATATGGATAAGGAAATACACTAAAGGCATATGCAGAGAGGCTAGGATTTTGCCTTTTGGCCACTGAAATTTAAAGGAACACTAACTGTACTTTCAGTCCTACATCAGTATACAAACAATTGAGTTTAGCACCTAATTAGTAAGAATAATTAGTTGAAATAGGAAACTACCAGATGGTATCTTCCATCCCTAGAGCCAGTGATCCAGGTGAACTCTTCCCCAGTCTTGCTTCTTCCTTCCTTCCTTCCTTTTTTCCTTTCCTCTATAGCCTCTTGGTGTCCCAGGTGTCCACCAGTAATACAACAGAATTGAAGGCAGGCTTTGTACCACTTACCCAAGGTACAAAAACTACTAATTAGAGCTTTGGGCATAGGGAAAGGGTAAGCAAAATCAAAGAGACAGAAAAGAGTGAAATTTGTTAAAGCAAACAGTGTATAATCCTGTTTGCTGGGTGGGGTAAGATGTTTGAAGGAGAATAGTAAGAGATAACTCTGGAAAGGATCCTTGGTACCAGATTACAGAATGCTTTGTAAAAGTGAAGAAAGCACCTGGACTTTATTTACTTGTCAGGTAGTGAGGACTCCTTGAAGACTTTCAAGCAGAAAAACAGTAAGACTGGAGCTGTGATTTATGTGAACTACTGTAACGACAATGTATAAGATGGACTGAAGGCTGGGTTATTTTGGAGGTAGACTCAGCCAGCCTTAGCAACTAATTAAATGGATATAGAAGGAATCAGAAATGATACTGCAGCTTTAAGTCTTGGTGACTAGAAAAGTAATCATGACAGCAGATCAACAGTGCTTTAAAACTTAAAAATACCAGTACATAACATTATCTCATTTGAAGCTCACAATAATCCAAGACCATCAGGTAGATGTATTAGATAATCTCATTTTTAAAGACAAGGAAAATGAGGCTCAGAGAGTTTAAAATGATTTGTCCATGGTCTAAAGCAGGATTCAAAGCCAGGCATGTCCTCATGCACTCTACAATCCAGTCAGAGTGACCTGCTCTCTGAAGACAATATTTCATCTCCTGTCTCCTTGTTTTTTGCTTGGGGTATTCTCTTTCCTCAAGACTCAGCTCAAGTGCCACCTCCTATAATAGGTCTTTCCAGATTCTCCTCGTATCAATTCCCTCTCAAAATTACCAGGTATTAATTTTTTAACATATTATGTATGTGTTTATTGGTGTATAATGTGTTTCCCCTCAATAGAATGCAAACGCTTTGTCTTTTGTATTCTTATACGTAGCACAGTACTGGCACACAGTAAGCATATAATAAATTCTTGTGGAATTAAGCTCCATCTCCATTGCTCTTTCTACCCAATGTCTTTAATACAAAACTAGGAGATACAGGTTTTGGGGAAAGATGTTGAGTTCAGTTTTGAATATACAAAATATGAAAATACTTTGCGGGTCACAAAGGTATTGTCAATTAGAATACAGATGAAAATGGGGACATGTAAGAATTTGGGAGAAAGATGGGGTGTGGTGATACACATTCTGAAGTACCCTGCATAGAAGTGACAGATAACTACAGCTCTGGGAGTCAATGAGACCACCAATAAAGACAGCATATTGAGAAAAAGAAAGAAAAGATAGACTATTGTGGCTACCTACACAGAGTGGGCAGAAAGACAAAGAAGAGTCACTAAAAGAGTCTTCCACTGCAATAAAAGTCAAGATATTAAAGTATTCAGAAGTATAAAGGATGCTGTCCTTGATGAAGGTGTATCTACTACATTCAACATGCCACAGCTGAATAGGGACAGGCAGGTCCATATTTCTCTTTTAACATGGTGACTGGGTCTCTCCAAGATAATATTCTGACTACTCTTGTACCTTGCGTCCTTTGGATTACTCCATCTTTTGTAACTCAAGAGGAAAAAAACCCCTGACCTATGTAATTCAAGAGGAAAAAAAACCTGACAAAATCAAGGAACAAATGCATGAAAAGAACAGAGAAACTTACTTTAATCCAGGGAAATTATTATTTATAAATTTATAAAGAGAACAAAATTGAAGGATCAGAAATGAGTGAAACTGCTGATAGTGACAGCTCAGAAAATGAAAAAGATTTGACAAAGCTATATAGCAAAAATTAATTCACTGCGTTGGGAAGGGTTATTTCCTTTTAAAAGCTTTTTTTTTGGGGGGGGAGGAAAATGAATGTTTTCTATATCTGTTTGATGCATAGAGGGCACTAAATGAAAAAAAGAGAAAAAAAGTCTTTCCTTGTTTGATTATAATGTTGCTGGTTTCTTCTGTTCTCAAGTTTTTTCTTGCTTCTCAAAATAAAACAAAAACCAAGAGATGCCAAATTCTTTTAAGTTTCCAAAATTGCAGATCCATTTATAATAAAAAGGGAGAAGGGAACCAAATTAATTACAGAATCATTGAGTCAAAAGGCCCCTCAGAGGCCATCTCCTTCAACCCACAGCTGAACAGGAATACTTAAAACATGAGAAATCCACTGCCTTCTGAGGCAACCCATTTTACTTTTGGTCAGCTCTAATTGTTGTCTCCCCTCAACCCCAGCCTAATTTTGCCTTTCTACATCTGCTTTCTGGGGCCAAGAAGAACAAGACTTATTCCTTTTTTTATATGTCAGCCCTTTAAAAACTTAAAAATATATTATGTTTCCCCTAGTCTTCTCTAGTCTAGGTCAAGAGTTCTTTCTCACACTTTCTAGTCTGGAGACCCCCCTTTACAATCTTAAAAATTGCTGAAGATTCCTTTATGATCTTAAAAATTATTGAGGATACCAAAGAACTTTTGTTTTTGTGGGTTTCATTGATATTTATCATATTAGGGATTAAAACTGAAAAAAAACCCCTGAAAATATTTATTAACTTATTTAAATATTATAATCTCATTACATGTAAGATTTGTCAGTGAAAAATAATCATATCTTCCTTAAAAAAAATTAGTAAGGAGCGTGGCATGGTTTTCCATGTTTTCTCCCCTCCCCAAATCTCTTTAATGTCTAGCTTAACAGAAAACAGTTGGACTCTTCTATCTGCTTCTGTATTCAGTTTGTATATGTTGTTTTGGTTTGAAGCACACAAAGAAAATCTGGCCTCATACATTTGGAAAAGAGATGAGTATTTTAATAGGCAAATAACATCTTAGTATTATTCTAAAAATAGTTCTGAACTCACAGATACTCTGAAAGGGTCCTAGGGACTCCCTGGGACCTGAGCATCACACTTGGAAAACTTCTGGTCTAGGCTAAACATCCCTCATTCCTTCAGCTGATCTTTATACAGAATGTACACACCCCCACCCCCGGGCGTACACCAATCATGTTGCTGATGTCCTTTCTCAAATGGCTCATTTAGGACTGAACCCAAGAATATAGAAATGGTCTTACCAGGCTACAGTGTAACAAAACTATAACCTCATCTGTTCAGGACACTAAGCCCCCACTAAGGTTGAATTCTTTTTTTTTTTGGCTGCTGTGTCACCACTGGTCTTTCTATGTGAACTATTGTCTAATCATACCTCCTCAGCTTTTTTTTTACCCAAGTGTAGGACTTTATTACTAATAAGGTAGGTAAGTGGTGCAGTGGATACAGCATCAAGCTTGGAGTCAGGACAAAGAGTTCAAATGCATCCTCAGGCATTTAGTAGCTGTGAGATACTGGGCAAGTCACTTAATCTATTTGCCTCAGTTTCCTCATCTGCAAAATAGGGATAAAAATAGCACCTACTTCCCAGAGTTGTTGTGAGGATCAAATGAAATAATTGTAAAGTGTTTAGTACATGCCTGGCACACATTAGGTGCTATAAAAATGTTAAGTTATTTGTTAAATTTTTTTTAACTTCTGTCCTGTGATTTAGCTTGTTGAAATCTTTTTGATTCTGACTCTTTTTCCCTAAAGTATTAGCTCCTGATTTTAAAAACCCAACACCTGAATTATATTGACCAGTGGTATGCATTTTAATCACTAAAGTTCTTATCTGAGGACAAATTAGCAAATTTACAGTTCCTACCAGAATAAATCACATATTAAATGCCAATTTAGTCTTTATTTTATCTTGAGACAATTTTATTAGCAAAGTAAATTTTATATATGTATATGTGTGTGTATATATATATACACACATATATATATACACCTAAATGACTAGATTCCTAAAGTGATTTTTTTTTATCTATAAAGTCTCCCATTCACAGTAGGTGGTGTATAGGTTTTCATTTTCTTCTTAATTACTGGGTTTTTTTCATCTTCTCTATTTCACATCCACTGCTAGGAGTTTAGATGAGTGGGGAGGAAAAGCCTAAGGATCAATGGAATTCCTTTCTCTGTAAAGTTTAAAAATTCTTATACATTTTATATCTTTACACAGAAAAAATCAGATACAGATGAAAACCACCTGGTTTTTATTCAAAGAATAAAGGATGGAGTTAGCGTTGAGAGAGGAAAGGAAGTATGTTAATGGAAGGTAGAAGACCAACGAAAATCAAAGGGAAGCCATGGCCTATGAAGTCAAGGGAGGCAGCATGCCACAGTGGACAGAGAAATGGCCTTGGAGGCAGGAGAACCTGGGTTCAAGACACCTTGTGACGCAACATAACTTTTATCCTGGGCAAATCACTCAACCAATCTGTCACCAGTAAACTCTCTATGTCCGTAAGTTTTCAGAGCAAGTGCTTATTTCTGTCAGTAGAGGGTATCTCCTCACGTTCCCCATATAATAAAATCCTAGGCATAATCTCGAAATAAAAATCAATTATCAGTCAAAAAAATTTATCAAGTGCTTACTATGTGCCAGTCACTGTGCCAAGTGCTTGGGATACAAAGAAAAGTAAAAGAAAGTCCTTGCCCTCAGAGAGCTCACACTCTAAGTAAAGGTATGGCTCACTATTTATAGATTCACGCATAAGCTTACTGGATTTGTCTTCTAGAGCACATCAGACCAGAGGTGTCAAACTCACCAGCTGTATGACGCCAGCAAAACTCCCAAGTACAGCCTAGACCAGATTAAAATGTAATTGTGAAATATTTAACAAAATAAGTAAAAATACAGTAAAACAGGTAATGTTAATCTGCGCTTTTCTAAGTCAATATGTGGTCTGCAGGGATGCACTTCTATTTTAATTTGATATCACTGCATTAGAACTTTATCTGATGCACAAATTCCCTATACTGGTCTACCATTATTTATAATCAGGATGGTTTAATATGTTTTCCTCATGGGCTTTTTTGCAGTAGATTTCCAAGAGCTATAACTACTTGAAATGTAGCCTGTAAGCTCTTTGAAGGCAGGGACTGTTTCATTTTTATCTTTATATTTCTA
This sequence comes from Phascolarctos cinereus, assembly GCF_003287225.1. Lineage (NCBI taxonomy): Eukaryota > Metazoa > Chordata > Mammalia > Diprotodontia > Phascolarctidae > Phascolarctos > Phascolarctos cinereus. Next base: position 156,332,682 of record NW_027555736.1, read on the forward strand.
ACTTCTAGCTATACCTTGTACATAGTGTGAACTTAGAAAACCTTTTTTGAATTGAATTGATAAGAGAACACATGAGGAAGTGAGTACACGTTGGACACTGCAGGTTAATAAAATCACATAAACCCAAACTCTTGCTACAGGGACTGCTTAAAACTTAAATGTGTATATATTTTTCTAATATAACATAAAGTTCCCAGAAACAGATCTGGGATGTTTAGGGTGCGAAATGAGGCATTCTCATATGCCTAAGGACCAGCTTTACTGCCAATGTTACCCCTTCCTAATCCTTTAAGTTACCACAACTGGTCTGAAAACTTGTTTATTTTCATTTCATTTCTATTGGAAAGGCAAGGAGATTACAAGGTTTGAGCACACCACCTGCTGGTCAAGGGGAAAGAAAGTCTACTCCATAGCTCCTTGCTATGCTATGCTGGAATGGAAAGAATACTTGCTTTGGAGTCAGAGAACTAGGTGCTAAAGTGCCTCTGCTGATTACCACCTATGTGACGGTGGTAAAGTCACTTCACCTTTTCTGACCTCAGCCTTTTCAAATATAAAATAAAAGGGTTGGATTAGAAAGCCTCTGAGGTTCCTCTCAGCTCTAGATCTGAGACCCCCCCCCATTCCAAGTGAGCAGAAGCAGTGCTAGTTTTGATTAAATGGCTTCCAGATATAAAAAAAACAAGCACTATACCAACAGCATGGGAGACTTGCAAAGCCGCCCCTGGCCTGATGTTATTCCACAGGGACCCACAAAAGCCCTTCATTATATAGGATAATGTAGAAAAATGACCCCTTTGGAACCATTCACAAACCTGACAACTCAGTCACATTAGTGATTAATGACTGCAAGCTAGATTATGAGCTCCATGAGGGCAAAAACTTTGTCTTATCCATTCTTTCTGTCTTGAACACAACCTAATACACAGCATACGTTCAATAAAACATTTGCTGAATTTGGATGAAGAGTGAATGGTGTTTGGGATCATATATGTGTCTAAATATCTGTGTGTCAACTTATGAGGCAAAAACTCTGTATCTTTCTATACATTAAACATAACTTAATTACCACCTCATATGGTGTTACTTGTTGGTAGCAATAATAAATACTCTGGTGAAGTTCAAATCCTAGTGTGCATTTACTACTCGTATGACTTTTGGTAACTCACTTAACATCTCTGAACCTTGGTTGAATCATCTGGCAAGTGAGAATAATGCTAATACTACTTCTTTTACAGGGTTAGTGCAAAGACCAAATGAGATAATGCATGCATAATATTTTGTAAACTTTGAAGAGCTTTGTTAGTCATCATTATGAAATAAAATTATTTTATAATATAATTTTGTAACACAATATATAATAACAGCAAGAGCAACAGGAACAACTTATTTCTTATCACATGCAAAGTAGCAGAATCACTATTCACTTCACAATATGCCTGGACAGATAAGCAGATTCTAAGGAGTCTGAGATGTTACCATCAAATTTCCCATTTGAATGAGGGAAAGATAGTTATATTTCACATATAAATGTAAATGTTCTTTTTATTTTGGATTTATGTTTAATTCTTTATTATTCATATAGAAAAATTGTTAGATTATTTTCAGATAGAATTAATGTAACAAAAGCAGTGTTTCTGAAATTACAATTTCTCTAACAGCTTACAATTTTAAAAATTGATGACACATTTCATAAAAGTCTACATTTATTGCTATTCCTGCTCATCAAAATATCTGTTTTTATTTTTTTTTTAATTTAGATTAAGACGATACTTTTTCATTAAAACGTGCCTGTCAATTTCCAGAAAGTACTGAGACTTCAGAAATATGATTACTCATATGCCTTTATTTAAAAATTTTAATTCCCAATTTAGGAAAATACATCCACAATTAAATGTTCTTAAAAATCTGTTACCACATTAAACTATTTCAAAAATAGTTTGAGCATATTTGTGAATCCCTGCAACATACAAAGTTAAAATGTGTAGGTTTAAAATCAATACAACCTGACTTACTAGCATAACACACTGTAAAATAATAACTCCAGGGTCTAGTTTGCTTAGTACTCTAATATTAATCTTCCAGCCCTAAATCTATTATCCATATGTCAGTATCAAAGCTTAGAAAAAAAATTAGACTCTTTCCCTCCCTTCTCTTCCTCCTCTATAGTACCTCTCAGATACCATATACAACACTGAGAAATATTTTGAAATACCAAGTAATGACTGCTATTATTATTAGGAACATATATATCGCTGATGACCTCCAGTGTCTGTATTCTAACTATACTGTTCTGTACTAGGGGTGTGTGTGTGTGTGTGTGTGTGTGTGTGTGTGTGTGTGTGCGTGCACGCGCATACATACACACACACACACACACACACACACAGATGTATGTTATTTTCCTGCTTTGGCTTCTTAAAATGTGAAAAAACAAAGTAAGGAGGCATTAAAAACGCAATGTTCATTAAAATTAATGCCAGATCAGAAGAATGCGCAAAATTTTCCATTTACTAATATGATCCTTCTACCTATGTAGTACTACTAAATATTAATATGTAATATAACTTTTATTATTATCATAGAATCCTAGTAATAAATTACATGAAAATTGCACTGTTACATGTTTTAGCAGCTCTGTCATTTTTAATATAATTTCTGTTAATCTAGCAGAAATCATCGGTTATACTATAAAGCCACCCACCCCTGCATAAGCACACAACTGTTAAAATGTAAATTGCCTAACTATTTTTAGCTGCTGCTGAAAAAAAAAAAGCTGTCCTCGGGAATAATGATTTGAGGTATTGTGTTCATTTTGTTTATCAAGCAGCTATTCAGCCTCTAGTGGGGCCCAAGTGCTTAGGCAAGCAAAAGCTTTTTAAGAATGCCTGCAGCTGCAATCCAGCCTTCCAGGTAGGCTGCAGGTTCAGAGCACAGCTGCCCCAGGCTGCATCAACTTGGATCCATCTGGAACCGAGTTTCAAAGAGGATTTCAAATTCAAGTTTTTGGGCACTGGACAAAGGATGGTAGTGGTGAGGTGAATGGAACCCAATAACTTAAAAAAAAAAGATACCATCTCGACTTGGGCCTTAATACATAATAAAAAGATCAGACCTATTTTGCTCTTTCTATGGGACTACTTCCTAAGCCGGATGTTGTATTCAGTTTATACCTCGATGAGTTATGACTCATCCAGCAGCACCTGCGCCCATGTGTTAAGTACTGCCAAATAAAAAGCCCACCATCCATTTACACAACAAAGAGATGTGCCCCCACAAGGCGACAGTGCCTCAAATCTACCCCCTCCCCATTTGTTCTAAGCAAGGAGGGGTGGGAAAATCTTTCTTCATTACCCAAGAGATTTTTAAACCTTACATGGTTTTATAATGTGGATTCATTTATAAACAATTTTGTTCCTTTAAAGAATAAAGCATATTTAATAGCACAAACACCCTTATAGCATAAGATTATCACAGCCATTAATGATTTTTCCACCAAACCTTTCCAACCTTTTTCATCAAAGCCCTAAATTCTCAAAGGATACATTTTTGAGCAAAGAGGGATCAACAAACTAGTTGCTTGAAAGCTTTCCTGATGCTAGGCTGAAGTTAGGAAAGGCTTAATGAAGGCTTTAAAATCCACTAGGGCTTCACAATGAACATCTGACTTGGTGATTTATGCATATTAATAACCTCAGTCCTACAGAGGCAAGCTGAGCCGAACATGTCCTCCGAATCTTAATGTCTTCAGCTCCATTGGGATTATTACAAATGTAAATTTCTAAGATTCTCAGCTATTAATCTCTGTCTGTCCTCCTGTTCAGCAACATAATGACTAATTAAACATCAAAAGACCTGTACAGGAGATCTTCTTTGACAGCTACCGGTCTAGCCTTCTTCCCAAGAGGCAAATTCAAATGACAGGGACACGGGGTAAGAGCATATGAGAGAGCTACAAATCATGGCACTGAAAGCTAAAAACTAAACATTAGATGTGGATGCAGACCTAACAAACCTTCTCAATGATTCAGTTAGGCTATTTACAATCACTAGACAAAGCATTCCTAACAACAACAACTTAACTTATTCTCCCAAGAAGTAATCATTGAACCCTGGAACACAATCTGTTACCATCAAATTAAAACACAGGTACTTACAGAAGAAGGCAAACCAGGGGGCACCTTTCTGACTTTCTTGGCCTGCAAAGGATCTGTATGCAGAAGAAAACACACTTCATCAGCATATTATATCAGACATGGAGAGAGACAGCCAATGTTTAGCTCTACAACAAAGCAACACAAGATTCTTTATGGCGCATGTCTTGTTTCCCAACTTTTTTTTTTCCCTCCTGGCTATTCATTTAGCCAACTGTTCCCTTCTTGCTGGCTCTAAATAGGGCAATGTGAGGTGCACCCTGATTTAAAGTGGTGCCACGTGGGATTGCTACAAATCTCGTGGGCATGCATGGAGCCTCAGAAAAAGAATACTATAAATAAATGTGTGCACCAAAGGCATATGATGCAACAGGTTAAGAATGAAACTAAGGGCCATGTCCTTGTGTATTTGGTAGGAACTCAAGAACTGTAGTACCAGTAGAAAAAAGGACAGGACCAAGTGTTATGCTCCTCTGTATCTCCAATAGCAGGTAACTGACAGTTTTTTCCACATAACAGGTATTCAATAAATATTTCTTCTTGTCAATAATGGCAAATTTGTTAATTAAAAAAAAATGTCCTGGGTTCTGGGAGGAGTCGAATTCACATGTGCATTCATGCTACATAAAAACCAGACTTCAGGTGCTTCTTAAGTTAAGTATTCCTAACCTGATCTTCATGGACTAGTCTATGGATAGATTTTAGGGGCTCTGTGAACTTGATGGGGAAGAGAGAGAGAGAGAGAGAGAGAGAGAGAGAGAGAGAGAGAGAGAGAGAGAGAGAGAGAGAGGGGTACGTGTGTGTGTATCTTTATTTACAATAGCCTCTAACTGAAATTTAGCATTTCCTTCAATTATTTAAAAACCTTATTCTGAAAAGGGGGGTCCATTAGCTTCATCAAAAGGGTCCATGACACAAAAAAGGTTAATACCTCTGGGTTTAAGGGGTAGATGTATGCATTGTAAAGGAATACAAACAATGAATATTTACAATGTATTCTTGGCTTTTAGGTTAAATGGAAATATTGCCATATATTTTTGTCTTTTCCTGCATTATAGCTAATGAATGGAAATTGACAACTGCCTCAAATAGATTATTATTTCAGTCAAATTCATGATGTAGCAGGTAAGGAGACAGAGCCAGTGTTCAAATTAAATATACAAAAGGAAATATATGATAAATTAAAAGTTAAGCCTATGTTAGGAATACTGAGTTTTCATATTTAAAAACAACATTTAAGAAATCAAAAATTAGTGCTATCCTGATATTGCGTATGATATTCATATGACAGAAGAAAGATAGCTAGATTGATACCTCAGAATATTGGTTATAGCATATAGGAGAGTTTATGGTAAGCAAAAAACATATGAACAAAACCCTTAAAGAGTGTGGATTCAAAACTGCAATAGTATATGTTACACATTTTGGCATTAGATGTTTATAGTTTATAGTTAATTCAAAGAAAAAAGCTTTATTTTAAATAAAAATTGAAATAACATTTCTGAAGGACAAAAATAACTTTATCAATGTGAATAAAAATAAGTATTTTCACATGCCTACTCCTCCAGATATCCTATAAATGGCATTTCTCTCTTTTTTAGATCTACCTCTAATACCTCTAGCATTTAAAACCCAAGGCTCCCATTCTCTCTTTTACAATATGGGTAAAAAACAATAAGCATATTCTTTCAAATCCTGTTAATCAAAACAAGGCCCAACTTCAAATTTTTCAAAGGAACTCACTATTAGGAGGAGACATCACACATGACAAAACTCTCTAAGGGACAATGTTTGATGTTTTCAAAAATGGGAATTATGGAATCACCTTCATAAACAAGCATGGCATTTTTCTATGCCATAAATGGCACAGTATAACAATAAGACATTTAGGTTTGTGTTGGGAATTCTCTTCAATGAATTAACCTTCCCAAGAGTCTGAAAAGCTTTAAAAAAAAATCAGCTTTTCAAGTAGTGTATAGAAATTTTAAAACCAAGAAGGAAAAAAAAACACCCTTCATTAGCATCTCCGTCCATTCCCCAAGAGGCAGCCTGTATTTCCTTAAAACAGAATGTGCCAAAGATAAACAACATCTGGCACACTCTATATTTCTGAAACTTAAAGGCAAAATCTTTGTCCTTTGTGGGGTTTCACTAGAACTCAATGTTCCCAACTCCTCACAACCAAGAGAGTGTCCTCTGAGCAAAAGCCCCACTACTAAGAATGTCAACTAGATACTGCTACTATTCAGGCTGGAGTCTATCACTGCAATTCCAGGGAGGAAGACGTGCTATACAGTTCAAGTCAGTTCACCCTTGACATGCTAAGAAACAACTATTGAGTCTGGATTCTTCACTCAGCTACCTGCAATTCAACTTCTGTGTGAAGAACTTTCTGTTTTTATTTTTTTCTGTTTTCTGTTTCTGTTCATCCTCAGCTGTCACTGGTTAATTTTAATATTTGTATTTGATCTGTAACCAAGGATCTGAATGCGCTGTCATGATTTGCCTAAAAATTCTGGGCAAAATTGCTATAAGTTAAGGGATGTTTTACAGAGACTTCACTTTCCAAGACATTTAAACATCTGTTTGAGTGAAGACATTATTTCATTTTTATCTTTGTATGTTATAGTGCCTGGCACATTTCCTGGCACATAGTAGGCACTTAAAAATGATTGTTGAATTGATTTGAATAATAAAGATTCAAGGTAGTGAAAGTGCTGTTGAGGTTCAAGCTATATACAGTGAAGAATGTCACTTCTCTGCCCAGTGAACGGCACATACTGTGAAAAGTCTATTTCTGGACAGTAAGAACATCTTACTTAAGACCCTTAGAAAGGGAGCATGGGCAGTCAAGAAGATCTTGGTTCATGTCCTGCTTCTGACACCCACTAACTCTGTGACATGATGCCTGTGTGAACAAATGCCTTAATTTTCTTCATTAACCTCACCCCTTTGCATCAGTAACTCTCTCCAACTCTAAGTCAAAGATAAATTTCTCATCCGCATTATCAAAGAAGTCTAGAGTTCCATACATCAGCGAAATCACACGTCCTTATGAAAACAAAACAGCGTCTTCAGGGTCTTCCTGGCTTTAGGCTTTAATTGATAGGAGACTGTAGACTCCTAAGAACTCTTCCTCCTTCCTAATTATTATCATAGGTCACTGAGTTCAGAAACGAAATTCCTAATGACATCCCATTGGTTCAGATAACCCAAGAATACTGAGAATGGGGTACTGCTGAGACTGGGCCCTCTGTTCTGACCATGAAGATCCTCATTTATATGTAGGAGAAAGCCTTAACAAAAGTGGGTTTTGTCTGCAAAGCTCTCAATTATTAGCTGGCGTTTGTATAGTACTTCAAATTTTGCAAACTCTTCACAACTACTACCTCATTTTATCCTCACAACAACCCTGAGAGGTAGGTGCTATTATTATCAACATTTTATAGATGAGAAAACTTAGATAGACAGGAGGGTCAAACAGTTAGTAAGTGTTTGAGGTGGGTCCTGACTCCAGGACAAGTGCTCTAGACACCTAGTTGTCTGCAATTAATACTGAGGACAAAATTTAATATCTGGATATATTTTCTTTCTTTTGGATAGGTAACTTTGATTTGTGGAGGATTATTCTTAACATGATCATGAATAACAATTTATCTACCAGAAAAATTTGGTTTTCTCATGAGAGTAGTGCTCAGAAATGGAGAATGGGGCTTAAAAACAGAATGCAGAACCCTGAATTGACAGCAAAAATAAGTCACGGGAATGCAATCCATTGAAGTTCCTTTCCTGGCTTATGAGTCTGACTGGTTTGATTTGTTTATAGGTCTACTAGATATTTTAGAGGGGGGGAAAAAAGAAAAGAAAAGCCCTCTGGGGCAGAGAAATAATCTGCAAAAGTCCTTTGCTGAAATGAATTTTAAAATACCTGAACTAATGAACTAATGTTTATTGAGTACAACTTTGTATAGAGTACCATAACTACTGATACACTGTAATATACTGAAGGGAGATAAAAGTAAACACACCAAGTATTAAAAGTTAACTCTATAAAGAAAGCAGAAGTATTTGTTAATTAAATCAACAAGTATTCATTAAGTACTTGCTTACTTGGTGTTAACACTGCCCTGTCACACGTGAGATTGAAAAAATGGAAGATACAATACCTGGCCACAGTGAACTTTCAAAGAATAATAGCTCATATTAATGTGAGCACTTTATGCAAAGTGATTTATAATTTATGGGCTGAAACAACAAATAAGACCGATTCCTACACTATTTAAAATTTTCAAATGTGATCTTTTCATTGCAAGGGGACATTGATGGTCAAGTTAAATTTTGTTCTTCAGTTTTCTTGGTTAAGTCAACAATGTCACTGAATTGTTTAAATATCAAAGAGAGAACTTTTAAAGAGAGATAAATTTTAAGTTTTATAATCTAAAACTTTCATAAAAATAAATCACATTAAATGCAGAAGAATCAGGATCATGTTTGTGCTCTACTTATTAATGATGGAATGGATTACATTTTTAAGCAAACAGATTAATCTCCAACTTCAATATAATTCCTCAAACACCAAACTCCATAGGCCTAATGACTCTTCAGTCTCCTCTAAGCAGGAACACCATGATATTTTTGGGCAAGGGAAGAAATTAAACAAAACTCAGACTTGAAGTTTCACCTAGGGACAGTGCATATATTTACCAAGTGCCGAAGAGTCATGCAGTGGTCTTCTTCGAGAACTGGTGGCAGAAAAGGAATAATATGGTGTCCCGGCTTTTCCTGACGATGATAACTGTGCTGGGCTCCCAAGTCCTATATCTTGTCGTAGGAGACTGGACTGTAAAAAAAAAAAAAAAGGCAAAGGAAACCTAGTCACCTTTCTAAAATAATAAAGCTCTTATGATACCACTGACTCTCAAGTACCCAAGGGCTGAAAATTATTTGTTGTTTCTTTGTCCCTCTTACCACCTGCTTCTTGGTCACTGCATTAGCCTCTCCACCAGAGAGATAAGAAATAAAATAAGGAGCAAGGTGACACTGTCAAGTATGACATTTTGTCAGCTGTTCTGGCAAAGAATCATAGGGTCACAGATTCCAAAGTCAATGCTCTTTCCACTACTACCCACTGCTTGGAAGAAAAAAGCAAACTGTTTAAAGAAACTGAGAAAGATAATATTTTCAGATCATCTGAGACTCTAATGATTATGTTTGGTTTTCTGTGCACTAAAAATGAACCCTTCACTTTGCTTTTAATTTTTTTCCCTAAATCATTTTGAATCAGTCTGTCTTAAAGAAAGTTTAAGAGAAAGCTTCTATGCTATTAGCACTGGGAAAAATGTAAACTTCATTATGATAGGAGGGATTATGTCATGCTATGGTCAACCAAAGACATTTCAAAGTCTAAGTGAGTTTAAAGAACAGAAATGAAGCAGGGACTAGCTAAAACTATTGTTCTTTACAAAAAAGTGCTAATTACTACCTTCATGATTTTGGGCAAGTAAAAAAAAATAAAGTAAATTGAAGATTCCCAATTCTCATTTCTAAAATGAGAACTTTAAATTAGATGATGCCTAAGGTTCTTCTAGCTCTTATGTCAGTGGAGATAAAATACATGAATACAGTAGAGCTGCATTTTACAGGAAGGTTAGGTTCCAAAGTCATCTTGAAAGGCAAAAATTGTACAGTCAAAATGACCCCAGGAAATCCCTTTAATAGTCCATATAACATAGCACAATGCATCATCTTTAAACAGTCATAGCTAGAAAGTCAATCAGTCAATAAACAGTTATTACCACCTACTATGTGCCTGGCACTGTATTAAGCTCTAGAGACAAAAATAAAGGGCCAGAGTTTCTTTAAAAGGCAGTCCATTCTAAGAACAGATACATCTGAGATCATTGCTATGAAAACAAATATAAATTTTATTTTTCACTTCATATATTCAGCTAAGGAATCAATCAGGAGAGAGTAATCAGCAGCCAATAAGCATTTAAGTGTTCCACTATGTGTCAGATGCTGGGGATATTATATCTTTTTCAATATAGTATCTAGTCCTCACTGGCCCTAAGGCGAGGAAGATCTGAGTTCAAATCTTCCTTAGACTTGTACTAGTTGTATGATCCTGGGTAAATCACTTAATTTCTGTTGGCCTCAGTTTCCTCATCTATGAGATGGGAATAACTTGGTAATTACCTCCAAAGGTTACTGTAAAGATAAAATAAGATAATATTTCTAGCACGCATGGCAAACCTTAAAGTACTAATCCTCTCAAGGAACTTTCATTATAATGGGAAATGACAAGTGTATATAAAAAAGTATATACAGAATAAATAAAAATAGAATAAGTGCAGATAAATGCAGGGTGGTTAAATACAACTATTTACTTCTGCTCAAGTAAAAGAAAAGAAAAACAGGTAAAAGACTTAGTGAGCAGGAAAAATTATGATTAAGGAAAAACACTCTGGAAGGAGCTTCAGGAATAAGTGAATATTAGAGGATGACCACCCTGAAACTATTTCTTCCTGTTTCACCACGAGTCAAGGGAGGACATAAGGAAATTAAAGGGGACATAGTGGGGGCCTTTAAGCTGCCTAGAAATGCTAGGAAGGACACCTCAGGCTGACCCTCTGAAAAGATCGACTACAGATATGAATAAAAGTTTCTAGAATCACACTTAGTGCTAAAAATGTTCCTATTATAAGACACATAGGAGAACTGAGACCAATCGTGGGAAAAGTAGACTCCTATCTTCTACTATATGCATATTTAGCAGAATGGTTCTGCTCATGCTATATAAATTGTTATTTTTCTCTGACCAAACTCATATAGTTGAACTCTCATAATCTAAATGTCTGTATGATGCAATGTCATTGTATGTAAAATGCATCATATGTGACAAATACCAATTCCAAGAGTCAAGTCTTTGTGATATTCCCAAGTATAAGTAAGCAATGCATCACTCTACTTAATGGTGGAAACCTCCATACTTGAGTAGGTTGTAACTTACTTATACAGTATATAAACAAGGTTAGCTCATGCGCTTGGCGCATGGTTGGGCAAACTAGAATCTGAGGGCTAAATCTAGCGTACTGCCTGTTTTTGGACAGCCCTCAAGCTAAAAATGGTTTTTATATTCTTTAACACAACCAAACTTTATTTTAAAATATAAACTCTTCTTAGCTCACAGTAAACCTTTGATGTAAATCTCTGGTTTTAGTGTGATCAAGTTCCTGCCTATATTTCCTACCTAGGATAGTTCAGCTTTGTTCTATTTCATATCCATAGATTATAAGTCTAGTTTGGGTTAACCATCATGGTACATAGTGGAAAGAAAACTTGGCTTTGGAGACAAAAGGCTTGGGCTCAAATCCGACTGCTGATGTTTACTACCTGTGTTACCCTGGGCACATAAAACCCACTGGGGCTCAGTTTGCTCATCTGCAAAATGAGAGTGGTGGATTGGATGGACTCTGAAGGAGTTTCTCACTCTAGCTCTATGATCTGACAAAAGGCTATGGCTGGCTCAGTGCATATTTATTTCCACTAACAGAAAACAACTCAGAAATAATCTCCTGATGTTGAAAAAAACCATCATCTTCAAACATAAAGGACAATGTCTATTCATATATTCAAGGAATACTAGTGGAAAGATGAGTAATGGTGCTAGGTGCTAAGCAGTAGGACCATCCGTGCTTTCCACTCCTCGACTGGATGATGGAACAGATAAAGAAGGTCTCAAAAGGTAAAGAGGATTGGATTCATGCCTGAGAATTTCAGGAGACAATCTACCATTGTCTTCACAGCCCTTGTATACTCTCCTGTCCTCATCCACATATTTTAAGCAGCTATCTTTCCTGCCATGTTGATAATAATAATTATCATAATAGCTAGCATTTATATAGTACCTACTATCTGCTGGTCATTGTGCTAAAGCGCTTTACAAATATTATCTCATTAGACCTTCATAGCAACCCTGGGAAATAGCTGTTATTATTACCCCCATTTTGCAGATGAGGAAACTGAGGCAGAGGTTAAGTGACTGGTCCAGGGTCACACAGCTAGGAAGTATCAGAGGCTAGATTTGAACTCAGGTGTGCCTAATTCCAAGTTCAGCACCATAACCACTGTGCCACCTATCTCTTCAAATGTTGTTGATATTGATAACTATGTCCTACACCTCTAGCAAAAACTCAGGGTAACTTTGGTAGTTGTACTTGCACACTGTAACTTTAGGGGCAGCTGGGTGGTTGCAGTGGATAGAGCATCTGGCCTGGAGTCAGGAAGACCAGAGTTTAAATCCAGACTCAAGACACTAGCTATGTGAGTCTGCGCAAGTCACTTTACCCTGTTTGCCTCAGTTTCCTCATCTGTAAAACAAGCTGGAGAAAGAAATGGTAAACAATTCCAGTATCTTTGCCAAGAAAACCCCAAATGGAGTCATGAAGAGTCGGACATGACTGAATAACAGTAACTTTGGTAGAATAACAGTTGATCTGATATTCACTATTAATGTCAAGGGAAAAAGTTCTAGTGAAATTTATTCCCTTCTTTCAGTGCTCAATTATTTAAATCCAGAACTTTAAGATGCTTTGCAGCTTTAAATGTAATATAACCTCTTCAATCAACAATAAAAAAGTGTGATCTAAACTAACAAGGGGTATTACATTTTTCTAAAAAGGTCCATATTTTAAAACTTCTATTTTTTCAGACCTTAATGGGATATTTGTAAAAGAGTACATTCCTTTAAAAATAAGAGAAATGAGGGTTGCATCTACCAAACAATAGAAAGTAGAAAATAAAAGACAATGCTATTAGACGTTATCTTTAACACAAGTAGTTTTGTATTTATCAAATACCGGATGGATGAAACACTCTGTAGTAGGGACGTAAAAATGCAAAGGGGGTTTATCAAACAGATAAGACATAGTCTTTTGTCCCTGTAAAAATCATAAACCAGAGGGAGGTGAAGCTGGTAGAAAAAATAATCAATATAAATAAGACACACACACTCCCTCTCTCAACACAGCTCAACCTGTAGTAATGCAATAGGCTCCTAATGGTTCCCCTTGCTTCCTTTCTATTGTCTCTCATTCATGCTCCACACAGCTGTCAAAGTGCTTTCTTAAATGCATGTCTATGTCACTGCCCTTCTCAGTAAACTGCTGTGACTCTCTATATCACCTAGAATTAAATATAAACTACTTTGTGTGGTATTTAAAGGCCTTTAGAACCTAGTCCCAACCTATCTTTAGTGTCTCAGTATGTAGAGTCCCTTCCTAGACACTTTGGTCCCCAAACTGGCCTTTTTGCTGACACACACAGGATACTCCATCTCCAATACCGTTTCTGTATTGTTCTCGGCTGTCCCTCATGCCTGAAATGTACTCTGCTCTCCTTTAAGATTCAGGTCAAGTAGTACCTTCTACGTGAAGCTTTTTTTGATCTCCATTGCTGTGAGCACCCTCCCTCCCAAGACTTTTGTTGTTGTTCAGTCATTTTTTCAGTCGTTTCTGTCTCTTCGTGACTCCATTTGGGATTTCCTTGGCAAAGATACTGGAGTGGTTTGCCATTTCCTTCTCTTGCTCATTTTACAGATGAGCAAACAGGATTATAGGACTTGCCCAGGGTCACACAGTTAGTAAATGTCTCCATCTGAACTCTGGTCTTTCTGACTCTAGGCCAGGCACTCTATCCACTGTACCACCAAGCTGCATCACCCCTACCCCTCAAGACCACCTTGTGCTTATTTTGTGTGTTTTTAAAAAATATATACTTATTGTCTTCTCCAACACAATATAAACTACTTGAGGGGCAGGGACAATTTCATTTTAATCTTTGTCATCCCCAGCATCTAGCAGGAGCTTAATAAATGTGTGTTGGTTGATTATACTATCCATGAAATACTTTTTCCATGAAATACTCCTTTTCTATCATCATGTGGGTTTTCAAAAACTTTTATTGCAGGAGATATGAGTAGTTCAGAGGTTCAGACTAGTTCAAACTAATACAGACCCATCGCTGTTCAAATGAATTCAGATCCATCGCTGGTTCAGACTAGTTTAAACTGGTTTAATTATATAGATGTCCAGTTCTGACCAGTTGAGACTGGTTAAAAGCAGACTGAATTATTTCAGAGCAACTGAAACCAGAACTGATGACATTACAGGCTGAATAGGCTATTGTGGTCTAGCCTGGAAACCTATCTACTATTTATAGTTTTGCTTCTATGAGAAAATGCATTCCAAGGTCTGAGCAACTGACATACTAATGAACTTTGGGAACACATCCCTTTTGTAATTTGAGTACTAGCTGTCTATGCAAATACTTTCTGCATTTGTGTACAGTGGACTTTTATGAAAGGCATTTATTTCTTGATAATTTTAATGCAGCCAATTCTAACTAATAATAGGCCAAAAGGGAGAAAGGGTTTAAAAAAAAATAAACAAAACCTAAACCCATAGCAAGTAAAAATTCAGAGACTCTATTTCACTCAAGTTTTCTAACTAGCTTTTCCAATCTTGCTACTTCTCCCCTGTGGAGTTATTCAACCTGGATCTAAAACCTTATTGTTATATTAAAAAATACAGATGGAACTATTTTTTTATAAGAGTAGAAAATACAGCTTTGTTTTCTTAGTGCTATATTTCAACACTATATGAAATTAAAAAAAAAAAAACAAAACTCAAGACTGTCTCTGTCCTAGCAGAGTTTACAGTCAAGTCAGCTACTGCAAGAAACCTTTCCCAAGTCCTTTACCTCAGTGTCATTCCACCTGAGACTACTCCCAATTTTTCCTATATATATCTTGTTTGTACATAGCTGTTTGCATATGTCCCCCAGTTGACTGCGAGCTCATTGAGAGCAAGGACTGGGTTAGTTTTTGTCTTTCTTTGTATTCCTAATGCTTAGAACAGTATATGGAACACACAATAAGCACTTAATAAAAAGATAAGATAAATTACATATGCATATTTACATATATTCATGTATATACATGAAATAACTAGAGAATAATATCTGCTGCAATAACCAAGAGCTTGGTTGCACTGTCTTTTAATACTACCAATTAATATTCTAAACATTCAGTAGTGCTTTCTCCTCTCATTCTAGTTTGAAGCTTTTACTCTCTATAATGTAGCATACAAAGTAAGCTATTATATATTTTCTTCCGATAAAAAAAATAGATGTCAGCTCATCTTATTGATTTTTCTGCCTGTCTGAAGCAAATGAGAAGCAATATTGATTAGGACTGATCCTGTCCTGGAGGTATCTCATGCAAAAAGGAACATACAAATATCCCTGAGGAGAAAAAAATGACTAGTAAAGCAGTTTTAAATTATCAGTAGCATGTTCTCTTTAGGCTAGGCTGCCTTAGGTCTCTTCTAAGGTATTAGTTCTCTGAAATGATACATCACTTAGTTCTTAACATATTCTTAAAACAGAATGTTTGTATCTTTAGACAGTTAGAACCTCATCTGCTAAACCTGTATTTAATTACTAAAGAATAATCAATGATGGGTTATCCTCCTGAAACACTGGCTAATTCTTCATGGATTAATGTTATAACAGATTAAATAGGCACCTCTGCTAAATAGTCTTCATTTTGAATTACACAGAACAAATACTCAGCTTGCAAACAAGCATCCCAAGACTTTTAAAAGAATTTTCATCAAAGATGAAAATAAAAATGCTACTGTATCACATTGCTGCTGCTACCACCACCTCCCACCACCACCACCACCCCACTGTAATAATGAAGGGAATATGTGGTCCAAAAAAACTGACATTAGTGGAAATAAAATCGCAGTGGGGATGGTCAAAAGTAGTAATCAGTTTACGTTGTGCCATCTATCACTGCTAACTCTTCCTGATAATACAGATAGTCACTTTTAAAGGTATCCCCAAAAGAGGCATCATGATATGACAAAGAAGGACAGGGGCTACTCTCATGCCAACCAATAAATAAAGTGATGATCTTTTTGAAGTGACAAAAAAAATGGAAACTAAGGGTAGGGGTGCCTATCAATGGAGGAATGGCTGAACAAACTATGGTATATGAATATGATAGGATAATACAGTGTGGTAAGAAATGATAAAGGGAATAGTTTTAGAGAAACCGGAATCAACGCAGTGTAAGGTGAGCAAAACCTAAAGAACAATTGATACAAGAGCACTGCAAAAACAAACTTTAAAAGACTTAAGAACTCTGACCAACACAATGACCAATTATATTACAGAGTACCTATTTTGAAATATTCTACCTACCTCCTGACAGAGAAGTGATGGACTCAGGGTACAGACTGAGACATTTTTCTGGACAGTTCCAAAGTAGAAATTTACTTTGCTTGACTATGAATATTTGTTACAAATGTTTTGCTTGGTTGATAAATAAATAAGTAAATAGATGCACTACTCCACAAAATAAACACATGTAGAAACAGAAATTAAGAATAAAAATAAAAAAGAATGAGCTGAGGATATGAGCCAAACTTAAGGATTATCACCTCCTAAGGTCTTTACAAAAAGATGTGAAACATAGGAATACTGACTTGCTTCCTTGGAGCAACTTTCATTGTAATTAGTAAAGTTTTACTTAATTTCTACTCAATCCTGCAAATTAACTAAAAGCCTAATTAACGTTCTGCCAGATTGAAAAAGTTAAGTTGATTTTGTGATTAAGGTTTTAAAATACTATTCTGATGTGGCTGTCTTTAAGTAATGATAAAGTTAATTTATTTTCTAGAAAAATAAGATGGAAGACTCCTTCAAGTTACAAAGTCAACATATCTCATAAATACAAGTCTAACATAAATATGCATATGATACATAAACATATATATACACACACATATATGTTTGTGTGTATATGTATCTGTGTGTGTATATATATGTATATATTTGTGTGTGTATATATGTCTACAGGGGGAGCCCTTGGTTTTTAACATTCTATAGAATTCCATAATTTCCACATCCATCTGAATGGCATTCATTTTGAAATAACAGAGGCAGGCAGCTATTCCTGGCCTTCTCCTTCTTGGGGATATCAGTCTGAATCTAAATGGTAAAAGGGAATGAAATATAATTCCAATAAAACTATTTCAACTACTGGAAGATTTTTTTTTCTCTGAAATTCTTTATGCTCTACTATATAGTTTTCTATTAAAAACTTTTCCTCAGAGAATAAGAAAAAGTGCTTATTTTTAAGTAATGGTAAAAAAATCCTTTTCTTTTGGTTTAAAGAATCATAGTAAGATAACTTTAAGAAATCATGAAAACCTCAAATGATTCTCAGTGATTTTGACAGAAGAATTAGATGTAAAAGGAGGCGTACATTACCTGAAGTCCCTGGCAAGCCTTTCTAAACAACTAAGATAAACATCAAATACATAAAATGTTGAACTTTAACTATTTATTAGTTTTCTGTTAATATTCCACAAATGATTAAAAAGCATACCGCAATAAATATTGAATTTGGAAAACACTGACATTTGTAAAAATAATTGTATTATGATGTAAATGTATTTTAAATTGAAATTCTAGGGATATGTTAGCAATTATCAGCATGTTGTTAAAGAATTTTATCCTGAGAATCTCATTAGATAGTGATGCGAACTACAGTTGTTATCATTTTGAGAACAAAGGGATCTTGAATGAGTAATCAATAGCAACTGGCAGAAAATGAGACATTAATTATGATCCTCTCTAGTGTTTTGTCTCAGACAAGGTTTCATTAAATTCTTTGTGCTAACCTGTACAGTTTCAAGTCATTACCAACACATTGGACAATATATTATTTGGGGGGGTGAGGTGGAGGGAGTGATCTCAAAACAAAATAAAAGAGAACTTGAGATGCTACTATTCCTTTTGTGGGTCAATCAAAACACACCAACCACCACCAACCAAATGTTGTGCATTTTCTTTAAAATGTCTCAAATCTTATAATCTCTACATAGTCTCTTGAAAATTTAATTATCATCATCTATACCAAAAGAGTCATGCAGGTTTGAGAAGATAATGGCAGTCATCCATCAATTGCATCCTGCCACTGCAATCAGCCTAATCTTACTCACTGGAATGAAAAGAAAAGGGGTTTTGGTGGGGGGAAGCTACCTAGGTTACTAGCTACCTAAGTGTTGCCACATCATAAACAAAACAGCACATTATTTAGTTTTCCTACCTTCCCTAATTATCATTAGCACACAGAAATTCTGAGATCTTTTCATACCTCTCCTTTTCTTTACTTAAGCTTAAAACAGATGTAAATCCTGAATCAGCTAAAGTGAAAACACCTACCTTTATTAAAGATGAAAAACAACAACAGTTAAAAAATACCACGGTAAAGAGCTTTGGGATTGTAAGGATCAAAGAGATATTAAAGATAAGTAAAGTGCTATGTACATCATAAAGCACTATTAAAATGCTATTTCCTGAAAAGAAAAGAAATATGAAACTCCCCAATTTCCTAGGCATTTTCATCTTTCTCACATACTCTATATCTGAATAAGTGCCAAGACTACATCCTTTACTTGGCATTTATTATATTCAATTTTGTATGTGTTGTTAGTTCTAACTTTTCATGTCATTTATACAATTAGATCTTAAGCACCTCCAGGATGTGGACTGTCTTACACTTTGCTGTATCTCTAGCAGTTGTGCCATAAACAGGAAGTTTTTGTACATTCAAATGGGTAAAATTATTGAAAAATTGATTGGGGTTCTTTCCACAAGAAAACTCCTAGTATATTATTTTGTGCTTTTGTCTTATTGAGAAATATGAATGAAGGAATGTCTTTCAGTACTAAATTTTTTTGAAGTTTCTACTTTGAAAAAGATTCTTCTGAAAGTTTTCTCTCAGACAAAGATATGAAAGGGGACTGTGCCAACAGTTTTCCTTTGGGCAGAAGTGCAATTAATTTTTCATTAATTTTATCTTATATAATATGTAAGGACAAAGCAGTCTCTGAGGAAGGAGGAATTCTTTTTATTAATAACAAAATGAAAAGTAAAAAGATGTCATATATTGGGCAGGAAAATATTACCATACAACAATTTTTAATCTATAACTCTGAAGTAAAGGTTTAATAAAACAATTCCTGTGAAATCAGTGGGGAAAGTCACTCTTGCACTAACAGGGTTAAGATAGGGTTGGAACAAGCACAACAAACAAAAAATCTACCTTTTCTTAATTTCCTAAATTAAATGACCTGGAATTTTCTCTTCTCTGGGATTTTTTATGTAGAAAGGGAAATCTTTTCAGATATTCTGAAATGTCTCAAAATCAAAAGCTTTATATACATATACACATATTTTTTGCTTTTCTGTGAGGCAATTGGGGTTAAGTGACTTGCCCAGGGTCACACAGCTAGTAAGTAAATGTCAAGTATCTGAGGCTGGATTTGAACTCAGGTCCTCCTGACTCCAAGGCCAGAGCTCTATCCACTGTACCACCCAGCTGCCTCCCAAATTTTAGATATGGTTTTTGGATACTGAAATGGTTCAAAATACATTAAAAATTTCTTGACTACATCAATTTAAAAGCATTAAGAGTAGAAACTTATTTTTTAAATAAAATTGGGAATGTTTCCTTAAGTCTCTTTTGCTCTTTTATTTAAGTCTTGGGTCAAATAAGTATTCTATTGATGTTATTCTTCGGGGATTTCTCTATATCTATTCTCTAAAAATATTACTTTTTTTTCATTTTTTAAATGAATTTGACAAACAAGAAACATGGACATTTCCATAATCAAAGAAGAGAATTGTATAGAAAACTATGAATCTTAATATATAAGCTTGTTTTTTTAAAAGTATATATTAAATTTAACATGGTAGTATCTATATTTCCATCTATGTTTAAGGCATTTTCTATAATTCCTTCAACACCCTTCTATGTATTTTTTTAAGATGTTTCATTGGTGCTTTTGAAATTTTATATCCTTACATCATACTGACAAAGGCTTTAATAACATCATTTTTCAACAGCCAAGAAAATTACCCTCAGATTTCAGGTATGGAATAGAAGAATGGAAGATCTACAAGAGGAAAACAAAAAAAGTCTTCGGAACATGTGCCCTTCCTTAAAGTAATTCTGTAACATTTATTTCAATTACTAATAGGTTTCTCTTTCAGTTACAAAAACACAGGATTATACAGGACACTTTAAATCATGTAAGTTATTCTACTGTCTCTATACTGAGGAGATGACCAGCAAAAATGATCTGGAAATTAATTGGAGATACTGCAGGCGTCACTTGTGACCTTCTAAGAATTAGAACCACATTGCCAAGGGCTGGCCTCTGGCACACACTGTACCTAATCATTGGCCATGCCTTTCCATCTAAAGCATTCCAAACATAATATTATCTATTTGAAGAGACTCCACATTTTCTTTCAATGATGAATTTCAATATGCTAAGTCAGGTAACAACCAGGATACAGATACTGACTCTAAATCTCACATTTTGTAACTATTTGCCTTTTTTAATTCTATGAGGAAACGGAGACTGACTGATTATAATGTTTGGAGAGGTAGTGTATGCTACAATGTAAATGATGCTGGACTTGGAGTTCGGAGATCTGATTCAAATTCAACTTCAGACATTTATTTCCTGTGTGTGACTGAAGGAAAGTTACTTAATTTCTCAAACTACCAGTTTCTTCCTCTGTATGGGGATGATATCAGTTGTACTACCTACCTCATAGGGTTGGAAAGTTCTCTGTGAAACACAAACCTGGCTGCACTACTTTGGGGCTTCTCTGGCTGATTTCAACATACCCCTGCGCCAGGTACCTCCCCTAGATCCCTACTTCCTAGGGCTTTTCAGATTGCTTCAGTTGGTTGTCTTCCCCCATCAGATTGCAAACTCCTTGAAGGCAGGAACTGTCTTTTTGTATTAATATCTCTAGCTGTTAGCATAGTGCCTGGCACATAGGCACTTAATAAACATTTAATGATTGATACATAAATGTGAATTATCATCATTATTGTCACCTTGTTCTTATCTTTTTTAATGAGGTTCAGACAGGAATAGTCTTGGAACATGTTGCCATCCTACCACTAATTTTTCTATTTGATGTTCTATGGACTATTGTCCAGGTGGACAAAATAACTGAATTAGGATGTAAGCTTATCTTCTGGAGGCTCAATGAAAGCATTCTTTTTACAACTCCAGTGGCAGACAGGACAATATATATGTTATGTACCTCATCCAGTCCCTACATAATTTGGATGTTTTCTGCTAAGACTCTGTTCCAGGTAGCTCGGAAATATATTTGGTTTGGTGATATCCATTAAAAAAGTTATTCTTAAATTTTTATGGATCAATGTTATAGCCAGGAGAATGTGGGCAAAAGTTCAGTCCACAAAAAATGGTCCAGTTCCAATATAGTCTATTAGTTGAGTTTTCTCAGATGGTTTGAAGTCTGTATTTCATAAAACAGAATGGGCCTCTGATTGTAATTCTAGCCACCAGGTCACATACTTCTAGGTATTTTGGTGGGGGCTAAATTTTTTGCAGCTTGCAGAGATGTACTGCACAGTCTCTGCTATCTGCCTACATAATCTAAACTGTTCACCAAGTCTTAGTTCCTTAAGAATAACCCTTCTGCAATTCCCGATGGCAATGATTTGGTTTTGCATTGCTAAAATAAACCTGTTCCCACAAACAAATTCATGTGACTCAAACACTTGTCTAATACTTAACACATTGTTGACTTTTTATTTATTTATTTATTCCACCCTTGACTTTTTTTTTTAAAGTTATTTTACAGGCTCCTTCTGGCGAGAAATCATTTTTGGTAAAAACCAACAAATCCAATAGTGTCTATCTGTTACCAGTTTCTATGATTGCTTGAAGTGATGGCTAGCTGTTCTAAAATTCTTTCTGTAGGTTTAGACCTGTTTATTTTGTGCTCTAAAAATGGCTGTCAATCCTCTTCCTCTTTTATGGTGAGGAAATATTACCCTTTCTATAGCTTCGTTTGGGTGATGATCTGTGTATTTCATTAATATTGTATGAGTTTTTGTGAAGATACTTTTATATCAGTTATAGTCTACTTTGTAGTTCTAAAAGTACTGATTGATACATAAATGTGAATTATCATCATTATTGCCCCCTTGTTCTTATCTTTTTTAAAGAGGTTCAGACAGGAATAGTCTTGGAACATGTTGCTATCCTACCACTATTTTTTATATTTAATGTTCTATGGCACTGTGTGGGTGTTGTGTGCTTTAAATATGTTCTTCCCATTCAGTTCTGATTTCAGGATGCTGATAGTATCTTAACATATCCAGCCCCAGTCTTCTCTTTGATATTTTCACACTTGATATGTCATGCTTGGAGAAGACCAAGGCAAAGCTATGTTATTGCCTTAATGCTATGATTCAAAGTGGCCTCCGAATTTTGGATGAAAACAATCCATTTCTTTCTCCTTGGAGTACATTAAGAATCATACACTTAAGGAAACAAAAGGGCATTTTGAAATCATTGGTGAAATATTTCATGAGATTAAGGAATTTCAATTTAACAAAGAGTCATTAAATGCCTATTATGTGCCAAGCACTGGGCTAAGCACTGAGAATTCAAAGAAAGACAAGAAACCTTGCTCTCAAGAAGCTCAGAACATAATGGGACAGGCAACTTGCAAGCAACTACGTAAAAGTAGTATCTATAAGATAAATTGGAATTTATCTCAGAGGGAAGGCCCTGAAATTAAGGAGGACTAGGAAAGGCTTCTTACAAATGGTGGAATTTCACCTGGGATTTGAAGGAAGCCAGGGTAGTCAGGACAGGGACATGAGAAGGCAGAGTTCAAGGCATGAGAGGCAGCCAGTGAAAATGCTTGCTGACTTAACTTGTTTAAAGAACATGTATTTGATAGTATTTTTTTTTCTTTCTTCACTGGAGCCATATACCTTGATGTCATCTATGTACAAGAAGTGATAAATAATATGATTTGCTTCTACTTCTTTAATATGGAAGCCATAGATAGTTCTGTTTATGAAAAATGATAATGTATTTAAGGCTAAGCAGAATCATACTGGGCTTACTGTCTCCCTGATAAAATGTCACATTTTGTATGTCATACTTGCCATTATTCTGCTGGTGGCATGTTTTAAATAAAAAAGTTTTCCATGTGGACATCAAATACTCCAGTGCCCTCACTGAACTGGGGTCTATTTTATGTATTTGTAGTCCATGAATATGTATTGAGGGCAGAACTGAGCTGAAGGTTTTGTGGCAAAGGATGCTATAATGTTTTTACACCTCTGGTCAAATACTACTGTATTCATTTATAATGATTAAACAGATACTAGTTTTTGTGAAATGTTTTGTTTTGGCATAACTGATCTATTAGTGACAGTCATGTTGTCAGACTCAAACGAGCCTCTTAAGAATTATTATCTATGTCTTCTTTTTCAAAATTATTTGAGATAATACAGTTGTTTTGTGATTTATCTGGTTATTAGTTATGATTTCTTGAGTCTACATTAAGTGAAGATTTTCAATGACATTATCATGATCACATCATGATCATCATTATATATATAATCATTGCTCCTTTGCCTTCTCTCCTCCATCAAATAACTACTATTTTATTAATATTTCCCCACAAATTTTTCATTAAAAATTTTATTGAAGTTTTTATTTTCTCCTTGGAAACCTGTATTCCAGTCTTTACTTTTTAGTGTGTTAAATATCACATATTTAAACATTAAAATGATATTTTTTCATGAATGTTGTGAGATCTTAAAAAGAGAAGTCTTTTTGTAAAGAATCTTCAAAGGAAAGTAAAACTATATCATATGCAGTAACTTCACTCCTTGTTTTAAAGCTTTCATACTGTTAAAAATATCAAGCTTTGCCTTATAGTTTCACTTAAAAGAAGAATAGTTATAATTCATATATAAAGTGCTAATGTAGAATTCTATCCTTAAACAAAATGTTATATATAATATTTTATACAGATAACAGGATAGAAGAACTGTGTGAATATATATAAATATAAATTATATATACACAAAAATGCAGATACATACATGATGGGGGCGGGGCCCAAGCCAAGATCTTCATTGGCTGAAGAAGATTTGAGTTGAATTCATTCAGCAGGGCCCAGTACCGCAATCTTGGGGTCCCAGCACCCCAAAACCCCTAGACCTCTTCAATACATACATATATCTATATCTATATGAATGGTACAAAACACCTTAATGATTCAGGAAGCAATGCCCCTTACTAAAGAGTTGTGCTTAGCCAGTGACATATAAAGCTGAACTGTTCTAATATTTAAAAAAAAATTTTATCCAGTTATGGATCGAGTGAGCTGGTAAACTAACTTAGCTAAGCACTAGTTTAATAATTCCAAAATGAGGCACAGGCTTTTGATTATTGAGCTGCCTGCTTCAGAAATAAATAATATTTTCTAGGCATTTTCTACTTTTAATACTATATACTGCTCTTAATTACAGAATCCTTTAGAGTATATTCACACTACCTTTGAAACAGGCCTTTTCCACCATATTTTTAATACTGTACACATAGAATCCAATGAATACAGACCAGAAGTATAGAGATTATACAGAAATGTAGGCTGGGACTTTGATATCTTAAAGATGTTTGTGTGTATGTATGTATGCAATTCAAATTTCTGCAAAGGAAAAAATTAAAAACAAAGGGTGATGTGCGTATGTGTGTGTATGTGTGCACACATGCATGCGCATGCACTTTTAACTCCATCTGCTTCTTTTCAAAAACTACATAGGCAGATTTTTCACAGAATTACTCCCTATATGACTCCCTACCAGAGTAGAACTAATTCTTAGCACCTGCTACCCACCACACTCAGGGATGTCTTCACTGATTTTCTTCAAATGGTCATCCTTAGTTTCAGGGAAGCCAAAAGCATGGAATTTTTTTTTTTAAACCTTTTGAACAGTTACATACATAGGCTCTTGTGCTTGATAATAAAAACTAAAGCTACTGTAGACTATATTGAAGATTGTAAAAGTGATTTCTTTTATTTGCATTAAAATGAAGAGATCTCACCCCATGGCTTCCTCCAAAAAGAGACAGAGTTTTTATGTCATATAAAATCTGGGCACCCTGTGTGCCATCTAAAGGGAAAATACACTTCAGTGCACCATTGTGAGTCAGGTATAAGGACCAATAAATACTTTTCACTGTTTATCATACAGCATTCTGCTCATCCTGGCATCATAGATTTTAAAATATTTGCTTATAAGACTAAAAGTTGAAATTAACTGCTTTCAGGATCCAGACTTTATGTGGCTTGTATTTTTTTGTGGTTTTGTTTTAGTTTTTTAAGCATCAATTTTAATCATTTTGAAAGTTCATTTTATATTAAGAACTTTTAAAATTCTACTCTAAAAATAAAGACAGCATGAGCTCACGGAAGACAGGATGAGGCAAAAACAATAATCAGTAATATTTCCTTAAGCAACTTTTTTTTTCTCTTCATATTAAACAAAATTTCTTACATTGTCTCAAAAAGCCTCGCCCTAGGGTTGAGGCTTAAGGAGCTGAGGTGAGAGTTAAGATATAAGGAATAGGAGAGTGCAGGATCTTAAGTTAAGAGTGGAAGTGAACCTTAGAAGCCATGTGTAACAAATGAGGAAGCCAAGGCTTACAGAAGTAAAACTACTTCCCCAAGGTATGACAGTGGGAATTGGAGAATGGGGGGAAGAAAAAAAGAAGCATCAAGAATGATGGCTTAGGAAACTTTTAGGTCTGCAGTTGTCCCTGTTTTTTTCCACCCACTTTTAAAAATGCAAAAGTCACAAAAGAACAAATGATGGCCTGCTGGACAGTAATGTAATCTTAACATATCAGCCAGGTTAGGCATATTTAGTATAGGAAAAAGAGCAATGGGTTCAGAATGGGTAGGCCTAGAACCAGGTCTGATACTTTGAAACTGTGACTGTGACCATATTACTTAGCACCTCCAAGCCTCAATTCTCTCATCCAGGAATAATAATACTCATAAGTCACAAAGTTGTTGTAAAAAAAGTGTTTGGTTTAAAAAAACAGCTGAAGTGCCACATAAATGTTAGGTCAGTAGTAATAATAATAACACTAGTGTCAGGCAATTCTACTTTTTTCCATCCCCTACAGGGAATTGTAGTCAAGAGGGTGGCTCCTCATGATGGAAGAAGAGTTGGTGCATAGCTCCACTCCACCTTCTTTTTCTGAAAAGATGCCATTGTAAATCCAGGAGCTCCTGTGCATTTTGGGGTGCAGCAGGCATGTAGGAATCATTGCCATGTCAGCTAACTGGAAAAATTGTGGTAGTATTTGGTTAGATTGTAAACACTGTTAGCTTTACCCAAATGAAATAAGGGAGAAATAGGGATAACTGTAAAGTTAATTTGTATTTTATTGGTGGTGGCCCACTAAATGACTGTTCTGTATAAATGAGCAAGTAAAATTTCATGTGTGTTTACCTGAGGTGTTACCACGAAGTTTCAGTCAGCAATTCTCTCAGGTGGTATATTTTTATTATTGCAATGTCTTTATAGCATATTATAAATCTTTAGTAATTTTTGGTTCATTTTACATGTACTGTTTTATCTTCATTTCAATAAGCTTTTCATTTCAACCCTCTGCTCACAGAATTCTAGACGGTATAAGAAATAGGAAAGAATATAAAGTTCTTGTCCTCAGAGTACTCCCACTCTTTTAAGGGAATCTTTTACGTAACAAATAAGGGAGATAATAATAATTTGAGAGAAGTCTGTCTATGTTGCTTTACAAAAGAAGCAAATGCAGTTAAAAGCATATGTACACACACCCCAACACCATCACTATGCTTTGTTTTAAACTTTTTCTGTTTCTCACAGAAATTTGATAGGGGACCTTTTATGTTATCCAACAGAATGCAGTAGTCTCACGTAAAGAAAGGTGTGGATTCCTATTCTCCTTATTACAAAATATTAATTCTGTTAGAAATCTAAAATTGTTCACAATCTAGCTCCTCCTTGAGGTATTTCACATTGCTCTTCCTCATATACTGTAATATTCTGCCAAACTGACAACTTTAAAAAATCAATCTGCCAACCAAACTGACCCATCAACTAAGCTTTTATTATATATTATATACGCACAATGCTATACTCTGGGGATACAAAGAGAAAAGAAAAAAATTAGTCCCTGTCCTCAAAGACCTGCTATACTAATGAGGAAGAGAATATGTATTTTTAAAAGTATATAAAAGATACACATGGTGTAGGTGTAAGGTACCTCAGTAGAGGCAGAAGTGGGGGGGGAGAATCATAAAAAGGCCTCCTGCAGAAAGCTGAATTTGAGTTGAGTTTTGTGAAGAGTGAAAAAGTCCAGGGATGGGGAGCAGGCAGGGCAAAGCCAGGAAGTTCTGAGTGGGAGGAATAGACTGTATGACTGAATCACAATACATAACAACTGGAGAAATTAGTAAGAAGGCTAGAAAAATAGGAAGGGGCCAAGTTGTAAAGAGTTTTAAATGCCAACAGAGGAGTTTACTAGATCCACAACAAATCTGTTACTTTAATATTATGTAACATGTTCTCAACACACCAATGGTGCTCTCAATGCAACAAGGCAATCTTTTTAACACTTCCTTAAACAATTCCCTCATCCTCTCACTACAAGCAGCTATTTGACATCTTTTCATTCCTGCTGAAGCCATCCACAACTTTAGCCTCGCCCCCTACTCTCTTCAGCTGAGGACCTTGCCTCACTCTTCACTGAAAAACTGAAGCCATTCCCCAAGAACTCTCTCTTCTTCCCTCCTCCAAATCTCACATTGCTCAAATGTTCTCCCTCACTATCGCCTCCTTTACTCCTATCTCAAATGAAGAAGGTCCTTCTTCCTTGACAAGGCAAACTCTTCTTGCACTCTTGATCCCTTCTCCTCCTGTCTTCTTCAGCAGACTGCCCCCTTTATCACCCCCACTCTTTGGCTAGCCTTCATTCTCTAATACTTCTTTCATCCTTAGCCGCCACCTGAAATATGTTTAATATGATTGTATATGTGTAGCCTATATCAGATTGCATGCTGTCTTGAGGAGGCAGCATTTAGAAAATTTACAACTAAAAAATTTTCGAACTCAAAATCTTATAAAAGTGAATGTTGAAAAGTTTTATTTATATATCTATATATCTATATATCTATATCTGGTCCTCACCTGATCTTGCCATTCTTGCTAGCTATCATCCTATATCTCCTCTTCCTTTTCTGATTAAATTCCTTAATTGGTGCTGCCATTTCCTCTCCTGTCATTCTATTCTAAACTCTCCACTTCTAAGTTCATCATTTAACTAAAATAGCTCTCTTTGAAGATCTCTTAGTTGCCAAATCAAGTGGCCTTTTTTCTCAATCCTCATGCTTTTTTGACCTCTCGGCATCCTTTGACACTGTGGATTATCCTCTTCCTGATATTCTTTCTTCTCTTTGTTTTCATCAAGTTGCTCTCTCATGGTTTTACATGTCTGACCTCTCCTCAGGCTCCTCTGCCGGATCTGCATTTAGGTCATGCCCATTAACCTCCCAATGTCCTTCAAGAATCTATTTGGGACCCTCTTCTGTCATCTATATTCTTTCACCTATTTGTATGATTGGCTATGGATTCAATTATCATACGTGTGTAGATGATTTACAGATTTATTTATCCACCTCTAATGTCTCTCTTGAACTCTAGTCTCAAATAACCAGATGGATATCTCAAAACCACACTATTATATCTTTCCCCCAAACCTTCTGAATTTCTCTATTATTACTGAGTGCAACACCACCTTTCCAGTCACTCAGGCTTGACACCTTAGCGTTATCCTTGATGCCTTATTTACACTCACCCCACATAACAAATCTGTTTTCAGGTCTCCCTATCTCTGTCTTCACAATAATTCTTCCATATGTTTCCTTCTCTCTACTTAGCCACCACCCTGGTATAGCCCCTCATCACCTCACTTCTAGACAACTACAATTGCAATAGCTTTTTGGCTGGTTTCTCATCCAGTGAAGCTGGCTTTCTTGTGGTTCCTTGAACATGACAGTCTACTTCCTGATTCTGCATCTTTTCAATGAGTGTCCCCTATGCTCTCCCTCCTCGTTTTTATCTCCTGATTTCTTCCAAGATCCAGTTCAAATCCTACCTTCTGTAAGAGATCTTTTCTGGTTACTGCCCTTCCTTCCCTGCCCCTCCCCCAAAAAACTGGTAGTGATTTCCTTCTGAGATTACCTTCCGTTTATACTACAGATATCCTGTATGTAGACAGCTATTTGTATGTTATTTCCTCCATTAAGACGTGGTCTCCTTGAGGACAGGATTCATATTTTTGCCTTTCTCTGTATCCCTAGCACTTAGCACAGTTCCTGCCTAACTTAAGGTATGAAGGGGGCAATAAATAAGAAAGCATAAGTAAAGGCATGGAGGCAGGAATACACAAGGGAGTTTTTTGGGAAGAATGAAAAGATAGATCTCAAATTAGAGATTACTGAAAGAAGTGATGGAAGGCCAGGTTACAATTCGTCAGGCAAAAGGAATCAGATGATTGATTCTTGGGCAAGAGAAGACACAATCAAATTAGTGTAGGACAGACTGGAGAGGGAAGAAGATAGAGGTGGAAAGACCAGTAAGGGGGCTATTATAATAGTACAAGTCAGAAGTGATGAAGGCATGTGAGTGGGGAGAATGGGATTGATATGAAAGATTCCACAGGGGTAGAATCCACATGATTTGACAACTGCCTGGAAGTACTGTTGGTTGAGGACAGAGAATTAAGAGATAAGAATTAAGAATAAGAGATGAGGCTTCCAAGGTCATGAACCTGAGTAAATGGAAGGATGAAGAGGTCCTTGACAGAGGAGGAAAGATAGAGAAGAGTTTTTGCATGGGAAAGAGGATTGAGCTTTTTTGGACATGATGCATTTGAGATGTTTATGGAACATCCAGTTCAAAATATCCAGTAGAAAGCAATATAGGACTAGAGATGTAAGTATAGGTGTCACCTGCATAGAAATGATATTAGAATCCATGAGAATTGATGAGACCACTAAAGGAGAGTGTGGAGAGAGTCAACTGCCCAGAACAGAGCATGATACACCAATGTATAGAAGGCAGGGCTTGCATGATGATCCAGCAAAGGACACTGAGAAGGATCAGTCTTAATATAAGTAAGAAACCCACTAAAGAGTAGCATTATAACCCATACAGGGGGTCATCAAGAGTGTCAAATGCGGTAGAGAAGTTAAAAAGGATGAGGATTGAGAAAAGGCAACTGGATTTAGTACTACAACTTATCAGTGACCTTGATGTAAAGTTTCAGTTGAATAGTGAGGACAGAAGCCAGATTACTTGCAAGGAAATGAGAAATTGGTAGAAAATTTGAAAATGGAGGCAACAACTGAAGATGGGTTCCCCCTGCTAAGAACTGTGCTATAAAAGAGATGGAAGATAATGGACAATAAGATTTCTTAGCAATCGCCTAAATTTTTTTTTCCCCAGCATGGACCTCTGTCTTTGGTGTTGCAGACTACTTGCATTTACACATGCTGTTGATCTCTCAACTGAATCAGATGAGGAGGTAAGAATCTTCTATAAGAGAGTGTTTTTCTCATTGTTTCTATAAAACACAACTAACTACATTCCAAATCCCACTGGTTTGTCACATATAAAATCATAGAATCTCAGAGGTCATCTAGTCCAAGTCACTTAAAACACAAATCTCTCTCCTGTTTTCATAAATTGTTTAATTCTTGAAATTGGTTAGGATTTTGTATCTCTATCATTTTCCATCACAAAACATGGACACAAATCCAAAGCAAAAAAATATGTATTTTAAAATATTTTTAGTGGTGAACTCTATATTGTTGAATATAAAAATCTCAATTTCATCCAGAAATGGAAAACCCCCATTTAGGTACTGAACTATCTGGTCTGAATAACCTTAGTTTATTTATATTATGGGACTTAGGATCCAGAATCTTTAGATTTTAAAGTTTTGGTCCTGATTCTAAGCTCTCATCTACAAGCTCAATCAATCAATTAATAAGCATTTATTAAGTATCCATTATGTACTGAAAACTGGGGAAAAGGCAAAAAAAATGAAAAAAAAATCTTAGCCCTCAAGGAACTTATATTCGCTCAAATTCCACACCATGCTTCTAACATTCCGTTATGCAGAGTACAGCCCATTTATGGCTTGGTAGATATGTCCTAGAGATTTGGCAGAAGCACAAGGAAATTTAGTGACCTTACCAGACACATGGCTATTACATGGTTGAGACAAGATTTGAATTTAATCTTCTCAACTTGAAGGTGAACATTATATCCACCATGTCATACAGTCTATATTACAATACTAGAAATAAGGAAACTGATCTTGAATGGAGTTTGAGGGAAATACAGTAACATTTCTTTATCTTTTCTCCATTAGCGGGACCAATTTCACCATGTTCATTCTAATTCAGTCCAGGAAAACTGTACCCATTAAATTAAAAGCTATACTTTGATTTAATATCTTTAGTCATATGAACTCAAAGTACTTTTACTTCTTCTTTTTTTTTTTGCTTTGTCACTGGATAGATGGAGGCCAGAATGATTATACTTATATAATTTATATAACTTATATAATTTATATAAAGGGTAAATGAAGTAGAGACTAAATGAGTTACTGAAAGTAGGATATTAGTTAGTAAAGGAGCTCTGCCTAAAATGGAAATACACTTACTTGAAGTCCATCCAGTATATTTCTCTTATACAGCTATAATATATGCCCCAGGGTATAATCCACCACTAAGATGCTAGTTCCTTAATGTCTTCTATTTATTATTCAGAAAAGGTAGTTGACTTCCCCTTATACTGCTTATTTGGTTTGCCTAGGGGTCCCTATTCAGTTTAAGGAATTAATTTTCTTCCCCCTTTCATAAAAGTGAAGAGAACATCTGATGGAACAGAAAGCTCTTAATCTTATGAGATTTTTATGCACTGTTTTTGACCACATTCTTTTTTTAAAGAAAAATTCCCTTGATCTCTGGAATAGAAGTTTAATCTTAATTTTTATTAAATGAAATCAAAATCCCTCAAACAACATTTTATTTGATGAATTTAACCACAAGCTCAATGAGAGGGCATAAGAACACAGGTAAAGAAATAATGGTAGAATTCTGGTATACAAAATAGCCTTGGGGACTCTTTTGGCTGAAGTGGTCACCAGAACTGTCTCTTCAAGGAAGAATGAGTATGCTTCCTGCACTGCTCAGGAAACAATGGACATCTAATTTATTATTGTTATTTATCTCTGGGATAGAGCAGGCTGGACAATTACTGGAAAAAATCATGACACATGACAATGGCTGATTTCTGTCCAAACAAGCTCAGGAGGCTCAAGAGTTAAGAAAGAAGCATTACTCCTTTCAAAAGGATGATCTAGGTTCCCAGCAATAAACTGTGGCTTTGAAAAAAAATGCTTTGATAGGAGGTTTCAGTTGATGTTTTGCTCAATTTCCTCATAAAACTAAAAAACTTCTTCAATAAAATACAAAACAAACCAATATCAAAATCTAAACCACAACATGATGACAATAGAAAAAAAAAGCATAGAGATTACAGAATACTCTGTCCAAAATCTACCTTGAAATGATTTGCCTTCAACAAAATCCCACAAGGAGCACTAACTATGCCATTAATGTGCATAAAACATTACTGACATATTGCAAAACTCAAGCTAATTTAATAATGCCTGATGTGCCTTACATCATGTTCAGATGATGTAATAATATGTTGCTAAATGAGTCACCTCACATTAGCTTCATGGCGATAGCATAACTGATGGGCCATTAAAAAGAAACTGGTGTAGCAATATTACTGGAAACATTGATGGATCATTTTGCAATTGAATTTTTTTTTATTGATCCAACACACGGAGGGTGTAGGGCCAACATCTTTATTAACAATAGGTACAATATTTTAAAAATAGTCACAGTCAAAACTAAGTGAAAAATCCATCTATCATTTCAGCATAAAGTATTTTACACTTTTTTTTACAGACTGAGTGAAATGTAATTAAGGCCACACAGCATGTGGTTGCTTCCAGGCCATTATATCTTTTTGCAATCATACATTTTGTAGAAAAATGACTGGCATCAATTAAATTCCTACATTTTGGATATTTTATAAACTTGAAAATCCAAATATACAAGTTCAACTAAATTCATGTTTATATGAAGCTAAGGCTAAGCTGGGCAACACCAACAGATGTGATTACATTTGTCTAAACTGAGTTAACATTGCTCATTTTTCCTCATTATTTACTCTATATCATCTTTCTGCCTTTATCTGATACTCTTTTTTCTCTTTTGTTTTTCTCATCATTTGACTATTAGCCAGACTTTTAATTACATCAAAGAAGAATAAGATTGACTTTCATATTTCAGAAGATTCATTATATTCTGTTTTCAGTCAAATGCTTCCCAAATGACCCTTAATTTTGATTTTTAGAAAATGTTCGTGAGGAA
This sequence comes from Phascolarctos cinereus, assembly GCF_003287225.1. Lineage (NCBI taxonomy): Eukaryota > Metazoa > Chordata > Mammalia > Diprotodontia > Phascolarctidae > Phascolarctos > Phascolarctos cinereus. The sequence continues at coordinate 156,366,344 of NW_027555736.1, forward strand.
TGGCTTCACAGTTAAGAATCAGCATTCTGACCTTTATGGAAAAGATATATTAGGTGTTCAATTTCCATTTCTCCTGTGATAGCTTTTAAAAGAAACACAGGTTCTATTCCTTATAGGAAAGAAATTCTGAATGGCTAAGTGGTTTTTGGCTAATTGGTTTGTCTTAAAATTTTATACCTCTGCTCAAAATATATATGAGCACACTTAAAGTGATTCAATTGTGTCATCAATCATTTACATCATATAATACACCAATTTAAATATGAGTACAACAACAAATAAATGCATAGACGCATCTTTTTAACTATGTACCCAAAAAACCCCTCCAGAGTAACTTTAAAAATAACATTTTAGAGCATTAAAAAGAAACCTTGTCTATGTATGTATGAATATTTCCCTTGCAGAGGCAGCTAGGTGGTAGAGTGGATGGACATGGAGTAAGGACAACTTGAATTCAAATCCAGCCTCAGACATTCTCAAGTTGTTCGATCCTATGCAAATCACTTAATTCTGTTGGCTCTGTTCTGTAAAATGGGGATAATAATTGCACCTACCTTGCAGGGTTGTTGTAGGAATCAAATAAGATAATATTTACAAAGCATTTGCTTACATTAAAGTGCTTAAAAATGCTAGGTATCATTATTGCTATTAGTACTACAACTAAACATGTAGCAATTCATATGAAGACTACAGCATATAACATTCTCCTCCACCATCTAAAGATGATGGGAAGCTCATATTCTAACCACTTTTGTCAGTCATAGTCAATGTAAAAAAAAAAAAAGGAACAACCAAAAAACCAAGCCTCCCTCCACACATCCAAACCACTGCCAAATCCTGTCATTTTAACCTCCACCTTTCTTGCTTATATCACCTTCTTTTGACCCACAGAGTCACCACTCTCACTCAGGTTATCATCATCTCTTGGTCAGACTAACAGCTTCTTAATTGGTTTTCCTACTTCAAATCTCTCCCTATTCCAATACATCCCTCCATGCAGCTGCCAAGGTAATGTTACCAAAGAATTTCTTTGGTGTCTAGCACATACCGGGCAGTTAATAAATACTTGTTGACTAAAACATGTTTGACCACATTTCCCCTTCTTCCCTTCGATATTTCCAGGATAAATTTCTGGTGTTTGGTGTTTTAAAGCTCTCTGTCACTGGCTTCATTTATGTTACATATTACTTCTCTCTATGTAATCTGAAGTCCAGTCAAATTAGAATTCTTGCTGTTCCTCACATACAGACACTCCATCACCACACTTCTGTGCTTTTTCACTGGCTGTCTCTTAAGTCTGGAATGCATTTATACCTCATCTCCATTTCTTGGAATCCCTGGTTTCTTGTAAGACTCAGCTAGTGGATGAACTGATACTGAGTGAAGTGAACAGAACCAGGAGAACATTGTAAACAGTAATAGCCACGTTGTGTGATGACTGTAACAGACTTATCTCTTCTTGGCAACTCCAAAAGACTCATGATGGAAAATGTTGTCTACATCTAGAAAAAAGAATTATGGAGTCTGAATGCAGATCGAAGTATATTATTTGTGCACTCTCTCTTTTTTTTCTTCTTTCTCATGGTTTGTCCCATTCTTCTTTACAATGTGACTATTGTGAAAATAGATTTAATATGAATGTAAATGTTGAGCCTATATCAATTTACATGCTCTCTTGGGATAAGGGGGGGGAGGGGAGATGGGGAGAAAATTTGGAACTCAAAATCTTATGGAAGCGAATGTTGAAAACTAAAAGTTGAATCAATAAATTTATTTAAAAAAGACTCAGCTAGTGGGTGAGGGCCTCCTAGCTGTTTCTCTCGCAAGATCTCCACCACCAGACTGGGCATTTTCACTGGCTGTTCCCCATGCCTGGAATGTTGTCCCTTCTCATTTCCACCTCCTGGCTTCCTTCAAGTCACAACTAAAACTTCTTTCTGTTGATTATCGCTCATTTATCCTGTATATATCTTGTTTGTACATTGTTTTCATGTGGGTCTCGCCCATTAGTGTGTGAACTAGCTCCCTGACAGCAAAGACTACCTTTTTGCCTTTCTTAGTATTCTCAGTGCTTAGCACAATGCCTGGCACAAAACAGATGCTTAATACATGCTTATTGACTGACTGACTCCTCCCCAAAGTCAGTGAATCTCCTGGAAATCGTATTTATTTATTTTTAAAATACTACATATTTTAAAGTGTACATAATATTTTCCTGAAAAGGGTGCTAACAACTGGGGTGAGCATTAGGAAAGGTGTTACGTAGGAGTTGGCATTTGAGATGAGTCTGGAAGAAGCCAGGAAATCCAAGACGCAATAATAATAACTATTATTCATCTATCACTTTAAGGTCTGCAAAGCTTACAAATACTATCTCATTTGATCCTTACAACAACTCTGTGAGGTAGATTGCTATTATTATCCCCATTTTACAGATGAGGAAACTAAGACAGATAAGTGACTTAGGGACACAGAGCTAGTGATTTAGGCTGGATTTGAACTCTTTCTGACTCTGGGTCAAGTACACTATCCACCAGGGACACAGCCTATACAAAGGCATAGTTTTTAAGAAACAAAATGTCATGTATGGGCAATATCAATAGGTCAGTTTGGCTGGAATGTAGAGTGTGTGCGTGTCATGGGGTATGATGTGCATGGAAAAATAGGCAAGAACTAGATTGTGAACTGTTTTAAATGCCTAATAGCAAAACTGACATTTTATTTTAGAGGCCACAGGGAGTCACTAGAACTTCCTGATTAGAGATAATGAAATAGTCTGTCTTGTGCTTCAGAAATATCAACGTCGCATTCTGAAGAGGATGAAGAGGTGAGGGAAGATAGTGTAGGCAGGAAAACAAATTAGAAAGCCATTCCAACAGACTAGGTGGAGGGGATGATGGGCTTGAATGAAGGTGCTCGTGGTGAGCAGAAAAAGGGGACAGACATAAGAGATACTGTTCAGGTAGAAATGACAAGACTTGCAACTGATTGGATATGGTGTGTGAAGGAGAGGGAAGAGCTGAAGATGCTTCTCTGGTTGACATATGGCCTTAGAAGATACATTTTAAAAAATTTATTGTGTGAAGTCTGTAATAAAGACTACAGCCTTTCTAGGCAAAGCTCTTCTTATGAGGGCAGTCTCCTTTTCAATTTTATAGTGTACATGACCACAGAAACATCTAATTACATCTCAGTTTTAAATTAAACTTCACACGCTGCCTATTCCCGATTATGAACACTAAAGGAAAACAGTGATACATAGTTTTCAAAAAGGCAAACAAAATAAAAATTCACTTCCTTTAATACAATGGATCACACGTAATAGAAGGCCACCAGAAACATGATGATGGAGGCTGGAAGGAAAGGGCCCTTGACAGCATATAATAATAAAGCCTCTGGAATTGAAGGCACTGTAATGATTCTTGGCATCTAGGTCACCATAGTAAATAGAATTCTAGACTTGGAGTTCAAATCTAACCTTAAATACTTACTAGCTGAGTGACACTGGGCTAGTCACTTAGCCTCTTGACCTATATTGCTCATTTGTAAAATGAGAGGGCTTCTAAGATCTCTTCAGCCTATGCTCCCATGGGTGTATGATAACCTAGACACTTCACTTTTACTCATCCCACATACTGAACCAGTTGCCAATTCTGGTAGTTTCCTTCTCTATAACATATCTTGGATCTTTCTCCTTCTCCTTATTTACATAGTCTCATGCTTCAAGTATCTCTCCTTTAATCAGATATCCTTCTCACAGCTACCATAGTGAATTAAGTAAAGTGCAGGTCTAACCACATCATCTCCTATACTCAATAAATTATAGTGGCCCCCTAATAATATAAACTCCTCTGCTGGCAATAAGGGCTCTTTGCAATCTGGCCTGGTTCCTATCTTTCCAGTCTTTTTTACATATTAATCCCTCCATACACTTTAAAGTTACTTGGTTCTCACACATAACACTCCATCTCCTATCTGTGCTTTCCACCGGCTGTCCCTCTTGCCCAGAATGCTCTTCCTCATTTCCTCTACTTCTTAAAATCCTTGGCTTTCTTCATGACTCAGCTCAAATGCCACCTTCTGCAAGGGGCAATTCCCTGCCCCCCTGTATATCAGTGCCTTCCCCTCTACAGTTACTGTCCATCTACTTCGGTGTATCCTTTACATGCCTATTTATGTTATATGATGTCTCCCACATTAGCATATAAGCTACTTGAGGGTGTAGACTGTTTTTGCTTTGTCTTTGAATTCCCAGGAGTCAGCACAGTAGTTGGACCACAGTTAGGGATAGGGATAAGCCCTGAACCTGTGATTTCATTGATACAGGGAACTCTTGGAAGAGAAAAATTTTTCAACCAATACAGGTCAGCACCTTCTCTATAGCTTATAGCCTCAGAAAATTGCCTATAGCACTGGGAACTTATTTTATTTTTTTAAATATAAATTTATTTATTTTTAGTTTTCAACATTCACTTCCACAAGTTTTTGAGTTCCAAATTTCTCCCTCCTCCCCCCCACCCCAAGATGGCATGCATTCTGAATACCCCTTTCCCTAGTCTGCCTTCTCTTCTATCTCTGCCCCTTCCCTTCTCTTATCCCCCTTCCCCTTCTATTTTCCTGTAGAGCAGGATAGACTTCTGTACCCCATTTCCTGTATTTCTTATTTCCCAGTAGCATGTGAAAACATTTTTTAAAAACATGTGTTTTTAAAACTTTGAGTTCCAAATTTTCTCCCTTCCTTCCTCCCCACCCAGCCTCACTGAAAAGGAAAGCAACTCGATATAGTTTGTACATGTGCAGTTACGCAAAACACTTCCATAGTAGACATGTTGTTGAAAAACTAACTCTATTTCCCTTAATCCCATTCTGCCCTCCCATTTATTCTATTCTTTCTTTTGACCCTGTCCCTCCTCAGAAGTATTTGCTTCTGATTACCCTCTTTCCCAATCTGCCCCTCCTCTCTATCATCCTCCTGCTCTCTTGTCCCCTTCTCCCCCTATTTTCCTGTAGGGTAAGATGTATTTCCATACCCAATTGAATGTAGCACTGGGAATTTAAATGACTACCCCAGGGTCATGTTTTAGAGATGGGACTTGAAACCAGGTCTTTTTGGCTTCAAACCAGCTCTCCCTCCATCCACTCTGAAGCACTGCTTCTTGTCACATAGTAAGTCATTAGTAAATATTTGTTGACTGACAGGAGGAAATAGTTTGGATCTCAACACTGAGATGCGTAGTTGACATATTTACAAGCATGAGCTGTTTGAGGCTCCTTTCCTTTCTCAAAAGGAAAATCTCACTCGTATCTCTTAAGTGGGAACAAAATATGAGCCCTTTTATTTCTAAGTCTGTTTAGTTAATAATAATCTGACAATCATTATTCTGGTACTGGAGCTAAAAAAAAATCCCATTATGGACAAAAAGTTTTCTTCTTTGGTAGTAGAATTCTAACTAAGTAGATTCAAGAATTACAACAATGTGCTCAAATGTATTATAACACTGACTCAATTAAGTAGTTCATTTGTTGGGAGTTGGGGGATGAGAATGAGGGAGGAGACTTTTGGTTTGTTCTCCTTGGTCCCAGAAAGTAGAACTAGAAACAGAAAATAAAAGTTTAGGTTTAGAGTTATAGAACATAGACTTTATAGCTAATCTAGTGCAATGACCTCATTTGAATTTCATTTTTCTTTGAGACTAGGTGAGAGATTAGGTGACTTGCTCAGTTAATACTAAGCATTAGTGGTAGAGCTGGAATTTGCATCCAGATCCATGATTCCTTCCACTCCATCCAGCAACGGAATGAGTCGTCTCTCAAGAAGTAATGGCTTCCCCTTACTTGTAGGGTGATTACATGTCAAGAGAATTGTAAGGAAATTCTTATTCAGGTACCAGTTGGACTAGATGGCATTTGAGGCCCCCTCCTTGGATTTTTCGACTTAGTCTAATACTAACACAATTAAGGAGTTCATTAATTGGAGTCAGAAACAAAACTTCTGATACCCAAGAACTTATAGTCATTTTCCTTAGGCAACATATGATTAACTCTGCCTCCCTCTTACACAGAATTTTAATGTATGGCCTCCATGCTTTCCAATGTAGGCCACTGACATAAAGATGAGTAATGAGCAAGGTACACTTTCCAAAATTAATATCAATTTTACAAATTACTTAAATATTATAGACAGAGACTTATTTGGAAAACATTTACCATTTTCTTATTTACTCTGATCTAAATTAGCAGAAGCATGAAAGTCCACAGCTTTGTTGTTTGTTGTTGTTGTTTTTTAAATACTGCAGTTGTTTGACAGTTGAAATATCAATGACAGCTTAGTAGTACAGGCATAAATAAGGCTTTGTTTGTAACATCTGTGCAATAGAAAAGAAGGAGAAATCCCAGGATGTTACTTTCTTAGCTAGGAGAGGCTACGTTGTGCCACTTCCAGTCCAGGTAAGACTAGTATTAGTGTCAACTCTATAGTTAACATTTAAAAGTTCCTTGAAGATATGATAAATAAGTGAGGCATTGATAAAACAAAAAAATTCACTGGAAGGAAATGAACATAACCCCTGCTATATACCAGATACTTTATAAACATTATCTCATTTGATCTTTGCAACAACCGTAGGAGGTAGGTGCGACTATTATCCTCCCTTTTCCAGCTGAGGAAACTGAAGCAAACAGAGGTCAAGTGACTTGCCCAGAGGTCACACCATTAGTGTCTGAGGCTGGGTTTGAATTCAGGTCTTCCTGACTTCAGGCCCAAAGCTCTATGTACGATGGTACCACCTACCTTCCTCACTGAAAAAAAAAAAAGTTTTCTTATGAAAAGCCATCTAACTAGCTTTTCTTTCTAAAATTTTATTCATGAGAAAAGGGAAGAAAAAACAAAAAACAATGGTGATTTCTGAACATACAATTGTCAAAATGTCCTCATTTGTTACTATGTGGATTCAATAGCGGTCTCAGAGTAGCCTGCAGTACTTGTAAAACGTACTGTATTCAAAAGATATGGATGTGGACAGTAAATTGTTAAGAAATTAAGAGATAAAGTACCACATATTTTCATCAACAAGAAAATTGACAAACTGTTGAACAGAAAGAACTGTTCAGTATAGTATGATTTTCCTATACATATCAGAATTATTATTGAATAAATTCAGTGCCATGGAAATAAGCATATCTCTACAGTAAAGAAATCAAGCAGTACATCTAATCAAAAATAAATTAACTGTTTTTCCTTTTTCCTGCTTGGCTTTCACAGTGATTTCTGTTTGTGGGGGGATTTGAACATGTTTGATGATATCTTAGTCAAGTAAAGATGAATGGTTAAAAAAAAAAAGGTGATTATGGAAAGGCAGAAAATGTGGGTATGGTTACCAGTTTGTAAGCTAATGGAAATTTTGTTGGACATACACACTTTTCTTACAGCCATAGTCAGATCTTGTTTACATGTTGTGATAGAGTGAATAACTGAAATCTGTGTTATCCCTAAATCTCATTTTGTCCAGTAAATACAACCCATTCGCCTCCTATCAGTCAAAATTCATTTACTTAAATCTCATTTCTTTTTAATTCCCATGTATTAGATGTGTTAATGAACAAATAAATAGTCACATGATAAGAGACCAGTACCCATAAACTCCTAAATAAATAAAAGATGGCACAATTTCTGATTACTATGTGGGAGTACCTCTCCAACTTAGCACTTTCAGATTGTAAGTTTGGATACTCAAGGGATAACTATTACTTCTTCAGGTTCAATGGCATTCTTTAGATCTATATTCCTAAACTTATAGATCCCGAGTGCCCACTGGGATGCTTACCTTTAAGAGTCATCCAGGAGTCATAAGTGGCTCAAAATAAATGCAATTACTATTATACTGTAGTAAGAATAGTAGCTATACAACATTCCTCTCCTAAGCTTAGAGCTCACTCCCCTACAAAGATAGTGTCAGTGGAAAGAGTGAGCATAAATTTAGAACTGGTGAGGCATACAAGTGGGAAATATATGTGGCCAAGCCAACTCATGCCTCTTGCATCGTCTGGTGTTGACATGCTTTCTTTTTCCCTGGGCCCACATTTCTGCTGCATGAGCTACTCATCTGAGCTTTCTGCGCCTGCTCCTCTCTGTAGCTCAACACCCAAATGCCAGGGAATCTGAATACGTAGCTAGATTTTGGCTCTGATACTGAAGGTCACACCCCTTGAAGATGCTTCCTTTCCTGCCCAATCCCTTTCCTCTCTGCTCCCTGCTGAATATAATATTTCTTCCTCAAGGAATGCAAGATGTAGAGATTGAGGAGGGTAGGGGTTTAGGAGGGTTATTTTCTCTTTGCCCAGAAGCCCTCTGATAGAGGTGCAGAGGTCACATTCCACAAAACTGCCTCTTTTCTCAACACTCTCAATTGTCTTTCAGACCTGGAAAGACTGTTTTTTTCACAGCCACCAAAGGCGTGGCAAATCATTAGCTATCCAGTGACAATCTTCCCCTTTAATTTCATCAGGGATGACAATTTGTAAAGGAGTAATAGAGTGTAGACATATTTTTGTACTTCATTTAACATATTAACACCTAAACTCTCTGTTACTTTCCCCATTCTGTGATTTCATTAACTAGGCTGGGAAATGGGGGAATAAATTGGTCAGTGACTAACACTGCCACCTGCCAAATATAGTCTGTCACTTATATTAGACTCAAAGCTAGAATCTTAATGAAAACTAAACTCTGTCTCAACAGGTAAAAAGCCTCACCATTTTTCTAGGCTTTAACAGGTAAATAAATTTACGTATTTTAAACAATTCAGAAAAGAGTACCTAAAATGAGGTTTCATTTCAATTCTATATTTTTACCAAATGGGAGAAACTTTTTCCATATGCACACACATACATACACATACAAAGTGCTGCTGGCTATAAATACAAAATCAAGCTTCATAAGAACTCTACAACAAAAATAGCCCTAAGGCTTTTAAAAGCAAGGTGTCCCTACCCTAAGGGTAATCAAACAGCTGGAGTCCAGACAGATAATTACATTGACAGCACAGGTCTGTAGTTTGTGTGGTACTTTATGTTTAAGATGTTTTTAACTATGATTTTCATTAGCTATTTTCCCCAAGATTATGTAAAGGTTTTTAATCTGTTTTACAAAGGTGAAAAAAATATGAAGAGTTAAATGATCTGCAAAACTCACACACTGGGAGACAGATGATGGTTATATTAAAAATCAGGTCTGGGATCACCAGTCCATGGCTTAACCCAGGTAGCAAAAATGTTCACTTATTGAATTCAAATTCATATTATGGAATTAAATTACAGTGACGGAGGTCTCAAATCAACTACAAATCACAGAAATACCTCATAATATTGCACAAATAGCAATTTCTGTTCAAATCTGACCAGGGGCAGAGCACGTTGTAATTCTATTGTTAGGAGATATTGCTAGAAATATTGAGAAAAGCTGGTAGGTCCTTAGCTCAAGAGATCATTATTTCAACTTGAGAGATTAAAAGATTCCAAAAGGGAAACTGGAAGGCTCTGAGTTCTATTATTGCTCTTCTCATGAGCTATTGTGACCAGGTCAATCATTTAAATGCTTTGTTCCTTATAAAAGAAAAATGGCAAAAACTCATTGACCTATCTGACAGGAAATGACTAAGGAATCACCATAAACCACTTTGTAAACATATGTATTAAGTCCCTCATTGCTCTCATCCACAAATACAAAAACCCTAAAACTGATACAGAAAACTGCACATCAAATTCAGAAATTATTTTTTACCCATATAACAAATTCATATCTGTGCACATTGAGAAGTTCACAATACATTGGAAAGAATACTAGGTTCAGAATCAAAGGACTAACATCCAAAGACTAGCTAGATGGCTGCAGTCAGGCCACTTTACCTCTATGGTTTATCTGCAAAATGAAGGCACTGGACCAGACAACTTCTTCTTTTTAAAAATTTATTAATTTTTAGTTTTCAACATTCACTTCCATAAGATTTTGAGTTTTAAATTTTCTCCCTCTCCCATTCCTCCCCCACCCCACTCTAAGACGGTGTACAATCCTATATAGGCTCTATATATACATTCACGTTAAGCATATCTTCCCATTAATCATGATGTAAAGAACAATTAGAATTAATGGGAGGAACCATGCGAATGAAGCAATAAAATAAAACAACAAAGGAAAAGGAGAGCAAAAGGTATGCTTCCATCTGCATTCAGACTCCATAGTTCTTTCTCTGGGTGGGGATAGCAATTTCCATCACAAATCTTTTCTATTTGTTTTAGATTATTGCATTGCTGTGAAGAGCCAAGTCTATCAAAGTCAGTCATCCCATAACATGGCTTACTTGTACAATGTTCTCCTGGTTCTGCTCATTTCATTCTACATCAGTTCATGTAAATCTCCAAGTTTTTTTTTTAATTCTGTCTGCTCGTTTCTTATAGCACAAAAGTATTCCATTACATTTATATACCACAACAATTTATATACACATTTATATACCATTACCCAGTTGATGGGCATCCCCTCAATTTCCGATTCTTTGCCACCACAAAAAGAGTTGCTATAAATATTTTTGTACATGTGGGTCCTTTTCCCATTTTTATGGGACCAGACAACTTCTAAGGTCACTTCCAGTTCTAAATCTGTAATCTTGAAGGAAATCAGCATAGAATTAAAGAAAATGAGACAGCTGACTCAAAATAAACTTCATACTCTTTATCCTCCCCCTTCCCCCCCTTTTTTAATTTTGGGTTTGAATTTGATGGAAATCTTTCTGCAGGACAGCTCAGCATATTCAGTGCTAGTAAATGTTCTCTTACAGAAGTAACATAGGAAGCAGTAGAAAGTAGGTAAGATGTCATGAAGATTAAATGAGATAACATTAGTACTGCCAAGCCCATAGAAGCCACTTAATAAATACATATTAGAAGAAAAAAGATGGATCCTATGCATAAAGACAGCTCTAAGAAACATGGGTGGATCCAATACACATTTTTCAAGTCAAATAGAACACTTAAATGCTCTACATTCTTGGAAACTATTTGCAACGCTGAAATAAAAATATCTGAGATTACAGGCTTCACTTTATAAGTATTTCACATTTTGTACCAACAAGTGGTGGTTTAGTGTGGCAGAAAGCAAAGATTGAAATGTAAGGGCTACATTTCGAGAAAAAAGACACAAGTTTCAGGAAATGGGGAAACTGGTACTTAGTGGAATTAATGTCAAGGAGGAACTCTAAAAAATTCTACGAATATAGAAAAAGGAGAGGGAGCCTGTTGAGCCAGGAGAGAGAGAGTTCTTTAAGCATAGGCAGTAGCATTAAAGAAATTGTGCTTAACTGCTAAATAACAACCACATTCAGCCACAAATTAAATAAGAAAAGAATAAAGAAATAAAATTGGATAAATCTCCGCTTCTTTCACTATTAAATGCTTTATTTATTCACAGGGGGAAAAAAATCATCCCACTTCCTTCTTGTATTCACTAAACTTACTTGACAGCCTGGTAATCCCGTGTCTCTGCTGTACAGGGGAAATGAGCCTCTCTCTGACGTTTTTCCTATAAAACAAAAGAAAATAATTTGATACAAAAACATATCATTTATTGTTAGACAATGAAGTCAATCTTTTGGTACAGTTGCTATACCTATTTTTGGATTTGGGAACAGAAAGGGCAGATAGGAAGCAAGAGACTGAAAAAAAAACAGTAAAGAACTAAGACCTAGGAATCATTCAAGTCATATCAAGAACTGCGCCCTTACTTTCTATAAAATGTCCCCCATTTTAAGTTTACTGTACCTTGGTGTAATTAAAAAGTAAAATGAATCCCCTTATCTCACTCTCCAAGAAAAACACCATTCAAAAATATTGGTTTGGTCACATAATAAGAGAAAGTAGTTATTGGAAAGATCTTCTAAGTCTAAATTTCTTCAAGGAATTGATGTAAATAATGTATTAACAAATTCTGATTAAATGTGTTTTGTTTCAAGATGAAGCTTTAAGGAGAGTGACAAGTTTCAAAAGGATTCATTAGAGGATTTTTTTAGTTAGTAAAATTCACCTAAAGGACTTGAAGTATGTTTTGATTTTTTAAAAAATTATCATTATGAACTTGAAAATACGAAGTAAAATGAATGTTTCCTTATACAAAGTATAAAAAAGAGGATCATATATTAAACCACAAATCTATTATATACACCTGAACTTTTAAAAGTATGTATTAAATTTAACATGACAGTTCTAGCACTGTCCTGTTTGTCTGTTTTATTGTGAATTCCTTTCTTCAGTTGATGCTATTTTCTTCGTATGATGATTTTTTAAAGTTGCATTTAAAATAAAAACAAATTTGGTTTACATACAACTTTTTAGGAACAATATAATATAAGCAAGGCTTTCAACAAGAGCTGGGGTGAATTCACTAGTCTTTGGCTCTATACTTCCAATTTCTATCGCCCTCAGGTCATGAAACCATGAGTCCACTTGCTAGTACATCACATTAAAATTGATGGGAAATCCTTCTGGATACTAAAGATGTCAGGCCAGGAAGATAGAAAAAAGACAGAACTGTGAGGACAAATGCCAAGTTAAGATCAATTGAAGAAAGGCAATTACTGAGTGAAAACAAAGGAGAGCCCCACATTTGGGGGTCTAATGTTGGAGATGCAGAAAATAAAATTCATTTGTGAGATGCTAAAAGTCACTCTCAGCAAATGGTTTAAATTTAAAGAAAATGTTGCCTTTTATAACTAACAGTTTGGAACTCCTGTCTCACATAATTAATTACTTGGCAGCACAGAATTGAGAAAGCTATTGAACTACATTAACATTTCAAACAAATACCACTCTGCCATTCACTAAAAAATAAAAAATAAAAAAGCAGCCAGAATGTGAGGAAGTGCCAGAAATACCCTAAGATATATACCAGAATATACCACCAATTTTTAAATGTTTCAGCCGTTTCATCTTCCTGACCTTCTCCTCATCCACAAACCTTCTCTCTGATGTACACCACCAGTAACAAAACTAAAGAACATATTAAAAAAATTTTTTAAATCTATTTTGCATCTTCTCACTGAGCTGTATGAGTTAAAACTCTTGCAATGCTGAAGGGGACAAAGGAACAAGTAAAAGATAGCCAAACTTGTTCCCTTATTGAATCAAAGTTTTCAAACTGCTATCAACTTTTGGTTGTCTGCATGGGCATAACCCCCTTAAGGGTGAAATTACAGTACATTTTTATTTCATATAATTGCTGATGGTTAAAGCTAAAAGGGACCTTGCAGATCAATTCCAACATGACTTCATTTTATATTTCTGAGCCACCACCCCATTCCATAGTAGTGATACTCTCAGGGAAATCAACATAATTTTTAGGCATGCAAAATATCAGGGAAGGTAAGTCTCATGAAAAACAAAAATAACATATACAAATGACAAAGCCATTTGTAATTACGTGCATACTGCTAACTTCTAGAAAGACTACCAAGACAAAAGACAAAAAGTTTTTTTCTCTGAAAAGTTCAAAATATCTATTTTACTTTTAAAAATGAATTGTTTTGAAATGTTAATATATTACTCTATTTGCATCATTAATTTATTGGAAAGATGATCATTTTCTTGTACACTACAAAAGTTTTTGTTTCAGTGGACAAGAGAAATGTGAAATTTACCAGGTATCTATGTTTAATTCTTTCTAAACTTCTTTTTACAAATATGCTTTCACTAATTAACGTCATTAAGATAAATGTAATAAGTTGTCAGTTAAATCTCAGGTGTTTGATAAGGAACATGAAAATCTGGCACTATACCATAGGTCTTGCATGTTTTACTCATTAATGTCAGAACATGAATTTGCTTTAATATCATAACATGAAAGATAAAATCATTACCCAAACTGTTAAGGTTTAGTTAACTGGGCAGTTAGTGCAGGATGGATTGAACCATATTAAGACATATCAAAGAGTTAAAATTATATTTGCATTTAAAAATATAACATGCTAAAAAAAACCTTAACTGCTAGTATGGGGGGGGGGACAGACTTTTAAAAAAAAACACAAAATACTTTCATCATTTAAAATTTTGCCAACCAAAGAAAAAAATATTTCCAAATTCAGGGGGCTTTTTTTCTTACTTCAGTGCAACTAAACATGTATTTATCCAGGACCTGCTATGGGTTTAGCACCATCTTAGGCTCCACTTTTAAAAAAAAAGTAAATAATAGTTTATGTTCCTAGAAAGTTTTCAGTCTTCATGAGAAGATAAAACATGTACGTGAACAAAAACCATAAACTTACAGGTAATCAAATAATACATTGAACAGATTCAAATGACAAGAACTTATGATACAGACAGCATTACCAGTGGTCAGGAAAGGCAGAGATTGATAGAGGCTGCAACAACTGGGAAAGTCTCAAGAAGAAGGAATAATGCTTGAAGTAGGGCTCGAAAACTGGATTTAGCAGTAGGAAGAAAGGCATGATTCAGTGCACAGAAGTAAGAAGGAACAGTGTGTTCAAGAAGGAAACTAATGTAACTGGAGTTTGTATTTGGGACTAGTGAAACAATATGGTTGGATAGGAAGCTTGTGAATAGATCCAGGAAAGGTCAAAAGTAGCATTTACCTAGATTTTAGCAAAATGTTTGAAAAATATTTCATGCTACTTTGGTGGGTAAGATGGCAAGATCTGATGGGCTTAGTGATTATATGAGACAGATTCAGAAGGGGTTTAATTGCCACATTCAAAGAGCAGTCATTCATGGCTCCATGTCAATTGGGAATGAAGTATTTAGTGGAAGGTTCTGGGGTTTCTGTGCTTGTTTTAACATTTTTTGTCAACAATTATAGATACAATTAGACGACATCCTTACTGAATTTGAATTTGTCACAAAGCTAGAAAGGAGAGCTAACATACTGGACCCAAAAAATACCTTCTCAGATTGGAAAATTGAACTGAATGTAATAAAATGTAATTTAATAGGGATATATGTGTGTGTGTGTGTGTATGTGTGTATATATATATGTACGTGTATATATATATATACACATATATATATGAAGTTTAATACTTGGGTTCAAGAAATTGATTTCACAAATACAAGATGGGGAAGGTATTATTAGACAACAGTTTGAGAAAGATCTAGGGTTAAAATGGATTTTAAGTTCAATAAATTAACTGTGTTAAGCCAATCAAAAAAGCCAATGCAAACTTACGTTGTGTTAAGAGAAACAACATCCAGGATTAGAGGTGATAATGCTACTGTACTCATCCCTAGTTAGACTACATCTAGAATTTTGAAGTTCAGTTCTGGGTACCACATTTTGGAAAGGAAAATGACAAGTTGGAAGGCTTATCAATGCTTATTGGAAGGCATATTGATAAGCTGGGTATTAACCAGAATAAGGGCTTCATGTCCATACCATATGAATATCAGTTGCTAAAAGAACACAAGCTCCTTGAGGGCAGGGGTGATTTCATTTTTGTCTTTACAGTACAGCATGATTGATACATTATTGGTGCTTAATAAATGCTCACTGAATTGAATGAATGGAGGATTTAACCTGGAGAAGAGAAAGCTCAGAGATGAACATGATAGCCCAGGACCTAAAAGACAGGCATAAGGAAGAAGGATTAAACTTACTATGTCTGGACTAGAGGGTGGAACCAGAAGTGTTAGGAGGAAGGAATATTAGGTTTGTTATAAGGAAAAACTTCATAATTGTTAGAGCTACCCTCAGGAGGTAACTGAAAGTCTCCAAGCAAAGGCTGTATTACTACAAGCTAAGAATGTTATAAGAAGGCTTGTTGTTTAGCAATGGGTTGGACTCACTAGATAACCACTCAGGTCCTTGCAATTCTGAGTGAGATCACAGAGGGCCTTGAATGGCAGGAAGAGAACCTGGATCTCATCTGATAGTCAAAAGGAAGCCATTACAAAAAGGAAAGGCTCTGGGAAATTTTCAGCTCTTGAAACATTGTGTTCAATATTCATTTTCTCGAATTATTAGTTAAACATCCAAAGATAAAACAATAAGCATGTAATGTCCCTCAAAATAGCTGCAATGTCTATAAAAAGATCATTACAGAGATTCCATTAGAATGCACTAAACAGTAACATTTCATTCAAGGGGAAGGGAAAGAAAAGGCTACACATTTTTCTGCTGAAGCAATGTGCCTGTAACAGCCATCAGGCATAAGCAAATAAAATACCTTGTATGCAAAATTATTTGAAGTAGCATGAATTATGCAGTTCATATTAACCAGACTCAGCATTTTCCTCCCTGAAAATAAGAATTGTACAGGAAATGATAAACAACTTTGGCTAAATCACACAGACAGTTTTTAAAACAAATACTCAAGAAACACTAAATTACACAATTAGTTTGCTCACTACCTGAAAGGGGGTCATAGAGGGAAACAAAGGCATTCTATAAGGTAAGGATAGAGGGTAGTTGTAGTCACAGATTGGACAAGATGGCCTCTATGTTCCTGCCAACTTTGACACTTTGTGATTCTATGATTAGATACAGTTTTACTTATCACTTAAGGAATAAATCAGCAAATACTCCAAGATGTACCACACACTGCAGGTACTTCCTGAAAGATTATCAGGTGCCTCTAACATGCACACACAGGCCTATCTCCACCACCTTTCCTCAGCTTAGGATCTGCTTATAACCCAGCCCACAGTCAGTACATAACCTTTCTTTTTCCTTTGTATGCATAACTATTAGAATATGTACTTGGAAAGACAAAGAAATCCCTGGGATAAAAAAAATTTTCCCCTTTATTGTGCACAGGCAAACTCCCATTTGCTTTCCTTTTTGTTTGATTTAGCATCTGGTGAGACCCAGTATCCTTAACATGTCAATTAAAAGATGTGTGACAAGTTTTACTTAGCTAATATGTCTAAATGAAATATGATGAAATTTAAAATCCAGCCCTCAGAATTTAATATAAACATTCAAATCAAAACATTCCATCTCAAAATCGCCCCCATTAACTTAAAAAAAACTCAAACGTACATACCAAATGCTTCACTTTTGAATCACATACACAGATCCTATATTTTCTTTACCCCCCCAAAAAAATAGCCAATCAATGAGTTTTACTTATCTATATGATCTTTAAGATTTATTCCCTAGAAACAGGTGATTCTCAATTGGTAGATCCTTCTTGTTTATCTATTATGTGTTCTGCCCCCTTTCCATTGAATGTGTGGACTATTCTCTTTACCCTTAAAGCTTGAAACCCTACTTCTTCCATTGAAAAAAACCTTCTAATAAAAAATTAATCTCAATATATGTGGAACTAGTTGTTGGACATATTTTTTTTGGTTGGGGAAGTTGTATAGTTGTTTCTCAGGAAAAAAATCATACATACACATATCGACAAGGAGTATGTTATAGTAGATAGAGGGCAGGTCTCTGATGCCTCTTCGTGGTTATAGAGCCTGGGGAAGTCATTAACCTCTCAATGGAGTGTCTAAGTAATTCTAGAAGAGACTGTACATTAAAGAGTAGTTGCATATATGTAAGTTTCTAAATTGCTTCACTCATGAAATCACAAGTCTACACTAAAACATATATACATCTATTTGTGTGCATGCCTTTATGTTTACATGTACCTATTTGCACACACGTATACATATGTTACATTGTTATAATACTTCAGTCACCTTGCTTTCCCCACCATCATATAGGATCCTACCTCGTTCCCTCACTGCCTAGTAGGCATGAGCCTAGGGAATTCAAACCAATTTAAATATTAGCCTTGTCAAAATATAATTTTAAAATAACTCTAAATTTTTTGAAGTTACATTAACGATTAAGGTTTATACAGCCTGTGTGTTAGGTCACTAGTCATGTGACTATGACAAAAATGGAAGCTCAGAAAAGTTAAATGATTTACCAATGGATAGACACATAGCTAGTAATAGCAGAGCTAAGACTTAAAAGCAGGTATTCCGCCTCCAGGTCCATGGTTCTTTCTGATGTACTAGCATAACTTCCAAGACTGTTGTCATAGTCACATGATATAATCCAAATTTAGCGCTGCCTTCTAGATTCTTCACTATTCTGGATCACCTGTGCCTCTACTTTCCTCTAAGAGAACACAGATAATCATAGGGTGGTTGCATGACTGAGAACCTGATGTCTCTTTTAAATCTGACCCTATGATATAGATGTTTTACATGTACTATCACATCTAATAGATATCTAGTCTGTTTCATAGGAGAAAATAAATCTAGGTGCCTGAAATCTCATCTGATGCTAGAAGTCAATTGATGCCATGATCCCTGCCCTAAACTTTGAGAGGCTCGATGCTAGATTAACCATCCAAACCTAGGGTGGGCTATATGTTGGCTTCTTTTTAAACTGGGCCAGATCTCTCAGGGGATTTATCAGCCTAGAAATAGTTTTTTACCACATCCTGTACCAATATATAGCTCTATACTTCCACAATGGAGTAAGAAAATATCTCTGTGAAGTGACAATGATCCATCATCCCATGGAAGAGGGTTTTATTTTCTTTTGTTTTGAAAAAAGATGATTTTTAATGTAGATTTTTGAAATTTAAAGCACACATTTTAAAAATTGGCCTTTGAGCAGAGGTGGTCTCAAAGATGGGTTTTACTATCCCCCATTCAAAACACACTCAATCACAGGGGCTTTTAAATTTGTTTCAATTCTAGATCCACACTAATCCCTTGCCAGGGGCTGTCAGAGCTCGCTTATAGCACAGCTGCAGTGTGTTAAGCAAGAAGAGAAAGGGGGTAGGGGTAGGGGTTCAGTTGGAGAGGCATGGTTACTAACCCCTGAAACAAATAGCGGCTGCTTACTGCCCAGTGCACGAGTCAGTCAAATTACCAGATCTGGCAGCAGTTTCCCAGTATGAACTTCTCCAAACTGAGTT
Organism: Phascolarctos cinereus; assembly: GCF_003287225.1. Lineage (NCBI taxonomy): Eukaryota > Metazoa > Chordata > Mammalia > Diprotodontia > Phascolarctidae > Phascolarctos > Phascolarctos cinereus. Next base: position 156,385,270 of record NW_027555736.1, read on the forward strand.
AACTTCCCTGGAATTCAATTGGTCCCTGTGTCTTGGCCTTAGTTTGTGATTTGAACCCTGAGCACTTTCACTTCATTGCTGTTTTTTTTCTCCCTGGGGCAGGAATTTTGCTTGCCAGATTTCTTACCCCCACCAGTGATTACTTAGGTCCTAGTACTGTCCTCTTTACGACAGGAAAATCTGGACAAACTCTAATTGACAATCTGATTGAGATTTCTAGTTAGATGTGTCCTTTGTGAAAGAAGCCTCTAGTGGTGTCATTGTCTGCCTTCTAGAAGGCTCAGAGTGCTACCTGGCATCTGGCCAGACTCAGGAATGAGAACACCATTATCCTAAAGGACTATGCTGATCTGCTTGCTTTCTAGTTCATGCCAGATTGCTTGTAAGATTTTTCTGAATACTTCCAGGAATTCTAGTCAGACCATGCCAAAGTGGCCTTTACAATGTTAGGACGTCATTTAACCTCTCTCCACCTCAGTTTCTTCATCTCCAAAATGACAGTGTTGAACTCAAATGGCTCTAAGGCAGGGGTGGGGAATCTGTGGCCTTCTAGGTCCTTGGGCATAGCCTTTAGACTGAGTCCACGTTTTACAGAACAAATCCTTTTATTAAGGGAATTGTTCTGTGAAGTTTGGATTCAAAGGGCTGCACTTGAGGACCTAGAGGGCCATGAGTGACCTGGAGGACACAGGTTCTCCACCCCTGCTCCAAGGTCTCCTCAGTTCTAAATCTATGATCCTATGATCCATCTGACTGTCTCATATAATGCCAGCAGTCATTCATCCATCTGAAGAATGATTCTCTCTAGGATTCACCTGTCACTATCAAAGAACAATTCTCTATGTTCCAGGAGGGAAGTACACCAAGCCTCTTGCCTCAAACATTATCCAACTGTTCTCTATCATAACAGAGGCTAAAGAGCTGATGTTGCATAATCTAATCACCAGATGAGGTTTCTTGCTAAGCTTGTGGAAGAAATGACTAGATAATGAGGCAGCTTTTTAAAATAAAAGGCCCAGAAACAATAAATTATACTGAGATCGAGAATGTAGTAAATAGTAGTTTTTGAAGGGAGGTCCAATTCTATTCCACCTATTGCAAATGGCATGATTGAGGATATGCCAACAACACCCATCAGTAGACAGAGGACTCCCAATTCAATACCAGATTTTGAAGACATTTTCAATGGTACAGAGATGGACAATATTCCTTTCACTCTCTGTTCAACTAGTGATTGACTATTTCTAGCTTTCCCATCCCAATGAGTAGGATCTATCCTTGAAAATTCTTGTATTCCATGTGTCAACAGAGTCAAGCCAACATAAGACATTTATCTAGCAGATAACTTCTCCCTCACCCCCATGGGGGCTTCCTGTTTTATGTACAGATATATGAAAGAAATTCACATCTGGAATGATATCAATATCCTGTTTTGTCCTTTAGAGTTATACAGTCTAATCCTTCCTCATGAGAAAGCCCTTCAAATATTTGAAAGAAGCTATCAAGTTCCTCCTAAGCTCTCTCATTTCCGGGTTAAATATCCACATTTCCTTCAACTGTCCTTCACTATTCCTGGTTGGCCTTTTCATCCCAGGTTGCCAATGCCCCATTTAAAATGTAGCACCCACAACTGGATACTCTGTGTGTTTTACTATATTGAACTCTTTGCAACTATTGCTTTATTTGTTGTGGAGACTGTTTGTTTCAAGGGTTGCACAAGATGAGAAAGTGGGATCTGATCTGCCTTGCTGGATGGAGTACCCAGATGACAGAACAACTGAAATACTGAAAGAAAAGCACATTAGTTTTGCCATATATTTTTTTGAAGTAACTGTTATGTTACTGACTTATGTGAAGCTTGTGGTCACCAAAACATCTCTGCATCTCTCTCATAGGAACTACTATTAAGCTGTACGTTTCCCTGCCATTTACTAACTTGGAAAAGTCAATTCAGTTCCCTAGGTCTCACCTTCCTATGTGTAAAATGAGAGGGTTGGACTAGATAATCTCTAAGTCCTTTTCTGCTCTAAGTCCCATATTCCAATATTTTTAAATTGACTTGAACATAAATACAGGATTTTACATTCATTCATCTTGCTTGTTTCAACCAACCATTCTATCATTCATCATTTAAATTTCCACTCCTTGCCCCTTGTCATCTGCAAATTTTATAAACAAGCCCATTCTGCATTCTTTTATGTCACCCCAAATAATGTAGAGTATCTCAAAGTGAACTTGACATGCCTAATTTTTTTTTTTGGTACCAAAAGCTAGCCTAAGTCAAGAAGGGTTTCACCCACATCCCCAGGAGTTCTGGACTTTTTCTGGGCTATCCTTATGTACCTCACATTTATGGTTTAGGATGGGGGCATTGTTAGAGTACTCTAAACCGATTACCAAAGTAGGAATGAACTATCTAATTTACTCTAGATACCACACTACACCACAGTCTACTATTTGCACTTATAAAGAATTTCCATTATCAGTCTGTATCCAAGACATACCCTACTTTTAATCTTGTTTCAGTCCCTTATTACAAAATAAATTTATCCCAATGGTTAAGTCACAAATTATTTATATATGTCCAACACAACTTTATCCATATCTATATATTAAAAAAGGGAAGCAGAGAATTTCTAGGGAAGAAAAATCAAGTCATTTTTGCTTGCCTGGATAACAAGTAAAATAGATCACAGAAATAAGTATCATAAATAAAGTGGAAGTAAAAGAGGAGCAATTTTTATGCAACTTCAGAAAACCACTTATTTCAGTGGATAATCCGCTATAACAAAGGTTCTCAACCTTTATGTAAAAAGGAGCTATAATTTATTTACCTAATGCCTTGAGATTACTAGTGGAAACCATCATACTATCACAGAGCTAGAACTGGAAGAGATTTCAGGACACTGGATTCAACCTTTTCATTTTTATAGCTGAGGAAACCAAAGTTGAGAAATTACGAGGCTTGCCCAGAGATCATACAACTATTAAGTATCTAAGGGAAGATGTAAATTCAGGTCTTCTTGGCTCTATGCCAGCACTCTATGTCCTGTGCTACCAAACTGCTTAAATATTTGTTAAGTGGATGCTGATAGTAAATTCCTAGAGCAACACAGAACAGGTGGCTATGCTTCCTTTCCACTGCGGTTCTAGCAAAGAGGGAGGAGAAGGGACATCACAGTTGCAAATCAGATGGGGAATCTACTACAAGGTTCTGATCCAATTTTTAGGAGGCAGTATTCGAGAGTAGGGAAAGAAGGAAGATGAACATTTATTTATTAAACTCCTATTTTGTATTAGTCACTATGTTTAGTGCTTTACAAATAGTCTCATTTTATTTATTTACTAGAAAGAGCAGTGGGAGAACCTGGGTTTACAGCCTAGCTCTACTGCTTATTATCTGTATAAAGATGGGAAGGCCATTTAACTTCTGTTTCTGTCAAACAATGGGACTAGATTATTTGATTTTTGTGGTCTTGCCTAATTTTTTAAAATAGTCTTCAATGGATTCCTGAAATATAATAGTTTCATTATTCTGAATGTACTTTTCCTACCCATTTAAAACAATGTGACAAAGTAAGGGAATGCATCCTTTATACAGCCCTGGGAAGAAATTTAGAGACACTAGCATCCTGGTTGAGATAATCATCTCAATATTTGTTTCTGTGATAGCCTCATTATTACCAAGACTGCAAGCAAAGCGATGTTTGCAGGTACAATGCATAGAAGGCATTCAATAAATTCTATGACTGATTAATCGGAATGACAGGGGACTTTTCTATTTATTAGAGACCAAATTATTATTTAACTGAAGCATGCTGTTTTTGCAATATAAAGACATATTTCATTCTTCTTACTAAGGAAATCTAGACATGTATATATTTCAAATAGCCAACATTAATTTGATTATTTTTTAAAGTAAAAGAGTCCAGAGCATTCATAGGGCTTTCAAAAAGGCAGAGATTATTGCAAAAATTATGAAGTTAAAATTTTTAAGGCATTTAACACATAAGCTTTTCCATGTAAATATATATTCATATATGTGTACATTTATGGAGACATGGTTAAAATTCTTTTAAAAATGAATAGAGCCAGCACACGCTCAATAATTCTTTTAAATATTATTTCTGAGCACCTCCCCTTCCTTCCAAATTCCCAATATCTATCCTAGGAGTTGTTCGGGAGACAACAAAGCACTTCGGTGTCTAATATGAGTTCATTATTCTCTAACAATCTAACCTCTCCTCCCTTGGAGAATCAGCTCTTTGCTTCCCACGGATGATCTCTATCAAATGTTCCCAGTATAATTTGGCGTGCACTGATAATTTGGAGACATACAAAACACTGCACTGCAAGGTGGGCAAATATACAACGGCAGAGGGGTAAAGAACTGAGAGGCTCCGTTCCAGGATTTAAGTCTTGGCTCTGCCTCTTCATTCACTGAGTGATTTTGAGCAGGTCGTAAGTCACTTAACCTATCTAGGCCTCTGCTCACTCTTTTGTAAAAATCAGCCCAGTAGCACATACCTCATACAGGCCTGGCAAGGTTTAATTAATGTTTATAAAGTACTCGGGAATCCTTGGATGAAAGAACCTCAGCCAACGCTAAGTATTATTAGTATTACAGACCTCATTGCAGGGACAATCTGCTCAAACTTACAGAACAAATGAAAAAAGAATCCTAAACCAACAGTTACCTTAAAAAAAAAGACGACTTTAATATGAATGCCTTCCTATTTTCTTCACAACAATTTGTTTAAGTGTTATTGGCTAACATTTGTGCCAAGCACGCTGCTGGCTACACTGAAGATGTTTAAATATCCAGTGCCAACAAGCACAGCTGCTGGCCTCCCTACGCCCTCCTCCTGTTCACTCCATGCCAAATGACTCACTCAGCTATGAATGATGAGGCAGCAGCCGAGGAAAATGCCAAGTGCAAGTGAGATTAGTGATAAACCAGAGGATCCCTACAGAGGTCAGTGATTAGCGGGTTCCTAGTTGTAATCACTTTTCTAACCCAGCCTTTATCTCATCATACACTCCATCTTAACTCTACAGTTTTCCTGCGACAGGCATCAGAACCTGTGAGCAGCTTCCCAATCAATAATCCTCACAGTATTGCTAAAGCACCCAGAGAGTGTCTTACCCTTGATAATAGCACAGCCAGACCTGGGTAATTTGAATTGGTTTTGTAAACTCTCTTGAGATGTTAAATCTTAAGATAAAAACGTCCAGGGTACAAATACATCACCAAAACAGCTACCTTTAATTTTTACAGAATTACCAGATTCACAGATAAAACAGGGACAGATTGAGTAGTATGGCTTGTTCAGAGCAGCTGACTTGGTATTCCAGGCTTTCAGTAGGATATAAACAGGAGATCGCTAATTTGCAATGTTCTGTGAATGTGAGTTGCAAGTGAGGTTGGAGGGTGGGATTGAGAAATGAGAAGAAAGGGGGAAATATATCTTTATGGAATTTAACACTTCAGGATGCTACACTGATATCATTTTTGAGATCGCATGTCAAGCACATGATTGTGAGAATCTTAAAGTCTAAACAATTTTAAAAGAACATTCTTCTTACTAATCAGATTTTCTCAAATCCAGTCTATGGGTAAATTTACATCAGATTTGCTGTGGTGATTTTTCTTTGGGTATTACTTGTAAGTGCCTCTTTCACACAGCTCCACACTTCTCCACACAGAATTGAATTCAGTCTTTGAGAATTCAGAAGAACAAACATCTTGGTTTATATATTTACCCAAAAGACAAGACCTTTTATTTTAGCTTTATTTCAAGAATAAACAATGTGTATTAGGCTTTTAGCATCAGATAACCTACGACCTTTGAAGCACTATGTTTTCACTAATTTCAACAAGTTTCTGAAATAGTCAAACAGGTACCTCACACCTTTCTAGGGAATGAATGAGGTGGAACAAAGTGGACTCCTTCCACTACTAAAGCCTCGAAAGAATCAGGTTACTGATAGTTTGTTATGCAATTTGATAAAGAGGTGAGCTGGGGATACTGATATCCTCCTCTCGTCTTTCCACTCCTTTCTCCTCTACATTAGACATACCCTAAGCCCTAAATTTGAAAAAACAAACACACAAAAAAACCAATCCTTTAAGAAAGGCATTTTCTCTTAGATATTCTTCATTCACCTTGATATTAAGCACCCATTACCTTTCTCTCATTTCTTTATTTTTGTCTAATTTGGACTATAAAACAGGACAGAATCAATGTCTAATTCTGTTGTGTTTAGCAGTACCCAAGAAACAGAAGCCATTTATTCAGGAAACATTGACGCCTAGACTGTATATGACTCTTTTCCTAGGTATAACCACTCATATACTTCCATGTGTATGAGAAAAGGAAAATATAGATCTACTGGTATAGATCTACTACAGGGATTTGAGAATACTCAAATTTTTGTTAACTGGCTAGGTTTACTTTTGGTGCTGTTAATCAACTATTTTCTCAGTTATTCAAATACAAAGTTGACCTTATATGTTGTTACTTGCCTACTCCCTGGAAACCAGTAAAATCTGATGTCAGAAAATAAACAGAACATCTTGATTCAATTCATGGGGCTTACTTAGAAAAGGTGAAAAATCTAAAAAGTTGGGAGACCTTTTGGAATAAGGATAAATGCATAAATAAATGCAAGCACATGAACAATGGAGACCATTTAGAATTAATAAGTCTCAAGAGATCTTCAAATACAAAAAAAAATTAAAAGAAAACCAAAAAGTTACTCAAAATTACCAATAGCAGACTGAATATAAGAAAAACTCAAAATGTGAGTGAAATTCCTCATGTACATTACAGAAATTAAGGTAGGGTGTATAAATGTCACAGAAGAAGCATAAGTACAGTGAGATTGTAGTATAAAGAGAGTGTGATGCTCTGTTGAAACAGATGGGGAAAGCCCCAAAGAGTTTCTTTATCATTTGCTAAGATTTAAACAAAGTACTTGCCACATGATGGGCACTCTGGGGTAAATTACGCGACATTCAATTTTGATTGAGCAGACTCCATGTATTTATTTTATTTACATCCCACCTCTGAAGTTTAAAACTATACAGGTATTAAGGTCCTCTCCTTACCTAGCAAACTAGTTGTGTCCCAAACGTTTATTTATCTGCTCTGTAGAACTCAGAGCATTTTTTTTCCAGTGAAAAAAGATGGTATAAAAGATAGTTAAGTTCCCAAGCCAATCCATAAAGGCCTCTAATTCATAATGTCATTGAAATTCTGTACATCTGCAAATAAATCTCCTTAGCATGGGGCCTGGGACATAGTAAGCACTTAATAAATGCTTGGTGACTGAATGACTGACTGAAAAATAGTGGAGAAGGACATAAATGCAAGACTTGTAATTAAATATAACAGAAAAAAATAGAATGAAATTTTAAAAGAATTATATTGAATGTTAGTGCTTAAAGAAAACCAGGTTTGATTAGAGAAGGGAAGAGGGAAGAGATAGAGTTTTGTGGAGGTTCTGATGGGTATTTCTGGGTATTTTTGAGGGCTTTATGCATTATGTCTAATCTCATATCAGTACTCAAAGTCTTCTACTTTCTTGATACAGGTCTATCAGCAGTAATTTTTTAACACTTAATTTTTAAAAGTTGTGAATTTGACAAAGACTAAAATCAAATATGTTTATATATATGCATATATACACACAGCATATAAAAACAGGATTATATAACTGAGTCACTCTTATGTATAGCTTGTCCTTTTACGTATATATTAAATTTAACACAATAGTACCAACACTGCTCTACTTGTCTTTGCCCCCTTCTGAATTTCCTTCTGCTGTTTACTGAGTAGTACTTTCTTTTACTGATACTGTGTTCACTCTCTTTTTTTTTTATTACTATTACTCCTCTACCTCTACAACTCCCAACCCTCAAAATCAAAATCTTCCCTTGTAACAAATCAAAACAAATTTACATATTGGTTATATTTGAAAATATGTAATATTTTACACCTTTAGTCCATCACCTTTGGCCAAAAGGTAGAAAGCATTCTGGTCAGTCAGTCAATAAGCATTTATTAAGGATCTACTATAATCCAGGCACAGTGCTATGTGCTGGGGATACAAAAAAGAGGCAAAACAAAGCAAAAGAGTCCCTCCCCTCAAAGAACTTACAATCCAACATAAAATACTTATAAACATGATTGGTTACTGCATTGACTAGAGTTCTTGGGTTTTTCAAAGTTGGTTTCCTTTACATATTACATATAATTACATAGTTATATAAAATTTAATTCTGGTTCTGCTCACTTCATTCTGTATCAGTTCAGACAAGTCTTCCCAGATTTCTCAGAAACTGTCTTGTTTTCCTTTTTTTAGAGTATCAGCATTAAGTATTGTTATACTTATTAGTCAAGATTAGGATCAGTCTGAGGGGTGGAGCCAAGATGGCCAGCATGAAAGCAGTGACTTGCTTGAGCTCTCCCCCAAACCCCTCCAAATACCTCTAAAAAAATGGCTCTAAACAAATTCTAAAGCAGCAGAACCCACAAAAAGACAGAGTAAAACAAATTTACAGCCCAAGATAGCCTGGATGGTTGATCAGAAAGGCATATTGCGCTGGGCAGGGAGAGGAGTACAGTTCCACGTGGGCGCGCAGGCCGCAGTGAACCTGGAGCAGGCCTCAGAGGACTGAATCACTGGCAGCTGTGGCAGTTTCCAGACTCCTCAATTCTCAAACACCGCATACAACTTAGAAGGTCAGTGGGAAAAGTCTGTTTTTGCAGTGAGAGAGGAGCTAGGTCAGAGCCAGTTACAGAGCACAGAGCTCAGAGCACAGAACGCAGGCGCCATGGCGGTGGCTGCATCCTGAGCTTCCGGCCCATAGAATGAGGGGGAATCAAGTGGCTGAGGGGGACTGCAGGGATCTCTTTACTGATGCTGAGGCAGGAATCTCTTGCTTTGCCCGTGCTTGGATCTGGGTCACAGTTCTGGGTGGAGGTCCTGGGGTGAGGAGGAGCGCTGGCGCGGTGGAGCTTGTAGTGGCAGTAGAGAGGAAACCCTCCTCACAGTTCCAAGAGAGAAAAGACTGCTTGTGGCCACTCACTCAAAGACCAGAGCACAGGCCAGGAAAAGAGTAAACACCTCGACCCTTATCATACCACCTCGAAAGAACTGAAAATTTACAGGTCCATAGAAGTATCTCTGAAAACAGCTATACAAACCCCCGAAGCTTGGGACAGTACATTCTCCACATTGGAAGCAGACTCTTACCTTAACAAAGAGTTTAAAACTCAAGTACTTGGCTGGGATCATGAGCAAACCTCGCAAAAAAGAGTCAGACTATATTATCTTACTTTGGTGACAAAGAAGATCAAAACATACAACCAGAAGAAGACAACAAAGTCAAAGCTCCCACATCCAAAGCCTCCAAGAAAAATATGAATCTGTTCCAGGCCTTGGAAGAGCTCAAAAAGGGATTTTGAGAAACAAGAGAAGTAGAGGAAAAACTGGGAAGAGAAATTAAAGTGATGCAAGAAAATCATGAAAAACAAGTCAACAGCTTGCTAAAGGAGACCCAAAAAAATACTGAAGAAAGTAACACCTTAAAAAACAGCCTAACCCAAATGGCAAAAGAGGTCCAAAAATCCAATGAGGAGAAGAATGCCCTAAAAAGAAAAACCGGCCAAATGGAAAAGGAAGTCCAAAAGATTACTGAAGAAAATACTTCCTTAAAAATTAGAATAGAGCAATTGGAAGCTAGTGACTTTATGAGAAATCAAGACACAGTAGAACAAATCCAAAAGAATGAAAAATTAGAAAACAATGTGAAATATCTCATTGGAAAAACAATTGACCTGGAAAGAGAGAGAGAGAATTTAAAAATTATTGGACTATCTGAAAGCCATAAACAAAAAAAGAGCCTAGACACCATCTTTCAAGAAATTATCAAGGAAAACTGCCCTGATATTTTAGAACCAGAGAGCAAAATAGAAATTGAAAGAATCCACGATCTCCTGAAAGAGATCCCCAAAGGAAAACTCCTAGGAATATTGTAGCCAAATTCCAGAGTTCCCAGGTCAAGGAGAAAATATCGCAAGCAGCCAAAAAAAACCAATTCAAGTATGGTGGAAACATAATCAGGATAACACAAGATTTAGCAGCTTCTACATTAAGGAATTGGAGGGCATGGAATACAATATTCCAGAGGGCAAAGGAGATAGGATTACAACCAAGAATCACCTACCCAGCAAAACTGAGTATAATCCTTCAGGGGAAAAAATGGTCATTCAGTGAAATAGAGGACTTTCAAGCATTCTTGATGAAAAGACCAGAGCTGAATAGAAAATTTGACTTTCAAATACAAGACTCAAGTGGAACATGAAGAGGTAAACAGGAAAGAGAAATCACAAGAGGCTTATTAAGGCTGAACTGTTTACATTCCTGTATGGAAAGATGATATTTATAACTTATGAGACCTTTGTCAGTATTAGGGTAGGGGGGAAAATTATATGTATAGATGGATAGATGGATAGATAGATAGATAGATAGATAGATAGATAGAGGGCACAGGGTGAGTTGAAGATGAAGGGGTGATATCTGGAGAATAAAATTAAGGGGTGAGAGAGGATTATACTAGGAGAAGGAGAAAGGGAGAAGTAGAATGGGATACATTATCTCGCACAAAACAGACAAGAAAAGGTTCTTACAGTGGAGGGGAAACAGGGGAAGGTGAGAGGAAATGAGGGAATCTTATTCTCATAGGATTTGGCTTAAGGAAGGAATAACATACACACTCAATTGGGTATGGAAATCTGTCTTACCCTACAGGAAAATAGGGAAGGAAGGGGACAAGAGTGCAGGAGAAGGAAGTACTTCTGAGGAGGGACAGGATCAAAAGAAAGAATAGAATAAATGGGGGGGGCAGGATAGGATTAAGGGAAATACAGTTAGTTTTTCACAACATGTCTACCATGGAAGTGTTTTGCATAACTGCACATGTATGGCCTATATTTAGTTGCTTGCCTTTTCAATGAGGGTGGGTGGGGTGGGAGGAAGGGAGAAAATTTGGAACCCAAAGTTTTAAAAATACATGTTTAAAAAAAATGCTTCCACATGCAACTGGGAAATAAGAAATACAGGAAATGAGGTGCAGAAATCTATCCTGCCCTATAGGAAAATAGAAGTTGAAGGGGATAAGAGAAGGGGGGAAAGAGATAGAAGGGAGGGCAGACTAAGGGAAGGGGTATTCAGAATGTATGCCATCTTGGGGTGGGGGTAGGGGCAATACGGGGTGAAAATTTGGAATTCAAAATCTTGTGGAAGTAAACATTGAAAACTAAAAATAAATACATTTATTTATATATGTGTGTATATACATATACATATATATCTATATCTATCTATCTATCTATCTATCTAAAAAAGATTAGGATCTGTTTTGGGCTTACAAATGCAATGAGATGAAGAGGGAGATTTTCCTAGAGGAGAATGGTTCACATAATTTACATAGTGGCTCACTGTATGGCTTTTACAAAGTGTCTTCTTTACAATGTTATGAGGTAGGAAGGGCAAGTATTATCTCTCATTTATAGATAACATAATTTGACACAAAGTAATTAAGTGACTTGGTCAAGGTTACACACTTTGCCCAAGTTTTCTGACTCCAGGGAGGGGAAGGGAAGGGAGAGGGAGAGGAAGATGGGTGGTGAGGAAAAAAAGGGAGAAGGAGATGTGAAGAAATAAGGAAAGGAGGATGGGGAGGGGTAGGAGGGATGTAAAAGGAAAAAAGGGAGAGAAGTTGTTTTAGATCAAACGCTGGCACTATGAGAGGTGAAAAATGGAGGAAATGAGCTAAACTATATTTAAGAACCCTTCTAGATCTGAAATTCTACACTTTTATGGGGAGATAGCTTTTGTTAAATTCTCCTGGGAGAGAGAAGAAAGGAGGTTTTTGGAGGAAAAAACGTCTGGTCAAACAGCTTTCTGATGCCACTAACTAGCCTGGATACCGTCTGAAGCATGGTGTAAGGGCTGTTCCTAGGGCTTCTGTTATATATTTTCAGGCCTATGCAGCACAAATATACCTCAAGTTTGAGTGAAGAGAAGGGGAGGTGGTATGTTTGCAGACCAGTTCTTATATACACAGAGGATGTTTGCTAGTCATGTGTTCATAACTCAGGGACCTGTTTACACTTCAAAATGTATAACTAAAACATTAGGAAAATCAAGTGGTTAAAATACATTCAAATACACAAATACCTTTACACCACTGGCATTAAAAACAATGTTTTCGGGGCTAAAGAGAAACTCTTATCAAGATGAGTGAATTTTCTGCACTACTTTGGTACAAAGATTAAAATGAAAGTTATTTTAATTTTTACCAAATGAATCCCTTCTGTGATTTAAGGGAAGTCAATTTACAACAAAATATGACTCCTGAAAATACTGTTTTAAAAATTATAAAGTTATGTGAAGCAAGTGTTTAGAGAAGAGTAAATTAGAAATTAGAAAAAGTAGTCTTGAAATTTATGTTATTAATATCAGACACTTGGTAGCTCCAAAATTAAGCACATGGTCTACCCAGGCTTTTAGGGTAACAGAGGGTATATGTCTGAAGATGAGCTTTAGGGAAATTCACCAACTCTGTTTAACTACTTAGATTTTTATGACTCTGCAGAGAAGCCCTCACACTTTCAAAGTCAGGTGTTTTATCTGAGAAATACTTTGCATTCCAGTAAGTCTGACCACAAGATTGAATTCAGCACTAACTGCTTTGAGAATATTTTCTCCAGCAGTAAATATGCATGCCACTCCCTCCAGAACATTTGAAAGACGATAATTCCCAGCTCTCTCCTATCATTTCAATTATAGGGTAGAGTATACAGATCTTGGTTTCCCCTTTAACTTCTTTTGTCATATTGTCTAGGTCTACAAATTCAACCTCAATCTACATAATAGCTGTTAATTCCTGACTACTCAAAGGGATCTGTTGTCTTATTCATAGGGATCTCCATTACTTAGATCACAACCCATGTACTGTTGTTGTCTTTTTTTGGGAGGGAAGAGGACCAATGACATCATGAGGTAATGTCATGACTTTTGCATGAATTGTGTTTACGTGAAGCACAGTTGCACAAAGTCATCTGCCTCACTCTCTATTCCTAAGTCATCAAGGTCAAGTGGCATAACAAGAGTCAAGATGACTGGAGTGCTTTCTCAGTGTGACAACAGTGCTTGGAACATAAGAGGAGCTTAATATATGTTTATTGAATTGAATTAAATTGGTTCTTGTTCATGTCCTCCATTAACTTTGCTACAAAAGGCTGACCCAAAGAATAGAGGGATTGCTTTTATATTTTGTGAGAATACTACTAGGGCATTGAGGTTGTTCAAATTACTCTCCCTTCATCCCACCACGTGACCAACCCACTTAATTTTTTTTGCTCATATACGTCTCTGCCGACATTCTTTTCTCTAGTTCTTCTTTTAAGCTACACATCAGACAATTACTATCTATGTGACCCTGGGCAACTCATTTCACCCTGTTTGCCTCAGTTTCCTCATCTGTAAAATGAGCTGAAGAAGGGAATGGCAAACCACTCCAGTATCTTTGCCAAGAAAACCCCAAATAGGGTCACAAAGAGTTGGACATGACTGAAACAACTCAACAACAACAATAATTTGTTACATGTTGTATCCTGTCCATACCCACACCAAAGGCCTTTTTGTTGTCTCTCTTATGATTTTGAGGGAGACTGAAGTATTCCATGACAGAGCTATAGAAGATGACCAGAAGATACTCACAGCATTAAAAAGACAGGCCTTTGTTTCCAGGAAATCAAAACCTGAAACAAATCCTAGCTACATAATACTTTTTTTTAATGAGCACATATTTCAAAATTAAACAGTATTGCTATTCCTTAATTCTTCGACCATTTACAAGTTCTTTTCACAATAATCATTAACATTTTCCTTTAACTCCAGGAATTAATTCACACTTAAATGAAAACCTATATTTGGGTCTCATAGCTCTTTTAGAAGAAATTTCACCTTTAATTAGTGCATGATCACTCCCAGTTTTATCACTAACTACCTGTGAGACCTTAGGTAAATTAGTTAACCTCTCCAGACCTCAGTTTCCTTATGTAGAAAAAGAGGGGGTTGGACTTGATGGTTCCAAGGTCCCTTTCAGCTTTAACTCTAGAATCTTAAGATCTTCCATAATGAAAACCACTGACAATACAAAAATCATTTTATTCTGGAATATTCTAATTTTGTAAAAAGATGTAATTCAAGTAATGATAAAAATGATAAATAAAAATTTTTAAATTCGCAGAAGTGGACACAGAGTACTTTGCCACTACCTTGTTAAATTTAATGTTTCTTTTCTTTAAAGTACATAACAACGTTTTCTTCTACAAATTTCTTTTTTGTTCTCTGTATAAAGAGATCCTCTATCTCTGTTTACAATAAAAAAAAATTAAAGACATATTCCTATATCCTGGTGCCTTAAACCTTTAGGAGACATAGGTTACCAAACTTTGACTGGTCTCATCTGAGGAAATTGGCCATGCCCCATTGAATCCTGATGGTCTGAACTGGCCTTTAAATCCTTTTCAAGGATTAGTTTGTAAAGTCTCTTTTTGGCATAAAATCTATTGTCATTGAGGTCAGAATATCACAATTAAGCAGTTGAGTCTGTGAGGCAACCTATACTTCCCTAGAGGGAGGAGAGCACATAGCACAATGGCATCTGGCATCATAAGCTTGTTCCTGGTCTGCCTTGGAGGTGATATAAACTTGTTCAACTGCTACCACTCCTGCTTCCTTCACTCCTTGATATCCTTTGGAACTGGAGCAAGTCTTTTTCCCCACTTGTACTGCTTCATCATTCATCCTCATTTCTCTAGTCATTTCCTACCTTCCCTTGGCAACTCCATCCTGAAACTAAAGTTCCCGTTGCTTCTCTTTTTCCTGGTATTACCCTGGGAAAAAAATCTGTAAAAATGCTTAATTGCAGCTCTGTGACTTTCTAATTTAAAATTTTCTCCTTTTATTCCAGTCCAAATTCATGCCTTTTCCTTTCCTACTGCACATTAGTTGTTGGCTTTTTGTGAAAAGCTTTCTTTTCCTAACATACATTAAGGTATTGTAAAATCCTTTTAACGATGGAAGCTCTAAGAAAATAAAAGGTATTGTAAGATAAAATTTATTTTGGGGTCACAAAGAAAGAAATAATAGCCCATGTACAGTTTTAACAGTACTAATGGATTAAGTCAGCCTTGGGAGCTTTTATACTCCTAAGGAGTTTGGGCTTAAAATTATCATTATACACATGTTGTACAAATACTGCATGCTCACTTGAATGCAATGCTTTGGCAACAAATAAGCAGCTTAGTTACTAAATTTACACTTATATTGCTAAAATGACAAGGTGAGGAAATGGTCCAGAAACTATTAAAGTTATTCCACTCTTACTTGCTCAACTTTTAGGGTTACAGTCAGTGTATATCTATTTTAGGAACAGCTTTGGAAGAGACTGATGTTTTATGCAAGGAAATGCTATTTCCCCAGATGAATAGAATATCCATTCTTTGGCTCACAGTTTCCATGACACTAAAAACAAAACATTCATCAGCAACAACTTAGTGTTTGATGGTAAATGCAGCTGCAACTCACATGAGTTCACAATGCATCCGAACTCTTCTCTACAGAACAGAGGCTGGGTATTTCTCCAAAGCAACTGTATTGTTATTGCAGCAATTTTTTCCCCTGTTGTAGATCTAAACACTAAACACTTCTAGTTCATCACCAATGTCTCCCTCATCTATCCCTCCAAAACTCATGCCACAGACATAATGAAAAGTTCTTTAATTATGCCAAGAGTACTGTTTAGATTTTGTAACTATGAAAGCTTAGCTGATATGTGTACTGCAGCATTAAAATCTCATTGTATTAAAGCTATCCCGAAAACTCTACACATAAGGACTGCACCATGAGAAACAGAAACTTTCACAGTAAACAAGGAGCTTGGAAAGCTCAATTGGATTATGGTAAGATAGTGCCCCCTTGTGTTTTGGCATTTTCTGCCTTATCTGAATTCAATATTAATTTCTTTGGAGCTTTGTGGAATAGATTTCAAGTATTTTTTATACCCATATAAATAAATGAGATTTAATAGCTAACCCTTTTTACATATTACAAACTCACTTCAATATAGATGCTAATTGAATTTCATTGATGCTAAAATCATGAATGCTGTGAAGTGACTTGCAAACTGTAGTTGGCATATATACAGAAGTTACTTTTGAAGTGTTTGGACTTTAATTTCTTATCAGTAAAAGAGTTTAGGATAGTATTAAGAATTGAGAGAAAGCAATATCTATCAGTTTCATCTTCCTCAATTATGGTTTCTCTCTGTAACCATTTCATACCATGTGACAGGTTATGACTCTTTCAAGAAAAAAAAAAGATTAACTAATGAGTTTAAAGTTTTCTCTAAAAATACACATACTCGTTTATATTGAAATTCTGAAGTCACATGCAAACACAAGCCTCTCCTCCAATTCAGATTGGTAACAGGAACATAGGTAGTCCCTAAGATACAACCTTCAGCCTTACAAATGACCTATACAAATAAGACGCTACCAATGTTATACCACAATATCTCTTCATAGCAAGAACTCCATTTTACCCTCTACCCCCTAACAAAGCTATGGTTACTGCTTCAAAAAACAAACAAAAACCCTCATACAACTGTCAGAGAATCTACGGATTAAAGTGGAAGAAGAAGAAAAGCAGGAACAGCTTGAAGGAACAACTCTGAATGAACTCCTAGTCATGATTAGTCTAAGATGTTGGGGAATCTCCTTCATAAAAGCATATTCTTCCATCCCTGATCAAATATTTCCCCCTACAATGCATGAAATTCTACCAAAAACACTTTGAGGTCAATAAGTATCTTTTTTGAAAAATGCAAATACAAAGGAGGGCTGAAGGGATAGCAGCTACATCATTGGGATTAACTCAGCAGGACTGTTTTTTGCTACTCCTAACTGGAATAATCTACAATGACAAATAGTTGGGGGGGGGTTTTATGTGGGGGGAGAGGGAAGGCAAAAGAGGTACATCAGTTTAAAAAATGGAACACTGTGAATGGCAAGGAAGTCTGGGATAGGGTGATACATATAGCAGAGGATGCCAGCATAAGGAAGAAGGCATTAGGAGGTGGGAGAGAGCTACACAAAGGAAGGTCAAAGAGTACCAAAGACAAACCACCTATTTCAAAATTGTGCCCCCCAAAGAGGAAAGAAACATCCTCCCACCTTCTGCTCTACCACTTGTTCCCAGCTCTGCTCAATTCAATTAACAAACATTTATTAAGAATTCACCATGTTCAAGGTGGTGTGATGAGCACTATCCCTGGACTAAAGAAGCTTAATTTCTACTGGAAGATACAACATGTATACAGACAATTGAATCTCAAGTAACTCCAGGAGATAGAGAGCAGCAAGAACTAGAAGGGATCGGGAGCCTTTCGTAGGAGTATATGGACTTATTCTTGAAGGAAGCTAGGGATTCTAAGAAGGAGAAGTGAAAGCATTCAATAGACATAGCACAGTATTTGGCACAATTAGCACTATAAATTAAGTGACTTTTCATTCATCTTAGACAACACAAAGGCATAGAGAAAAAATACAGCATGTCAAGTTTAAGAAACAGCTCGTAGATCAATTTGGCTGGAATATAGAGTAGGGTGAAGGTGAGGAATATGAAATAAGTGTAGAGAGTTAAGCAGCTGTGGAGGACTACTAGTGCCAGAAAGAGGATTTTTTTCACTTTGTCTTAGAGGCAATAGGGAGCCACTGAAGATTTTTAGATAAGAAGGTGACATGGTCAGATCTATGTCTTAGAAAGGTTATTTTGGCAACTGTGGAGGGTCAATTAAAGAGAGGAGAGACTAGAAACAGGGAGGGCAATATCATGGTCCATCCAGGTGAGATGTGATGAGAACCAGAACTAGGGCAATAGCCTTTTGAGTGAGAGAAGGAAATAAATATAAGTTATGCTGTGAAGAGAGAATCAAAAAGTCATGAATAGAGGAAGAGACAAGTCAAATACTAAATAATTACATAAAATAAATACTAAATACCTTTAATGGGAGTAGGGGGGCATGACAGAACTTATACAGCTTTAGAACAGCTATCATCATAGTCACTTCTTCCCTGAATTTTACTGCTATCGTTACTTTGAATACTCAAAATATTCCTAGTCTAATTCCCCCAAATCTTCTGTTCTCCATTTATAACCCCTAACTGCTTACCCTCTTTTCCAAACTACCCAAAGTATGAACTTCTTTATGGAACCTAAAGCCACCCCACGATTTTCTTTAGTTTTTCATTTTCTTATTTTTTACTTTTCCATACCTCTTTTGTTGATTCTTAAATACAGGAACTAGTGTAATGGCTTACACATATTATGTGTTTAATCAATTTTTGTTGAATGAATAAATAAATTAATAAACAGTTTAAAAACTATTAAAATTCCACGTTGAATGGAATCTACTTATGAGTGTGATGGATGGAGCTAAAGAAGAGAGCAGAGGGAAAGTCCAAAGGGTCACCAACAGAAATCAACCCTAGGAGATCTGATGAATTTTAAGTTCTTAGATTCACTGCCATGAGAATTCCTTCTTGAATCATGTTTGTAGGGTGGGGGACAGGCAACTGATATTCACTTGTTCATCACCCACTGATGTACTTTGGAAGCGCAGTATTAGGCTTTTGTAACTATAGCTCTGACACGTAAATAATAAAACTTATCTGAAAGTTATCTGGAGATAAAGTTCTATTAGCCTTAAAGTCATATATTTGATTTAATGGCTGTAAAGGAGTAGACTGCTAACAATTTAAGAACCATTTATTAAGTACCTAATATGTGCAAGGTACTATGTTAGATGCTGGGAACAGAAAGACAAAAAAATAGCCTCTGCTATGAATGAGCTTATACTCCATATACTCCAGTGGAGGATAGGGGCGAGGGGGAGAATGTGAAGGGAGGGAATAACACAGATTTAAAATAAAACAAGTAATTTGAGGAAGCAATAAGGAACAACTAAGGAGATCTAGAAAGGCTAGCTAGAATGTAGAAGGTGTTAAGGGAGGTAGTATTAAATAAGTCTGAAATGTAGCAGGAGGAAAGAAATAAAGATTTATATGGTCTCTAATATATGCCAATGCACTGTGCTAAGCATTTTTTTAAATAAATATTATCTCATTTGTTCCCAACAACAACCCTGCGGGGTTGGTGCTATTGTTATCCCTATTTTACATTTGAAGAAACTAAGGCAAACAGAGCTTAAGTAACTTGCTCAGAGCTACACAATGTCTTAGAAGAGATTTAAACTCAGATCTTCCTGACTTTGAGTTCAAGGCTCTATCCACCGTACCAACAGCTGTGTAAGAGGAGTCAATTGTAAATATATTTAAATGCCCAAATGAATTTATATTTTATTCTAGGATGTAAAGAGAAATCAATGAAAATTCTTGAGCAAGAGAAAGACAGTCATGATTTGATTAGATTATTTTGGAAGCTGTGTGGTTGAAAGACAGGAACCAGAGAAACCAATAAATTAGGCAACTACTATAATAGTCCAAGTGAGAGGTAACAAGGACCTGACTTAGGAAAATGTTTAAGTAAATAGAGAGAGGGAGATGGTGGTATGAGATGTGGTGGAGATAGAACTGACTGGATATAGTAAACTCTTAGGACTGATTGTATGAAAAATTAAAGTTCAAGATCCAATAATCTCAGCCATCATTTAATAGGACAGTGACAGAGATCTGACTTGTTATTTTATTGGTATAGAGAACTCCCAGATGAGGAAATTTCACCTACTATTTCAGGTTGCACCTTCTTTGCCATTTAGAGAACTGTCTAGAACACCAGGAGATTAAATGATTTGCCCAGTGACACACAGCCAGTATGTATCAGAGTCCAGCTCTAAACTCAGGTCTTCCCGGTTCCAAGGCTAGATGACTGTACACCACAGCTAGGTTGTTTAAAATGTATATAATTTCATTGTCATCTGCTACAAAATTTTATTTTATTCCATCTGTACTTAAAGCTTGGCAAAATTGATATTCATTACTCTTCAGTTAATTAATATACCTAACCGCAAAATAATAATCCAATAGCTGCCAATTTGATCACAGATTTCTAAAACTTGTTTGTCTTTCTTCCCCCTCTCTTCTCCCTTCCCAGCCCCTAATCTATTTTCTCTCAACTGATTTGAAGAAAAGCTCTTCTCTACAATATCTAGATATCCTTTCCCACAAGTGAATATGTCCTGCTTCTGACACATACTGGCTGTGTGACCATGAGCAAATCACTTAAACTGTCAATACTCTTGGTAACTCCCTATGACTATAAATTGTTGTTGTTACTTGTCCTTCCTTCTCGAAGAGGACCCTGATATCAGGAAGGTGATGCCATGACTTGCAAGTGAAATGAATGCCCTCTGGAGCCATCTGGGTCCAGTAACCAGATATGGATCAGGATGACTGCAGATGGCTCCCATGACTATAAGTAAAAGACAAAACACTAAAAAGAATCACCTCCTCTACCAGCATTGGTAAAGTTCTTTTCCTCCATCGGTAAAAAACACAGGCCCAGTTCTTCTCCCTTCATATGCTATTATTTTACACCTTACAAGGTCATGCAATTTGGTTTTTTGGCAGACTGGTTATTTCTATAACATGGTGTCAGGAGGAGTGTTCTCAGACTGCTCTTGAAGCATTAGAATTCTCAGGTGGGGTGCCTCTAAGCAGCTGGCTTCCCCAGGTGGTCCTGGGAGTCAAGCAAAATTATGGATAAAAATGAGCTTCAGAGAAACTAGACAAGGTGAGACCCACCTTTAGCTTAGGGGCAGCGAGTATAAAGACCTTAAATACTGATAGCTACCTATTATTTAAGTAAAGCAAATTCTCAAATTCCACAATAATGGAAACCATGGACAACTAAAACCATTAGCTGATACTAAAACCTCAGTTTCGGCCTCATTTTCAATTCCCTTTCTCAAAAAATATTTAACCACAGATTTTAACAAATATCATTAAAATGGATGAATTTTATCTATACTCTCTGACCTGTACACTCTTCTGGAGGTGGGCGGGAGAAGGATTAGGGTTGCAAGAAAGGATCCAAACAAAAAACTAGTCAAAAACCAGTTTGCTGAAAAGTGAGGCAGATTAAGGATATATATAATTCTGAAACAAGATAATTAATCTCTACTTAACAAAGAGGTGGATTTTATATTATTGTCTTCAAATCACTTTGCATAAAAAAACCCCACAATCTTTAATATTAGCACAAAAATCTTCAAATCCCTGAACTGTAACATCTACCAATGAATTTTAAAACCTCAATGCTCAGTCCAAAAAGTTTGGGCCAACCTAGAGCAATTTTTATTTATTTTTTTTATTTTTAACATATGTTTCTAAAACTTTGGGTTACAAATTTTCTCCCTTACTCCCTCTCCACCCACCATCATTGAAAAGGCAAGCATTTAGATACAGGTTATAGATGTGTAGTCATGCAAAATACTTCCATAGTAGTCCTGTTGTGAAAAACTAAGTATATTTCCTTTCATCCTAACCCCCATTTATTCTATTCTCTCTTTTAACCCTGTCCCTCCTCAGAAGTGTTTGCAGAGCAATTTTTCTTTAAGTGAAGTTGATATCCCTACTGAAAACAAGTGACTAAAATGGGTAGATTCTGTAACTATCTTTCAGTATTCGGTCAACATGGAACAATTTTTACAAAAAATCTTATTCAGTCACATAATTTACATTATTCCAGTATAATTAACACCTTTCCCCCTACTTATCAATCAGTGTGTGTGTGTCTAATGTAAACCCATGCTAAAATGAACATGTCAAGCTTTCAATCGAATAATAAGCACAACTCACATACTCATATATTGCTTCAAAGTTTACAAAAGCACTTTCCTTACAACATCCCTGAGCTAGGTAATGAAAGTGTTATTATCCCCATTTCACAGATGAGGAAACAGACAAATTGAATGATACGCCAAGGGTTACAAGTAGACAGGTAACCACTGAAGACAGGATTTGAATCCTTTTCTTCTGAGTCCCAGTCTGACACTTTTTCCAACACATCTATGTAATCTACAATTTTTTGGAAAAACTTGCAATATTTTTATCATGTTCTGTTAGTGTCAGTCATTCTTTTAAAATCTGAAATGAATTAAAAAAGTCTTCTGATGTGTTAAAAACAGTGATTTCATCATAATTATTAGATATGATTATATTCTGCCAGTTCTTCAACCTAGTGTTCTGATAATGACTTGTTGGAAAACTCAGTGGGAAGACCCCCATGGGTTTACATGGGAGGTGGAAAAAAAATACATCTCCCTGAAGCCCAGGAGTGCAATGGTCTTCTCACATGACCTCTCTGCTTGTTCTTTCTATGAGTTGCAGAGGAGGTAATATACACTACCTTTTCTCGGGGCTGGGTCACCAACTGACTTCTTTGCCAGTCTCTCAGAGACACAAAGGAAAGTTTCTAAGGCTGAGTAGCTCAAAGGCCTCAGCTCTCAGAGTGATTGGAGAGGCTCCTTTACCCTTCTGTACTCAGGGAAAGTATATTACGTGGTGCTCAACATTTTACAGATCAATGATTTTAGTGATATCAATCTCATAATAAACCACCACTCTCCTTTACCAAATGCACATGGGAAAAAATGAAAAAAAAAGATTTCAATGGCTTCAAAAAAGATGAAATTAAGAGAATTAGCCTATTTCTCATATTCAACAGAGGACTATTTTAGGGAAGAATATATAACCCATCATATCCCCATGATGACAACTAAAGTCAGTTCTCCGTAACAAAAACGCTGGATTAACACACTCTTGAAGAAACTAACCTTAGGTTATATTGCTTCCTTGCCAAAGTGGCTTTTAGGTTTCCCATTCCCACAAGATTAATCAAAGCAACTCTCTGAAGAAAACATACAGCCCAAGGAGCAGGCAATTAGTAATTTTGTTTTATTACTGTTTAACAGAACAAACCCTTTCTCTATTATGTTTGATATTTTGGTTGGATTAAAAGAAAAACGATATAAATCTTAAATGCTGCAAATTCAATATATTATAAGAAGAGCTATTATTTAAACATTACCAAAATCATTTCAGAAAAGATAGTGCTGCTTGTGATAATGTACAAGTCATTATACTTGCCCAGGAGTAGAGATTTGTTTTAATTAGAATTTGTCCCTTCATGTGTACAAAGCTGAAATACAGAGATATTTTAAAACCAATACACACACAAATTAAATTTTTTTCCTACTCTAAGAAAGCTAAATCATTTGTAGCTGTATTCTAAAAGACAAGGAACAATATAAATTTAAGTAAATTATAATTTTAATATGCTATATCCAGAAATAATCTCTCTAGCCTATTGCGAATAGGTTTCACAGAAACCATGTTTTTCTTCTTTTGAATAATCTTTTCTCTTTTTTGTTTACTTCTTTTTTTACTTTTGCTTCTTTAAAAAGGGGGGAGGGGAACCCTTTTTCCAATTACAGGGAGGAAATAAAAAGAAATGCAACTCTTTTATGTAAAGTAAATCCATCTGGAGGTTTGCTGCATCCCATACTATAAACCTGTGATCCCCAACCAGAATGAGTTATAGTAAAGCTGGAGGCAAAATTGTCTCCATATACCACAATCCATTATCCCTGTCAAGTTAATGTTCCATGTTGAGCCATATGGCACGGGTACACATTCAACAAAGGAAATTCCTTAAACTTGTTATAATCAGCACTTGCAGTCATCCAAAAAACTGACATAAACAGCTTTATTGTGTTTTGTGCATTTCAGTTAATATCCATGACAAAAACAGGAAACAGTACAGGAAAAGGAGGAGGAATGTGGGGGAGTGGAGTTACTTTTAAAAAAAAAGGCTTAGAATCTGTACATTTTATAATTATACATTTTTCCCTAAGTAAGTGATTTTCAATTACAGTAAGCTCAAATAGCCTGATACTGATCAACTCAGTTTTTTTTTAAAGAAAAATAAACCCTCATTAATATTCTGTTATTGTACAGTTGAAAATCTTAAAGCCTACTAGCACCTGATTCCTATAAAGAATTTCAGGGCAAAAAAAGATGAGAATCATTTTAATTTTCATGTTTGTTTTTCTTTCTCCACTTGCATAATTACTAAAATCTAACAGCGCTTCATTAAAAACAAGGCAATTTAAATAAATTATCTTTATATGCATTAAGTGTAGGTCATAGATGAATTAAGGGCTCCCAGAAGCCTTTGGTACCTGGCACAGCCCATCACATCAGGCTCCAGTCAAGGTACAAGTAGAGCAGAACTTCCATTTCAGCCCCCGCAGTGACAACAATAAAACGCTGAGAAAACACACTATCAAATACTGAACTCAGCATCAATTTCTGTTAATTACAGCCTTGTCAGCAACGTGATTATTCAAACAACTCATGCAAATGTTAATGAGTCCTTATTTGCATATTTATTTTTTCCTTTGTTGAAATGTCATTGATTATTACATTCTACGATGATGAATGTGGCTGATGATGTGCTCTGATATGTAATTAGTCATTAGGTGGAATGAATAGATCAATTATGAAAAAGGACTGAGATTAAGAAATATCAAACAAG
Organism: Phascolarctos cinereus; assembly: GCF_003287225.1. Lineage (NCBI taxonomy): Eukaryota > Metazoa > Chordata > Mammalia > Diprotodontia > Phascolarctidae > Phascolarctos > Phascolarctos cinereus. The sequence continues at coordinate 156,409,969 of NW_027555736.1, forward strand.
ACCGCCCAATATAACTATAGAATCTTTTTTAAAAAGAAGCTAATAAATAATTTCTTGACATTTAAACTGCAACATCAGTAGTTTTCAATAAATAAACCACTACTTTTGTGAGGTTAAATGAGGGCTTAAAATGCATCACTACTTTTATAATTCAATTATAATCAGAGAAACCATCTTTTAAAGAAAAACCCAAAGAAAACCTCAAGATACCTCAAGTGGCATGTCAGATCACCACACTGAAAAAATAATTATTTTTACTTCAGTCTTGTACAAAGTAGAAATATACTGTACTATCTCTTTTAGGATTACGAGTGGGGGGATACACACACACACACACACACACACAGAAAATGTGCCAAGAAGGAGGGGGAGGAGAACAAGACATGGAATGACTACCTTTTATAAAAATAATGCAAGCAAAAACAAACTCCCTCAAACCCCAGTTTGTTTTTAGAGGAAAAGAATTGTTTAGCCTCTGAAACTGCTTGCTGTAACTATCCAACCAGCACTTGCTATTCACAAGATGAAAAAAAAAAACACATTACTGCAGACCAGATGGGAACATTCCACATGACCAAACCAATCAATCACCTCGGTGGGGCGCAGGTGCAACACAGCCGTGTAGCAACACACCATTTCACAGTCTATCGGGCACAAACACATGGTCACCAATCAATGGCACCCTGAGGACCTTAGAGGGGGAAGGCTCTCTGGAGTCTTACTGGTCCATGCCTGATGACTTCATAATCACACATCATTTCATTCACTAGAGGATACAAACTAGCATTCTAATAACCTTCTCTTGAAAATGGTCATGTTGTGCATATTAATAGAGTGCTGTTTGGAGAGAAGCAACTGACTTCATGCTGCAGTCTAGGCATGGCGTGCAGGGCTGAAACAACCTGAAGCTAAAAACTTCTTCCTATTTTGAGGATGCACTATTCTGCTCAGGCTGAGATCAATGACAACATTATTCATGTTGCCACATCAAAGTTGCAAGGTTTGTATCTAGCACAAAGCAATTGATAAATAATAAGATGGTTGAAGAGATAAAGGACAAAGGCCGATGAAAATAAAAGGCAAGCTTAGATCTTACATGAAGGAGAAAAAAGCCTATAAATTTTCCTATAACTTTTTAGTCAGAATAGAATTGATGATAAAAATTAGGCTGAATATCAATAAACCTCCTCTATGGGTTCATTTGCTTTGCTCTCTTTAAAGCATCTAGTGCTTACTTGTACCAACTTTGTATTGCATAATTATAAGAAAACATAAATGAAATAAAAAATTTGCTATAAGCTTGGTAAGGTACAGTTGTACTGTAATGCTAGACCATATTCATTAAAGAGAAAATGCCATAGACTCTTGTTCTAGAAGGATTGTGGAACTGTGGAAAACACTGGCTTTGGAGCCTAAAGACCTGTGTTCAAACTCTGACTCTAACTGACCTTAGGTAAGTCTCTAGGCTTAAATTTAAACTCTTTTGGCTTCAGTTTTTCCATTTGCAAAATGATATCTAAGATCCCTAAGGTCCCCGTCAGCTCTAAATTCTATGATCCAAGGAGTTATTATGTTCAGTTCTTCTCAGCTGTAAGGCAGTTGGACTGAATGACCTTTTAGGTCTCTTCCAATACCTATAATCTGTTGTACTAGGAAACTGAATTAGTAGCATTATTCTACACACCATAGAGGCATTAAGATTTTTTTGTTTTTGGGGAAAATCCTTCAGTACAGGTCTGGAGATAGACTGCATGTCTAATATCTAAAGAACAGCCTAGTTAAGATTGGAAAGGTTCATAATCAGGAAAACTGAATTTTTTCAGTCATAGCAAGTCATGAATACTGCCTGCTTAAAGCATAGGGTTTTTTGGATATAACCACACCAAAGAGAATCATAGATAACTAAAGTCCTGAAACTGCTTTGGACATAACAGTTTAATATTTCTAATTCTTTTTACTGACCCATGACACAGAAACTTCTTTGTCTACTTTTCATAAAAGCAGAGTTTTAAAAAATCCACTTATTTGGGTTCTGGATAAATGGGAACTTGTTTTTTGCATAAAATAATTGATATTTGAAAAGTATTTTAAGGTTTTAAAAGTATTCTCCTCATAATAATCCTGTGACCTAGTCAGTGCAAATATTCCCAATTTATAAGTGAGAAAACTATATCTTAAGGAATCTTAATGAGGTTAAGTGACTTGCTGAAGGTCATAAAGCTTTTACACAAAAACTCCAACATAAATAAGTCTTCTAGCTCCAAATGCAGCATTCTTTCCAACATATGCTTGGTACATATATTGCCTATTATTCAAAATACTATATATCCCTATATCTTAAAGAGAGAGATGGAGAATGAATACAAATATACACATCAAAATAAAAAGTTTGTCTGGGATAGGTATCTAGCTATTGGCCGAAGGTAGAATCTGTTACCAAACGAATAGATGTGGTATTTATGAGTAATAATAGCACAACCAAACATCAAGAACCTTCATTCATCTCCCCAAAAGTTGCAATGTAATCATGAATAGGCTATAGGAAAGATAAACTCACTGATATTTTAGTAAATGCTATTTACTTAAAGTACTCAACTTTTATCTGTGGTTAGACAATATGATATGGTGAAATGAGGAACAAAGTAGGAGTCAGAAGACCTGACAATCTAAAGCTCTGAGACTTTAGGCAAATCATGTGCCTTTTCGGGCTTCAATTACTCATTTCTAAAATGAGTGGGTTGGCCCAAATGATCTCCAAGGTCCTCATTATGCTGCAAATTGTTCATATAAAATTCTATGATTCTTCTTTGTAGGATGGTATACTTTACTGGCTTAGGTTATTGCAACATTTTCTGACAACCCTAAACATAAATGATTATTCTAAAAAGAAAAGTTCTAAGAGAAAATTTGTAGGAACTGAGGTTATCATCTCATTTTAAGGAAAAGAGTGTGGTCCAATGAGGTTAAAGGATTTTTTCCTAAGATCACACTGGTACTACTGGATTTAATCCTAAATCTTTGGATTCCATGACACAATGCTGTCTCCTCCAAGAGAATATTGAAGCAACTGTTTTGAACTCAGGATACCAAAAAATCTCCCTACATAAATTCATAGTAAAACAAGAGAATGCACTACACAGTCACATACACGCAAAAAAGGGGATGAGAACTAAGCTGGAAATCCATTTGTCCACCAATACTACATCTTTGACAAGCAATGAAGATAGATAATAAGCTAAGCTATAATTGAGGAAGATAGGAGGAGAGTTTGGCCTGGACTGCATTTGGTAAATTGCAAAATGCTTTCAATGACCCAAAACTGCTTACTTGCTAAAGAAATCATTCTCTTTAATCAAAAATATTCTAGTGATGCTAACAAGTAATGATCTCAGCAAAATTAAATTCATGATCAAAGGGACTAAAATTACAGTAAATTACATTGCTATTAAAGGGCAATGGAATGGCATATGGCAAGCACAAGTTTTTTACCAATGTACCTCAAATTCTCTAGTCTTGTGTGCTCAAAGTGACATCAAAGATTTCACTGAAGATAGGTATAACAAAAAAGCCAAGCATACATCAAGAATGATCAGGAACAAATGGAAAATCTGAGTACATACACTAGTACCTCTAAGATATTAAGAATGAGAAGGTGTCTAGTAAGCTGGAAAGTTTCTGGAAAAAACAGAAAGAGAATCATATAGAATCAGAAGGCATGGAGTGGTTATGATATGGGTAAGTTAAGGGAATATCCACACCAATGAAATCAACGATCTTTTAAAGTAGCAGAGTATACATCCATTTCTCCATTCAATCAACACACATTGTTTTGTAACCATCGTGTGCAAATTCACTGTGTTAAATTTTGAAAAGTTAGAATGATAAATCACATAGTCCTTGCCCTCAAGGAGTTTTTAATATCATAAGGGTGATAAACTATATACAAATTAATATAACACAAATCAGAATGTAAATGTACAAGTACTGTGAGATGAGGGAGAGATCACTTTTAAACTGGGGAAGGAGGTGTGGAAGGTAAAGTCGATATTGGAGTACTATAAATGTAAGGGAGTGATCATGGGAGCCACTGATCAATATAAAGAGTTTCCCTAATCAAATTGGTAGAATTATGGAAAGTAGGCTACCGTTTGGCAGCAACTGTAAGTAGCTTCTCATGGAATATGAGTATTTCCACTCAGATGAGAATACTGACTGAGTTTCAGAGACTAGTATTGTCTCCTGATGACTGTCAGACTAAGAATCTGCTACTCTTCCTCATGGTCTATAAAAAGTAAGCTGAGTGGTATCTCTCTCTTGAGGACTTCTATTTTGCTTCTTCCCTTTCTGATTTCTTTATTAATGAGTGGGGTCTGGAGACAGACAGGCAGATTTCCATATTTTTCCCCTCCAATCCCAGAAGTACATACAATAACTTGTGGTAGAGGCACTCACAGGAGATGTGTCCTTCCTACAAGTGACCTGAGAGTAGAGATCCTGAGTGTGGGCTTTCCTAGTTAAGTAGACAGTAGCGCCCAAGTCACTGAGGAGAACATGGAAGATACAAAAATATGTATACCCACTTGACCCAAGAGGAGCAGACCCAGTTTGGGAGTTGCCTTGTGGGAGCCCCTATTTAAGGTTTCTATATTCAAGAGTTAGGGCATGAGAGTGTTTTGAGAGAAAATATTTTTTAATGAAGTATGCTCCTTGCATGATGAAGAGGAGGAGTCAACATAGCTGCTATTCAGTGTCCTACTTGGGGAGCAAATCCAGTGGATTTGTGCTATGCTGGATCCAGTGCTGTACTGGAGAGACAGTACAAATCCAACAGAAACCAGGTTGCTTATTAATCCTCAAAATATATTTTCCAGGAGACTACATAACAAGGTGGCACAATGAATCTCAGAGGGACTATGCATGACCCCGTGGGAGAGAAGGATATCATTGGAATGTCAAGGTATTGTCCTAATAGGATCACAAATCCAATTTCCTTTTGGGGGGAGGAATATAGTTTCTGGGCTATTTAAGTATTTTATATACTTTCTGTACCTGTTCAAAGGCTTTCGTGAGTCTTTGTGTCTTCTTCAGTTTCTGTGGGGTGAAATAAAGGTTGTCATATACTTCATGTGGATTTGGTAATTTGAGTCCTTTTATGGGAACTAGGTACCTCTTTTACCCACACCTGGAGAAATCTAGACATAATCTATGTATATTGAATATATATGGAGATTTTCTTGGAGCAACTCTAAGTGCAGGTAATGAGTCAAAGAGAAAATGATCCTGTTGGATTCAAGGTCCCAGAACTGGACCTAATATGTGTGTGACCAGAGGATTCAGAAGGGAAAGGGGATGCTGAGTAGAGGGAACAGGACTGGGTCCTGGGTTACATGAGGAAAACATGAATAGATAAGGAAGTTTATTGCACACAGAATATAAATGAATTTACAGGCACCGATGAGATCACCAAGTAAGAGTGAAGAGAAAAAAGAGGAGTGAGTACAAAACAGAATCTTAAGCGATAGCCATGCTTAGCAGGTGGGAGAAAAGGGATGATGCAGTAACATACACTGAAAATGAATGGTCATGCAGGTAAGAAGAAAATTAAGTGAACAGTATCAAAAAAGGGAGAAGAAAATATTCAGGAGAAGTGTATAATTGGCAGTGTCAACACTGCAGAGAAGTCAAGAAGGATGAGGACTGAGAAGAGGTCAGTGGATTTAGCCCTTAAGAGATCACTTCTGGCAACTTTGGAGAGAGGAGTTTCAACAGAATGCTGAGGTTTGAAACCAGATTGCAGAGAACTCAGAAATGAGTCAAAAGTAAGGAAATGAAAGTAACAGGGAGTTTGCCGGTGAAAGGGAGTAGAGATAGGATGAAATTTTTAAGGAATGGCAGCCTCAAATGAAGTAGTTTTTTTTTTAAAGATACAAAGAACCTGGGCATGATTGTAGTTGGAAGGTAAAGAGCTAGCAGAAAAGAAGCTATAAAAGATGATAGAGAGGGAAGGATTAAAGGTCAACTCCCATAGGAGAGGGTAAGGGACAGGATCAACAGCACAAGTTTAAGAGTTAAACTGGCAAAGAGAAGATCCAATTCTACAATAGGGAGTGCAGCAAAGAAGGAGAGAATGGAAATGTTAAAGGAAGGTTTTGAGGCATGCACTGAAGAAAAGGGGGCTTGAGATGCACTGACTTTATTTCCCTAGAAAAGAATAGGCAGGTAAGGTCTTCTGAGAAGGAATTTGGGAGAAAGCAGTGTAGGAGGTCTGAGGAGAGATCTGGTTTAGTTACTATGGAGAGTATAATTGCAAAGTCAGTGAAGAAATGATAAAAGGACCTCTGTGCAACAATGAGGGCCCAGAGGATAACTGGATAACAGACCTATAGGGAAGTGAAGTAGTATGTTTGTGCAATTTCCTCTAGGGAAGTTCAGCAGCATGAGTATGAATGGAGAAGTGAATGATAGGCATAGCCCAGGTATGGGATCTGTTACAGCCATGCTGTCAAGACTATGAAGGGAAGGAAAGGAGTCTAAAGCAAGGGTGAATGATGAGGAGAACTTGTAGAGAGGGACTGGAGGTCATACTATGGCTAAGGTTTAGGAAGGATGAAGCAATGACACTTAAGTACAGAGTACAATTCCCAGTTTCTGCCTCCAAGCATATATCTGTAACCAAGAGAACACACTTATTCCTTTTTTGACTCCAAGTCAAATAGATAAATTAGAGAATCTAATTCACTCAACTCACTATTCTCTGAATTACCTACCCCTCACTCCAAAGATTTTAAAATAAGTCACAGTCAAGAATAGATTAAAAACATGCCTAGACTTTGACCTTTTAGACATCAGTGAAACAATTATTCTTTCCATTTCTGAACTAATATAATTACTAGCTGATATTTGCATAATACAAAATTGTGAGTAAGCAACAGAAAGATTACTTGTTATAAGTGAAAAAAAATATTCATAGCTCATTAAGTGTTTGTCTCAATCTTTAGGAAAACTACTGTACTTACAAGGACAGCAAAGGTTCAATTAGGAGTAGGCTGCAATTAATTATGAGCATTTAGCAAATATACCCCTCTCAACTAGAATCATCCCTCCTTTGGCAAATCACTCTGGAGAACCTGAACTAGTGAAATTATAATCAACAGGAGGAATTCTGAGTAGCTAGACAACCACCTGTTTTTCCAAAGTTAGTTGAGCAAAGTATGAATGGCAACTCATAAAGGTAGTCAATTTGCTCATGATTTATATACATAGCTTCTCTGATATCCACCAAAGACAAAACGGTCAATAAAACACACCAGCTGTCCTGCTCACTATAAAATGCAGCTTTAAGGTAACACAGTCATCTGGAGACCAGAGTTCTTCATCTTATTTCAGCTGAAACAGCATTTGGTGGTCTCACATTAAGACACTCATCCAAAATGGAACCTTTGATCTACTGAAGGGTTTTTATCCCAGAAGGATAAAAGGGTAACAGAGCAAAGCCTCTTGAATATAGTTAGGGGAAGAAGATCTCAAAGTGATTCAGAACAGCCAATACCCTGGTGGTCATATGATTCTGTTACATGTGCTTTTAAAATAAGAATCAAAGGCTGTCCCCTTTTTTTCATGCTCTCCCCTATTTTTTCTGCCTTCTAGGGTGTGGGGTGGGGTTTTCTGTTTCCATGAAATGCAGTAATCATGTAAGTTGCAAAGTCCTACTGCACTCTGCCCTTGCCAGACCACATCCAGAGAACTGTATTCAATTATGGGTGCTATATTTCAGAAACTACATTAATAAGAAAGACTGTACACAGGAGGGTAAGCAGGAGGGAGACCAGGATGACTGGGTGGCTGAAATCATACTATACAAAAACAAGTTGAAGGAATTGGAGATATTAAGCCTGGAAAAGAGAAGACTTAAGGGAGATATGATAGCTACTATAGCTATCACAAGATTGTAGTAGAAAAGAGATTAGAATTTTTTTGCTTACGCCCAGAGGGCAGAACTAGAAGCCTATAAATTTGTACTTTTTGGAGGTAAAAGTGACCTCAAAATCACACACTCCTGGGGTTTTACAAATTAGGAGATCAAGATTTTAATCCAGTCCATTGCAATAGGCCTGAGGCTTAAAGGGGAGTTTGCACATCTAAATTCACACAAAAGAAAGTTTACCTTGAGACTGGAAAGGTGGCAGTACAGAGGGGAAACAGGCACAGGGGAAGGTCAGCAACCATCCCAAACTAACAGAGGAGCTAACACTTCCAAAGCAGGACAGGGAAAGGTGGGGATGGGATACAGTCAGGGATGTCACTAGGCCCTCAGGGTGATGATAGCTGGGGAGGAGGAGCACTCAAAGATCCTTCAAAAGGTTGCTCAGGGGATTTGGTGCATTATTATACCAAGTTCTTAGCCCCTCCTCTCAGTTTCAGTGTGTTGGACCTAGGGTTGAATCCATACTCTAAGTAGCAGGAAAACCTCAAAAATACAGGAGATAGCTAGAGATTTTATGAGGAGTGGTAAGGTCTTCATTAGGTCCCTCTGAATAGCTTCCTACCTTTCAAGTCATATTCAGAGAGATATCAGGGAAACAAAGTTTCTGCCAAGGAAGATTCCAGACGTGGATGATTATGGGCAAAAGGAGATTATGTATGAAGAGCAGAGACAGCTTGTTGCAATAAAGGCTAGTCCCAGAAATTCAGAGAGGATTAAGTGTCCTTAAGTGTTACACAGAGAGTAAAAAGAGCCAGAAAGAACCCAAGTCATGACTCTGGAACAAGGGTTCCTTCCATTACACCAATGGGTAGAGGTTGTACACATGCAGATTTCAACATAAGGACAAGGAAAAAATTCCTAACACAAAGAGATCCACTTCCCAGAAAGAGGGAGGTAATAGTTTGTTATATTCTGCTCTCCTAAGGGCACACACACCTGGAACATTTATTGCATTAAATTCACTACATTTTGGGAGAAATATAGAAGACTTGGAGCAAAAAGGTGACAAGGGCAGTGAAAAGACTAAAGACATGCCATACTGGGAGTGGTTAAAGAAACTAGGGATATTTATCCTGAAGAAGGCAAGACTTAGAGGGAAAATTATATATATATATATATATATATATATATGTATATATATATGTATGTGTATATATATGTATATACATACACACACACACACACACACACACACACACACACACACACACACACACACACACATATATGAGATAACTGTTAAGTACTTGTATTGTCAAGAGGAAAAGAGACTGGATTCATTGAATTTGGTCTCAAAGGAAGAATGGGAGCACTGGGTAGAAGTTGCAGAGAGGTACATTTAGGCTAGATATAAGGAAAAACTTCCTATCAGTGAGAGTTACCTAGGAAAATGCTGCTTCAAGAGGTGGCCCCCTCTCCCCTCCTATCCCCAGGTCTTCAATAAAAGGTCAGATGGCCATCTGTTGGAGAAGTAATCAATCACTCAGGAAGCATCAAGTGCTTACTATGTGTTTTGTGACAAAGGGATTCTTGGTCAGGCACAGCTTGGACTAGCCACATATTCTCTGAGGTCCCTTCTAGCTCTCAGATTTCTGTGATTCTATGAAAACAAGATAGACTACTACAGTGGGAAATCTGCTGGATTTAGTGTCAACAGTCTTGGGTTCCAATTCTGACTCTGACACTAATTACCAGTAAAATCATGAGTGTATCACTTAATCTCTCTAGGGCCTCCCAAAATGAGGTCTCTTTTAACTCTCTCTCTATGATGTTAAGACTTTTATGTCATTTAAAAGGGAAGAAAGAGAGAAACAGGGAAATATGTAGCATGTCTATTACTGTTGATTTTGGTTTCTGAAACAGTCACTGTCAGAAATAAGACAAAGGGATGATTTATCTACACATACATTCCTTATTTCTGAAGTTGAGTTAGCTTAATAATCATCTTTTAAAGAATTACTTTCTTTTGATACCACCAATATGACTTTAAGGCTAGAATTTGACAAGTGAACTTCTATAACTCACAGGTTACAAAATGAGGAGAAACAGTGAAGAAAAAAACTAATGCAAAATTTTAAAAGCCATTTGCTTAAATAGTGATGGAACTATCCAACTAATAGATAAAAGAAGCCAAGATGGGTTCATTATTTAATAGCTAGGAGCAGGACCCTTAAGAGGCAAAAAGATTAAGCAGAACCAAAGGACTAGATTCAATTCAAGGCTAGACTCTAAATTAGAGATGTAGAAGAGTGGTAAAAGACAAATATCACAAAATTATTAGATACTTAGAGCTGGAAAAAAACTTAGAAATCATCCAGTTCCGATTCTCACTTTATAGATGAGAAAAATTGAGGTCTATAGAGCATAAGTGACTTTTCAGTCAGAAGATTAAAAAACAGAGACAGATGATTCAGTTCATAAAGTTCAGTTAGGTCTCAAGTAATAATGGACCCCATAGTTCCTACAAGTGTATGGCTTCTGAATCCTAGACCACACAGGACATAAAATTCCCTTTGCTTAACATATTTAAATAGCTGAACATAGATGAAGATAAAGAGAGAAGGCTCTAGGCCCAACTGTCATTCTGGCAATTTTTTGTGACTCTAGCCTCCCATTACATGGTCTCTCCCCACTACTCCACATCAGGTGCCCCATAACCTGCTGCTTTCCAACCTCTTGCCCCAAGAAAAAAGAGGAGAGTACATAATATCAAATTTATGGCACAAATAAACTGAGGTAGGCACCTGTTGCTTGACAATCCTTCAAAATTCTACTCTCTTTAGCTACTAAACCCTCTTTCACACTTTGCTCACCACAGCTGTTTCATATCATTGCCTATCTCTTCTCATCCACAATGCTACCCTCAAATGCCACCTTTATTCTATTTCATTAACATTGAAATCACTTGATCTTTCACTGGTCTCCTGTTCCTCAGACTTTAAAAACCTTAGCTTCCTTCTCTCTTCTCCTTTGGTTACAAAAGAAAAGGTATCACTGTTACTCACTAAGGATAATCCTCCTACCTGCACTCTTGATATAATTCCCTCCTATGTCTTCCTCTGGGAACTTGCTCCCACAATCATCCCCCTCTAACTCATACATCTTTAATCTGTCCCTCACCATGGCCTATAAATATACAGAAGTGTCATTACACCTTAAAAAGAATTATTCCCTCAGTTTCTCTCTCTCTCTTTCTTTCTCTGTCTCTCCTCCTCCCCTTCCCCCACCACCGTTTCCTTCCTTCCTCTTCCATCTCACCTTTGCTGAGCTTCTGCCACCATGAATCTACCAAAACTACTCTAGGATCATCTGTGACATACTAAATACAAAGGCCTTTTCTTTTTTCCTTTTTTTTTTTTAGGTCTTTATCCCACTTGTCCTCTCTGTAGTTTTAAACTCTGACACTTTTGACTATCTCCTTCAACTCTACTTTCCCTTAACTTCCAAAACATCAAGCTTTTGGTGCTCTTTCTACCTGATCCTTCTCTGTTTCTTTCCAAGCATGTTATTTTATTGCCAAACCTTTAAAGTGAGTCTTCCTTAAGGGTCTGTCTTCAGCTATTTCTATGCTCTCCCACATGGCAGGGCAATATTATGGTTTCACTTTCCACCCCTATGCAGATTAACTCCCCAATCTTTGTTTCTAGGCTTTATTTGCCAACTTCCAGGCCAGAATCTCCAATTGCAAATAGGATATTTCTATTTTGATGTCCCATGAGCTCCTGAAACTCAAGCTATCTAAAACTGAGCTCCTCGTCATTCCTTCCAAATTGTATCTACTGACGAGCTTACTTGATCTGTGGTCTCACCATTCACTCTCTCCTCTGTAGATCATATTGCTGTTGACTCTTTCGTCTACCTCACTTCTCATGTTTCATAAGTTATCATATTCTGTCATTTTCAATTCTTAAATACCTTTGAAATCCACTCTCTTTTCTCTTTCTACTGTAATTCCCCCTCCCATTATCAAAATGGCTTACTAAAAGATCATCCTGCTTCCACTATTTTCATCCTCCCATCTTTTTTCCACATCTATCAGCATAACCTTCTTCACACACAGATGTGGTCATAACTCTTTTACTAAAAATCCTTTAGTGGCTTCCTATTTCCTACCTGGTAAAGTTCAACCTCTTCTGCCAAACATTTGAGACCTTTCACATTTTTGGTACCATACTTCCTTTTTAGCTTAAAAAATATTATATTCCACCTAAACTAGGCTATCTGACCCTGAATAAGCACTGAGTTTCCATTCCTCTGTATCATTAGACTGTGAGCTCCTTGAGGGCAGGGACTGTCTTTTGCCTCCTTTGTAGCCCTAGTACTTGGCACATAGTAAGCACTTAATGTTTATAGACTGATTGATTTAAAGTCCAGCTTGAATTCTGCCTTTACCACAGAGCCTAGCCATGTCTTCTGAGTCAACAGTGACCTTCCCCATCACATCTGACATGGCATTCATACTTCCTACTACCTTATTTGTGTAATATTGTGCATTAGTGCAATTGTATTGGGAATTAGAAGGGACTTTAGAGGTCATCTAGTACAGTCTCCTCATTTTCCAGGTAAGGAAACTTGGGTACAAAGTCACACAAGTAGTACATTTATTGCTACCTGGGTTAGTGTCCTACTAGACAGAAACTTCCTGACAGCAGAGGCGTTAGTCTTATCTAAACTTTGTATCTTCCCAAGGGTGAAGTGCTGTACACAGAGTAGTAGTTTAACAAATGTATGCCATCATTATTGTTATCATCATTTATATTGTGGTGAAAACCATTTACACCAAGCTGTAACCTCTCCTGGGGTATTTGTCTTTTTCGGCTTTTTCTCACTACTCATGGAATGACAGGCTTATCTCTTAGAATTTCAGGTGCACTTGGGGGCCTTCTTCTTCCTTGCACTGAAATCTTATTTGGAAGGCTATTTTATCACGCTTGGGCTATTATTAGTTCTCAATTTTCATTTGCTTTATTTTAGGGTACTGGGGAGAGATCAGGGTCAGAAGGGCTGATTTCTCTTTCCTCTATAACTTTCTTGTTCTTCTGAAAGGTAAGCCCAGGCTACAGCTCCTGATCAACTTATTCCTTGGGAACTTCTGAGTGCTGAGTAACTGTGGCCTTGATACCTATGTTGCCCTTCCATTCCCCACTGGCTTCTTTTCCCTCTCACTATCTAGTTATAAAAAAAAAAATGTTTTGGCCTCATGGGTCTCCAAAGGACAGGCTGTTCCTCAGAACTCAAGTGTCTACTGGACAGGTCTTGATGTCTAGTTCCTGGAAAGCAGCTTGAGGATCAATCAATGAAATAACATTCTTCTATTCTTATTCTAAATGAGAAGAGAAGAATGAAATTATTTTTACTGCCTCTCAGGAATGATACACCGTTAGAGAAATAAGTTTAGAAATAACTAGTATTCTCCAATATGTGAGGGGAAAGTATAGGGATTCCTCCCTACCTCATAAGATTGCAATAGATTTAATGTGTCATTCTTCCCAACACAATAAAATAAATTGATAAAAAACTAACTCATAAAAACCACTTTGCTGAGGAGAAATTGTTTAATGTCTACACATCAGTTTATGTAAGTGATGCAATTGTCAGATATAAATCGATTACTGTACAAAACATTTTTTAAAAAGTATTTGTTGACTGTAAAATAACATGACAAAAAAAAACATGACTAATCAGGTTTACCTAAAACATTAAATTCAGTAAATTCCTTACTTCCAAGTGTTTCTTGCATGTAAAAAAATGTGTACGAGCTCAAATGGGATCATGAAAAACTTAGCTTGATATCACTGCTTGAAAATATTCTGTCAGCTACTTTGATATTTTAAATTTGGATAATAGTAGTTAACATATAATACCTTCCTTTCCCCTTATTTATCTCACAAGTATCATTACTCATTACTGTCTGCATGTTTGCCTAAGGTCACTGTAAAATATTCATCACTTCATTTGTGGCTTGCCTTAAGTTAACTGGATACCTCACATTATCAACTGTAGCAGCAAGCCATCTGATTTTATTCAGGCTTAACATCTGGCTCCATTATGGTAAAACATACAGGAATATAAAATAAATAGTATTTAGAATACATCAGTAGCTTGAGCCTCAAAATAAAGACTATTTGTTTATTACACAGCCTTTCTATTTTGTAGAAGGAACATTATACAGGATTTTGGTCAGAGCCCATCCCCACCCCTGCCCATTTAAGTCTTCCAAACCTTGTATATCAAATATTTTTGGACATTAGCAAAGATTTGGATTCCCAAATTTAGGTTTGCTATGAAGATATATACTACATAATGATTTTTATCTTCCATAATTCAAGTGAAGTAATGCCCCCCTATATTTTAGTATTTAAGTGAAAATGAGGGATTCTAGGTCCACTCCACCCCCATTAAAGTGGAAGTTCTATTATAGCATTAATGGCAAGTATTGTCTTAGTATATCATTTTTGCTCTGGATATACATCCAGAGAATAGAATTACTTCTTAACTTTACCTGATAATTATTTTAAATGCCAATTTCTTGTATAAAAAAGTCCATGCTGAATTATTGCTCTTAGGGTCTCATTAACTAATGAATACATTTGCAAATTTATCGACCCCTACTTTCATGAAACTTAGTTTGTGACCAGTAGCAATCTAAGTTAATTGAATATATGTCTTCTCTGCACAAATATTATCTTCTAAATTTCATTGCACTTAATTTTTACGTTTTAAAAGTTCGCTTATGAGGACAAAGAAAGTGAGGGAGATGAGGAGAATGTGTTATCTACAGATGCTGGTGTTTGAAAAGACAAAACTAGAGTAGGTGACAAAAGGTAGCAGAGGTTTGAACTCAAAAGCCATCTTGCCTGTCATAACAGGCCCTAGTCACTGTCAAAACAAAACAAGAAAGGACCCTATAAAGGCCCTTTACTGTTCTTGGTGGTTAACCCCTTAATGATGGTGATCTTAGCTTCCCATTCCACTCCCTTTCCTAGCACACTGCCTGTGTTTTGTTATCTTTTAGGCATTTGTTAGAGGGTACCCCTATTACCTGCTCAGAGCCTGTCTCACCAACCTGCACTTGTAATAACATTTTTTAAGGGAAAAAAATTTACCTTGACTCCATTTCAGCCTCCTACACTGATATACTGAGTTCACTCTCTGAATAAGCATTGAGTACTTACCAGCTAGCCCAAAAACCTTTGGCTGTGGGCTCAGTTTCCATGTCTATGAAGTGAAGGTAAGAAATGCTAAACATAAACCTGGAAGGTGCGGAGTCAGCATAGTGGCTGGAGTCAAAAGACTTGGTTTTGAGTTCTATGTTTGCCACTTCATTTGCTGCGTGACTTTTACCAAGTTACTTTACATCTTTTAATCTCCTCATCTAAAAAATGAAGGTTTGACAATGTCTTAGAGTCTTTCTACTTCTAGCATTTTTATGCTTCTAGGACATTTTAAGGGAATTTAAGAGATTACCGAAACTATCTCCCTGTAATCAGTAGAACTTCAACAAACAAAACTAAAAAAAAAAAAAAAAAACTCACTGCTTAAATGAGTTCTCCTCAAAGATTTTTCCCAAGAGAAATATATTTACAATTTGAATATGGGAACCAATGTGAAAAAATTCACTTTATGAACAGTTAGTCAAAATCTTTGATAGAATAGATGTAGTATGTAAGCAAGAAAGACCAACAGAATGATTTAATACCTAAAAGCCTTAAATTCAGTTTGTGTTTGTATTCTTTCAACACACATAACTTATTATAAATTTTTTTTTACCAGCTGATGTTATTTTATCAGAATTTAGTCTTGTGCCCTTCTTTCCTCCTGTGAAAAGGAACATCCTATCTTCACCAAGGTAGAGAGAGTCTAATCACAGAATCTTGGTGCATTATCATCTCCCCAAGAACTAAACTGCCTACATTAAGTGAAACAAAAATAGCAATGTGCTGTTCATGATGGAAGGAAGGAAATAAGAATTTATCAAGTGATTATTATATGTCACACACAGAGCTAAGTGCTTGTACAAATGTTATCTCATTTAATCCTCACAACAATCGGAAGAGGTAGGACAGGACAAGACTCCATTACTAGGGCTGAACCGAGTGAAGAATCCAAGAGAATATCAAGAGTTGTATCTCAGATCAGAAACAGGAAGGCCAGGGAAGAGAGGCACCACTGGTGAACGGTTGGTTCATCAAGCATGGCAAAGGTCTACATGCCCAGCCTTCAGCATTTAGTAGATGTCAGAAATATCCATCTCAGATATTTACTAGCTATGTGAGCAAGGGCTAGTCATTTCACCTCTTGGCCTCAGTTTTCTTACCTCTCAGATGGAATAGCAGTCATCTACTTCTGGGGTTGCACAGTAGATAGAACATTGGGATGGGAGTCAAGAAGACCTGAATTCAAATCTTGCCTCAGATACTTATTGTGTGAGTGTGGTTAAGTCACTAAACCTCTCTCAGCCTCAATTTCCTTATCTGTAAAATGTAGAAATTGAGTTTGATGGCCTCTGTGGTACCTCTCAGCTCTGAATCTATAGTCCTATAACCTTATGGTTGTTGTAAAGATCAAATGAGACATTGTGCAGGCATGGCATCGTACAAGCCTTAACTTGTTATATAATAGGAGTTATTTCTCTTAACAAACAATATATATATATATATATATATACACATATATTTTTTTTTTGGAGGGATAAGAACAAAGCAAAAAGCTGTTCAAGCTCCTATTTCCAACTTGGTGTTTCTCAGATTCCATGAACCTGTTGCTGCACCGTTCATTTTATTATAGGCTTAAGAATCCTAAGGTCAATTTCCTTTGGGGTGAAGGATTTAGATGGAAAAAGAAAAAGACATGGAGTTGTCTGATTCTATGTCCAAGGAAGATGTTTAGGTGTTATTAGCTAATTTTAAGCGGTGTTTTATTACCATCTTGAAAATAGCTACTTGGTCATTATGAATAATAGCCTTATGCTGAGCAAATGGTAGACTGTACTGTCATTTATTTTATTACTTGTGTATCTCCTGAGGAGAGGCCAGACTGCTAAAGGAAAAAAAAAAGATCTTTCAGAAAATTCTGGGTAATTATTTGCAAACCCACCTGAACAGCTCAATAAAGCATCTATATGTACATGCATATGTGCAAGAAACATTTAAATGAGTTTTGTAGACAACTGACCTCTTCACTGGACCACAGGCTACTTTTGCAATAGTTTCACAAGAGAACAAAATGGAGAAATTGATAATCAGTGAGAAATATAATTCACAAACATAAGTACACTAGCCAATTGTCAGCCTGACAAAACTTCTGGGCCAGACAAGTGGATCTTAGGAGTAGAAACACGATGCACTTAAAAAGCTGAGTCTGCTAAAATTGTACTCCAAAGAGCTCTAAGTGTTGATGCTTGGATGGAGGTGAGTTCTGTCAAGTCATCTTCTCTTTAAATTAAAACTAACTGCATTTCCAATAACTGCTAGTGCCATAAATACCAAAGAACAAATTGTTTTGACCACAAAGGTCAATGTAGATGACAGGCTAACAGATTTAAAGCTGGAAGAGACCTCTGAAGCTTTCTAACTCATACTTTTCATTGTAGGGATGAGGAAATTGAGATGAAGTGACTTGCCTAAGGTCACTCAGGCAGTAAGAAACAGAGGAAGGGATCTGAAATTAGTTCACCTGACTCCACTAATGCTTTTTCCACTGTATCACACACTCCCTGACCACCTATATGTATATGTGTGAATGTACGTATGTATGTAAACATGGAAAATGAGAAACAGATCCCAAACTGAGAGTACCCATTAAAAACAACAGTTTTCAGTTCACTGGGGGCAGCCAAAGAATAAAGAGAGCTTAGTGATGATGCTATAACACAGGTGAACAGAAATAAAAGCTAATTTGCTTACTCAGAATTCTCTCCTAATGAATCACTGCCCTTCAATTTGCTCTTTTATTTAATATGTATAAAGGTGGTTACTGGCATTTGCTGTATGTCACAGCCAGGGGACCAGGCTGTGTCTGTGCCTAGAAAAAACACAATAGAGACAGAGAGGAGCTATAATCACCACCGATGCTTGCCTTCCTCATATCTCCAAGTGTGTCCTGTTGCGAGCGATGTCATGTTAAACACTACAGGGCCAATTAAAATTGATCATTGTCCTGAATACAAGATAAGCCTTCCCTGTTAGCAGAACTGATAATGTATAAAAGTAACTCAATAAAATGCTACAAGAGCAACCAAACCATATCATGTAAATGTGTTCAATCTTACCTTTGATTTGGAAAGGCCATTTTTTAAAAATATACTCACTTCACAAAATGAAATTAATTTTTTTTTAATATCAGCAAGTTCTTCCCTCCCTTCTGTGATTTTTAATAGCCCTGTTGAAATTTTACAACCATTCTAATAAGAGTTCCAATGTTATGAGTTGCGGGATTCCAAATGGAATAAAATCACCTTCATCTAACAGTAGCTTTAATTTTCAATTTCCAGTATAATACATTCTTTTCTCTATGGAAGTTCTGGTGATTGCTCGAAAACAGAATTTTTTAAAAAAATAGCAATTTCTAAATTATATAAAAATACTTTGGTAGAACAAACTATGTGGCAGGATCACAACTACAAATAAAGTTGAGGCACTGATTCCTTTAAAGAGTCCATTTTATAGACTGAGTGCTGTGTAATTAAAATGACCAAGATTGTTGCCGAAGTAAAGACAGAAGAATGTATCCCTCTCTCTTCTTTGTAAAAGTGAGGAACTATAGATGTGAAAAAATGCATATACTATAGGACTTGACTGATGTGTTGATTAGTTTGGCTTTTTCTCTTTCCTTTTTATTCATAAGATAATCGTTTTAGAACTATTCCCCACATATCTCTGCAAATAAGCAGATGGGGTTATTTTCTCATATCTCTTTTGGTCATTTGTTTTTTATAATTTTGCAACCTTCTTTTTTTAAATAATTAAATTTATTTATCTTTTGTTTTCACACAAGGAAAATTTTTCCCAATAACTCTCTTCCAATTCCCTCCCCAAGAGTCAACCTAGCTAATAAATAATTTTTAGAGAAAAACTATTAGCAAAACCAATGAATACATTGGAAAAAGTCTGAGAACATATGCAATGTTCCAACCTATGGACTTCCCACCTCTGTAAAAGAGTAAGGTCCGATTATTTTTTATCTCTTCTTTGGGGCCATGCTTATTCTTTGTAATTTTGCAACATTTGCTTTCAACTGTTTTGTAGTTATTGTTGTTTTCATTTACATTATAGTCATTATTTACACTTCTTGGTTTTGCTTACTTCACTCTGCATCAATTTATCTAAGTCTTTCCATACTATTGTATATTATCTTATTACAGCATAGTAATATTCCATTGCTTTGATATTTCACAATTTGCTTAGCCACTTCCCCCACTGACGGGCATTTATTTTGTTTTCAGTTCTTTGTTATTACACAAAGTGTTGCTATAAATATTTTGGTGTACATCAATGGAGACTTCCTTTTTGTTAATAATGGGATATGTACTTAGCAGTAGAATTTTTGGGTCAAAGAGTATGGATGTTTTAAGTACTTTATTTGAATAATTCCAAATTCCAATGGTTGCACTAATTCACAGCTCCTGTGTGATCCCTTAAAATCCAAAATCTTGCCCTGTCGTGGGTTCACAATCTCTCACATTCTCTCACCATAAATATGTTCACTTTTGTTAAATAAGTTGTAACCTTTTGAAGCCTTCTACCTCCAGAGCAGGGCTCCCCCAAAGTTGAGGTAGACTTCCCCCGAGTGGCTGGAGTCTAAATTCAAGAGAACCAGCTGAAGAGTGGAAGTATGGCTCCAATCCCCCTATCCGGGCATTATACTCAATTGTTGGACTCCTCTCCAATGTAATCACATCTACTATTTTAATTTCATGCCCTAGAATGCCATTCCTCTGACTCCAGATCATCTTTTGCCTCTGGCAGATGCCCCTCAGAGGGTAGGCCCTATGTGTCAATGCAGTGACTAGTGATAAGAAGTCTGACATTCCCTTTTTTGTTTTGGATACGTCTGGGGAAGACCCATAGGATGAGCAGACAAGGATGGATTATGATTTGCACTGCCAGTCTCATTACATTATCTCTTCCCTCAAACCTCACCCTCTGAACTTCTCTATCACAGTTGAGGATACCACCATCCTTCCAGTCACTCAGGCTTACAAACTTAATGTTTTCTTTGATTCTTCACTCTCTCTGAATCCAAATATCCAATCAGTTGACAAATCTCATTATTTCTCTCTCCACATATCTCCCATTTGTTGCCCTTTCCCCAGTTACACAGCTACCATCCTGGTTCAGACAATCATCACCTCTCACTCAGACTATTTTAAGAGCCTTTCAATTGGCCTCTGTACCTTAGGTCTCTTTTTTCTCCAATACATCCTCCACCCAGCTTTCAAAGTTGTTTACCTAAAGCTTAGGCCTATGTCATTCCCCATTCAATAAAGTCCAGTGACTTCCTACTGATTTCTAGGATCAAATATGATTTCATCCTTCATCCTTTTTCATTTCCATTTTTCTGTTTTATAATACACATCACTTGTGTTTTATAGTATTAGTATTAATATAGTACATGCATGTAATTTATAATCAAGCAAATGTACACCTATTAGTTGATCACCTAAAATGATCAACTTTGGTTTTAACTGATAGAGATGGGGACTACTGGGGAAATACTATGATTTTACAACTTGCTTTTAAGATACTCTATGTACATTATTTCCAATGATCACCAAATTCCTGAGGAAACCGATAAATTTTAGTTCACTTTTGAAAAACAAAGCTACACACAGAACTTTTTTTGTGGATGTGAGGGAGATACTGAAAAATCAAGCAAACAACAAGAAAGCATTTATTACACAAATCCAGAAAGGTTAGGAATGACAGAAAAACTAGCTAAAGCCTGCAATAAAAACAGATGCCTTGCCTAGATGTTCTTCACACTCACAACAGGGTCTTTCACCTTGTTATAATTTGCAATGATATTTTCTCACCAAATTAATAACACAGTTAATCATGTTTATCATCTTCCTAGCAAAAAGCAGAATTAAAAATCTTTTTCTCCCTGGCTATTTAGATCTGTTTTTAAAGAAGTGGTTAGCAATTGTTAGCTATAGGAGGCTAATTTTTCTATTCTATTTTTGTCATCTTCTATGTGTACAGTTGCCAGAGACATTAAGGGAACAAAACTGCATAGTTGGTAACCTGACAGGAATGCCAAAAGAATGGTGAAATAAGCAATATTTGTAAAATGACCTCAGTGCACAAATAAATTCACACCCAGGAAACTGGGCCAATAACCATTGTGGCAAATCATCACCTTTCAATTGTTTTTTTGTTTTTTCCATAAAATGAAACACTACCCTCAGTTACCATAGGATTCAGGAAACAAGCAATGCAGCAATTTAAATCATAGACATATGGCAATTATTACATAAACTTCTGATTTTCAAATATATTTTGTGAAGTTGAAAGGAAATGGTACACAATTAAAAATTCTCAAATCTGCTGTTGTAAAAATGATAGAACTATATCAAATACTTTAATACTATTTCTGAAATAACTGATTATGTCCTCCCCAAGTAGAATTGTAAACTTCTTGAGGAAAGGGATTTCTATTCCTCATAACAAACAGCAATAGTCCTACACATACACAGCCGGAACTAAATACTTACTGAATAAATGAGTGACAGTTATTATCTCATATACTCAGAAAATATTCAACTACTGTATTTCCAAACTAATAAATGGACTGTCTTTTAAAAGTTTGTTTGTAAATTGATTCTTTGACTTTTGAAGCACATTTGCCCATATACACTATACATCACAAATAATGGTTTGACTTCGGGCCAGCCCATAAAATTCATCTTAATTAATAGTTTAACTGAATTCCATTACTAATGATCCCAAATTCTGGATCCTAGTAGAAGGACTTCTTTCCCATTTTCTGAGTATGGGCAAAGTCACAGGGAAAACTTTTAAAGAAGCAAAGTTCATCTTTCAACAAACTACTTCAGCTCACCAAACAATTATCAAGCTCTTTATTCCATACAAGGCATCATGATAGGTTTTCAGGATAATTACATTCTAGCAGAGGAGATAAGGCAAGTACACACATTACTAAATGTGTCTATGGGGAAGTGGGGGGTGGGGGTGGGGGGGTCGCAGGGTAGGTAGTGAAATTAATCTACTCCTGGCATGTGGGACTCTGTACTTAAATACAGGGAGATAAGAGAGGGCAGGGTGAATGACCCAGTTAAAGCAAATTCGTTTCAATAAGACTATCACATAACCTCAGAGTAAGAAGGGATCTCAAAGGGCATCTTTTCTAATCTATACATAACCAACAGTCCATTTGACAATGTCCAAAACAAGTGGTCATCTAGACGGTTACTTCTCTTGCGAATAAGAAGGAACTCACTATCTCTTGAGACAGCCCATTACACTTTTGCAGAGCTTTAAAATGGGATACCCATACTTGAACACAGCACTCCAGAGTATGATCAACCATAGCAGAGTGCAATAGAACTATGACCTCCCTCTTTTGGGTGTACTATGGCTATTTTAATTAATCCTAAAATGAAATTGGCTTTTTCGGCTACTATAATACATTATTGGCACATAATGAACTTGTAAGCTCACTAAAAGCCCAAGGGCTAGACTGCTATCTAGGCATGCATGCATCCCGTATCTTACACTGGTAAAGATCATTTAAAAAAATTCAAGTGTAACATTCTACATTTATCCCTATTAAATTTCATCTTATTAGATTCAGCTTAATATCCTAGTTCACTGAAATCTTTGCATCTTGACTATGTCATCCACTACATTGATTATTCTTTCAAGTTGGGCATTATCTACACATTTATTAGGTATGCTCCCTCTATTTCTTTTTCCAACATTGATTAAATTACTAAACAGCAGAGGAATAAAACAAACGCTTGGGGCATTCCACTAGATCTTCTCTCAAGTTGACATTAAACCATAAAAGAAGCTCCTCTGTGGTTACAATCATAGAGCCAGTACCAAATTCTTCTAAAAGTAATGTTGGGTGTCCTTATCTCTCTATCTCGTGCTCAAGAATAGTATAATTAACCTTGTCAAAAGCTTTGCTAAATTTAGGAAAAACTATTTAAAATAATCCAGTGGATTATTAGTCTAGTAACCTCATCAAAAATGGAAGTAAGCTTAATATGGCAAGACCTGCTCTTCATGAAGCCATGTTAGTCATCTGTTGGTTGTCAGGAGCACTGTTTCTTTACCTTTTTTTTCCCTCATTCACCATCACTTTAATGATATTTTATAAAAATTTGCCAAGAACCAAAGTCAGTATCACTGGCCTATTAATTAAAATTTAGTTCGAAATTTACCCTTCTTTTTACTCCTGAAGCATACTTTCTTCCTCTGTGAAACATTAAATATTATTGATAATGGCTCAACAATCACATGCATCAGTTCTTGTAGTATCTTAAACATATTTTATCTGAGTCTAGTGACCTGAATTCATTAAAAGCAACTGGGTGATCACTTACCATTTAGCTAATTGTCTTTGATTGTCTACTCTCTATTATCCATTTTTGTCTATACCTATCAACAATAATTCTTCGTGTCAGAGATGACAAAATAGGTTGAGTAGTTTTGTTTTCTCTCCATTGTTTGTTATAATTATCCCATACGCTAGAAGGAGCAGTCCCATCCCTTTTTAATTCTCTTTTCCCTAACAGTATTTGAAACAAAACTTCTTGTTATCCTTACTTTTCCTTGCCAGGGTAAACTCAGTCTGAGCTTTAGCATTTCCGACACTCCTCTTAGAAGACTCTGCCAAACTCACTTGCAGTTACTTCTATCTTCTATAGATGCTTTTTTAAAAATTTAAGTTGATTGATGAGTTCTCTGTACATCCTCATCAATCTCTTTAGACAGCTCCCACTTTTCTTAGGTATATGAAATGAGATTGCAAAAGTTGGTTGGAACTAGATCATGGAAAGCCTCAAAGGCTGCCTATTTTATTTGGTTGACAATGGGGAGCTACTAAAGCTTTCTTCTTTCTTTCTCAGAGAAGTGGCATGATCACACCAATACACAATGATTGACATATGAACAAACTTGCTTAACAATTAGAACTGGGTTCCAAAAGTACATTGGCCTGCTTAGTGGATTCCTCTCACTAATGGTCTTTTGGCAAAGCTTGGATAGTCACATTGGTATGTTATAGAACTAGGCATTGTTCAGATACAAGTTGGACTAGATGGTCTGAGGACTCTCGCAATTTTGAAATTCTGATTCAATTTTGGATACACTGGCTTTGAGATTTGGGTGGGATATCAGGTTGAAGATGTAAATAGGGGACAAGAATTAAGAGTCTGAGTTGTAGATTTGATAACTGTCAACAAAGATGATCATTGGAGCCATAGGAGTAGATTAAATAGATGAGGGGGAGACAGGATAAGACTACTAAAGATAACAGACTGGAGACAGAATTTTTGGAGGACTCTGCTTTTTCTATAGCCTTTTCCAACTTGGCAATATTTTTCTTTCCAGTATCCTACATACCCAGTACACTCATATTTCTCTAGTACCCTAAAACAGGACTATATAACCCAGAACCTTTCTATAATGCAAAATTATTTGTCTCTCATATTACTAATCAAAACTGCTTTTCCCTAAGGAGATGTGGTTTCAGTCATGAACATCATGCTAATGAAATTAATTTATACTATCAAACAACCAACAAATACTTTACTATGCACCTATTATATGTCTGTGCTAGGTATTGGGGCACAGTAGTACAAAGAATGAAACACAATCCCCACTCAAAAGATTGCATTCTAATGAAGATACATACATATATAAATATATACAATGTAAATGTAAACTTAAATATAAATACAAAATATCCAAATACAAGGTAAGTTTGGGAGGGAGAGCCCTAGAACTTGGGGAGATTAAGAAAAGCTTCATGTTAAAGACAGTGATTAAGGTGCATCTTGCAGGAAAAGAGGAAATCTAGGAGACAGAAATAAGAAGGGAATGAATTCCAGGAATGGGGGATGGGCAGTGCAAGACAAGGATATGGGGGATGGAGTGTCACATGTAAGGAATAGAGAGAAGGTTAGTTTGGCTACAATGCAGGGAGCAGGGGAGAAAGAATCTTAAATTAGGGCAAGGTTGTATGGAACCTTGAAAGCTAAACAAAAGAGTTTATATTTTATCCTAGAGGCATTAGGAAGCCATTGGAGTTGACTGAATAGGGGAGTCACATGATCAAATCTATTCTAAAGGAAATTTATTTTGGCAATAATGTACAGGATGGACTGAAAAAATGAGAACTTAAGACAGGGAAACCAAATAGAAGAGACAGTTACAATAATTTAGGTGAGATAATAACTGTACAAATAGAGAGTTGGACTCATTTGGGAGAAATATGAAGATAAAAATGGCAAAATTTGGCAAGTGATTGTTTATGTGGGGTGAGGGAGAATGAATCAAGACCATGCTGAGCTTATGTACCTGGGAAACTGGAAGGATTTCAACAAAGGTAAGGAATTTTGGAAGAGTGGAGAGTTTAATGGAAAAAATAATGAGCTCAATTTTGAACAAGGTTAGATGAAATATTCAACCTCCCATCTAACAGAGAGGTAACATACTCAAGATGCAGAACGAAGCAAACATTTTTGGACATGACACTCAGCAATTTGTTTTATTTGACTATGCCTAGATGCTGACTGGGTTTTGTTTTTTTCTTTCACAGGGTGGGGGAAGGGAAAATGGAAGCAAAAGAAAATAAATGATTATTAATTGAAAAAAATTTAAAATGTCTATGGGGCATCCATTTTGAAATGTTATGCACAGTATTGTGTGAACAACTGATGGCCATTCATAGGACTATTTCTTATAAATAAAAGGATGGCTATTAGCCCAAATGAAGTTCTAACTGGTGGAACCCAGCATTGTAATAAAGTGTACTTTAAAAACCAGGCATTGTGGTAAAAACATGATTTTGGGTAAAGAGCCAACCATGTATGCAGGAAGCTCCTTAAACTGTTCCTGCTTTTCAGAGCTTCTCCCATGTTTCCATTCTAAACTGAGATTTGCTCTAAAAGTTTCCCTTTGGATCCTATGGCATCAACATCAGGAACTCCAACAGTAAAAAGTGGTAAGAGCATCTACTTGTTTTAATCTAAAGACAGCTCTTAAATTGCTACTCTTTGTAGGGGTGACAATTTGACCATGGAACCTCAGAAATGATGGCATTTCTGAATCATTTATTTAAAAATAGAAAACCAGAACAAAATTCATCAATTTATCCAATCCCCAGTTGAACTTGAATTTTAATATTTCTACTAAATCATGAATTCAACTCTTGCCCTGTACCTAGACCCATCTTAGAAAAAGAAATTAATGTATCAATTAGAACAAGAACATAAGCATTACATATTTAAAAATTAGGTTACTGCTACAAATTACAATGTGAAAATATTCTCTAATCTAAACTGGGATTTAAGATGCTCAAGCATAAAAATCAAACTAGTTTTGCTACCAGAAATTACAAACTATACAGGAAGACAATTTGGGGGGGGAAACACTGCTCTCAAATTTATTCTCTCCTATTCCAAATGCAACTACATCATGGTCATATATTTGATATAGAATGGTCCAATAAAGTTACATGAGTCATAATTTTACATTAAAGTTACAGGAGTCTTAGTCTTACACCACAGTTGTACAGTGAAATAAAGAATGAAGTCTATTTTTTAATTGAAAAAAGCAACAAGTCCCTGATATTTTCTCAAATTAGAAAGGATAATTCAGAAAAGTTAACCTTTTTTTTAAACACCCCTACTTAACATCACAATTGTTTACATAAATACTAGAGTTAGGTCAAACAGTACATAGTTTTTTCACTAGCTGAAAAGTAGCTTGGAATGGATGCCAACTATGACTGTTTCCCAAGATGACAGCTCCTGATGGACTAATAAATAAAATATCAGTAATATGTTCATATGTCAAAGAGCAATGAAGTAATGCTTATTTTTACCAAGTGACACAAACATGCCTTTAAAGGGGCATTACAAAAGGAAATTAAGCTGTTCTCTCTGAATTTGACAACAAATTTAAACCTTTTGCAAACTCTGGAGAGTTGTTTTCCTTATTGAGAATATATATTCTTTTAAAAATCAAGCTTTTTTGCAGGCTAGGACTGTTAACTTTGTTCTAATCCCAAAACTACCTCTCAAAGGCAGTTTTTTGTTTCCTACATATGTAAAATCCTTTAAGTAACACTGAGATAAGTAAAGGGAAAAACAAAAATCTACTCCCAAGTATCTGAATTCATGATATAAGGAGACTATCTTGTGCTATTATTTGAAAGATGTGAGTAGTCTGGATTAGTCTTGTTTTCTTTTTACATTTTATTTAGATGCATTATATCACTACAGTTTAGATAAAGAATAAACATGTAAGACAGGGGACAAGCTATTTTTCAAACTGTAAGCTCTTCAAAGGAAAGGAAATGAGATCTTCAGGAGGATTTTTTTTTGGCAGGGGGAGGGAAAAAGGGGTATCTGCTGATATACAACTAAATATCTGCAATTTCTATCTTCAGAATAAATTTATAGAACTTGTGTCATGCTCTATCAATTTCATAAAAAAAGGAAATTCTTGTCTACTGTCTTATAATTGCCAGAGAACTTCAAAGCTCTCAAATCCTACAAAAGGGAAACAGTCCAGCTGCTGTACTTCTGGAATGTCTGCAAATGTGGCAACTGCAAGGCTGAAGTGATGCTATTGCAGTGACAGTTGTGAGAGATCATATTGCATCTGGGACTGTCACAGTTCAACAGGTTGTTGAGACAACTTCAAGCAATGCTCCCTAAACAGGACCTTGCAGATGAGGACCCTCACCTTGCCTTTACATGCACAGCTAGCCCTGGGCCTATCACTGAAAGGTCTGCCCTGAGTTTCTGTCTGTTTCCTGAGGGAGATGCCCCTGTAGGGGTACATGTAAATAACTCAAACGAGGAGAAAGGCACTGGTCTCTGGGATGGGCAGGAGGAAGGTTTTTCTCTGTTTCATGCAGCAAAGATCCCTTCCCAAACATAGAGAATCAGATTCCTTAGTAGACATGAGAGATTAGGGAACAAAAATAATTCGCATTTACACAGTGTGTTATACATCTTCAATACTGTACAAAAGAGATAATGAAAGTACTAGTGTCATCATCTCACACCCAGGCCCACTCCCATGTCCAGCTCAGGGCTCATTTTGTAAAAAGAAGATCCATAATGACTCCTGAGGTCTGAGAGCCATTTCCAAACATATTTTGGTTCTTTACATTAGGAATTTGGCAGGAATGGAGGATGTAGGGTTGGTCCTAGGCAACATTTCAAGACAGAGGAAGGTTTTTTGGTAGGGGGGTATTTGGGAGCAGCTGGGCTCCTGAAATTGCTTTCCCAGCTGACATCTTTCCCCCTCTTAAAATGACCTCTCCCTTGACCACAACCAAAACTCCCACTGCCTTAGTGTAAATACTAAACTGTGAACTCCATGAGGGAAGGGGCTAAGTCTTATTATTAATCTTTACATCTCCCTCAATCTCTAGTATGGTGCTTTGAACATAACAGGGGCTTATTAAGTAATTAAGAATCTGTAATTTGTCACTGTGGAACTCCTCTCTGTTCATGGTCATTACAACCTATCACTTAGCAGTTAAGTCCCAGGGAGCTGGGTGAGGCAAAAAGAGGACAACTAACTTTTCTGGGGTCACATTACTATGAAAAAATGAGAAACATACAATGTCTAATACCTACCATGAACTGAAAGGGGGTTAATGATTGCTGAATTTCTGGAAGTACCAACTTCAGGTAATCCTAGCTATATATAATCAAGACATAAAGGAGATAGCTAGAAACGTCCTTACAATCCACTGCCCTCATTTTACAGGTGAGCTTCACGGAGGTGAAGTGACCTGCTCAGGGTTACACAAGTAACCTAAAGCACTGACAGATATAGAGCCATGCCAAGGACGACACAACTATGTGTCAGAAGTAGAATTTGAACACAAGAATTACTAGCTTCAAAACTAGATTTCTATTATACTAACATGCCTCTAAATTAAATATTTGTTGTATTGAAAAGAAACAAATTTCTATTTTGTCAAGAATAAGGCCATCTTTGGTGGTAAGTCAGAAAAAAAAAAGCGATTACAGGGCTGAGAGTATGCAGGAGTGGGGAACCTGCAGCCTCTAGGCCACATGTGGCCCTAGGTCCTCAAGCGCAGCCGTCTGACCGAATCCAAACTTCACAGAACAAATCCCCTTAATAAAAGGATTTGTTCTGTAAAACTTAAACTCAGTCAAAAGGCTGGCACATGTGGCCTTGAGGGCACAGGTTCCCCAACCCTGGATAGTGGATATGGTTCCAATACTACCTCACTTAATTACAAGACTCCACAGCCCCTGTGGGAAGAAGTTTAACAAGTAGAAATGAAACTCACAACTGGCAAGGGATTCAATCAAGTCCCTAAGGTATGCCCTTACCAATTAGAAAAAAAATCATGTGGTTTGTCAGGTGGCAACAGGAACTAAGATTGAGAATAAAATACAATTTTCAAAAGGAATAATGAGATTAAAAAGAGCTAAACTTCATGTTCATGATACTAAGCAGATCAGAAGATGAAAGTATTATATAAATGAATGATTACTTCCTTTGGAGGTTAAAACGAGTCCCTGTTTATTTTAGCTTATAAAATGTTCCTCAGATACCAAATGCTCTCCCCCTAAGTCTCAGTCACATACTCAGAAACTGTATATCAATATCTATTTACTACTTTATTTCTATTTCATCTCATAAATTCATGAATAGTCTAATATCATATATATAGAACAAACTTTTGGAGAGTCATGTATATCATGTGAAAGCTACACAGAGGGCAGAGACTAAAGATGTCTATTAAATAGCCTCAAATATCTTTCAGAAAACTTGAAATCAAGCTTTTCTATGCCAATGTTTGCATAGGATTACAGATGATCATCTACACAGTCATTGGGTAGAAACCATATTTGACAAACTGCTCAAAACTAGCCTTGCTTAGGCTGATTAAAAATACAGTTCAGGGAAATGGGAACTCTGACAGGTTCTACAAACTTTATCTTCACCTTTGAAATTGGACACTGGTGTTTTCCTCTGATAAATTTTTAAAAGTCTGATCCATTAACATGGGGATCTACTCATTTGTTACTAATTCTTTTAGAAAAGAAAAATATTTTTTCTTTACAAGAAATAATTATTATAAAAACAACTATTATTTATATAACAGTATATTATGTGCCAGACACTGTGCTAAGAGCTTTACAATTATTATCTTACTTGATCTTCGCAACAACCCTGGGAGGCAGATGCTATTACCATCACATCCATTTCACAGATGAGGAAATTACTGAGGCAAACAGAGGTTCGAGTAACAGTGTCACATAGCTTGTAAGTGTCTAAGGCTGGATTTGAACTCAGGTTTTCCTGATTTCAGGTCTGGTGCTCTCCCCACTGTGCCATCTAGCTGCCTCTGCTTTGCCTAATGAGATAGGAAAGACAGTTCTTTTCTGTACTTTTTCTTTTCCTGTTTCATAACTCCATAATTCCAGAAGTTTGACCTGAAACTTTTTTTGGGGGAAAGGGGGAGAATCGTAGAGGGAAGTATCTTTGAAGTACTACAGGATTCCTATGAACTCAGCTTCCCTGTCTACTTTTAAACTGATTTCCCTACCCATAGATGAATTAAGGAGCATAAAAAATGACTGCAATTTCTAGAATGGTACAACTAATCTAAATTTATTACTAAAAGAAAATACTTATGACAAGTTATTGAGTCAGAGAACAAATGGATGAACTATCAAGATTCAGCGCCACCAAATGT
Organism: Phascolarctos cinereus; assembly: GCF_003287225.1. Lineage (NCBI taxonomy): Eukaryota > Metazoa > Chordata > Mammalia > Diprotodontia > Phascolarctidae > Phascolarctos > Phascolarctos cinereus. The sequence continues at coordinate 156,440,903 of NW_027555736.1, forward strand.
TATGGGTTCTGACTGCTGATAACAACATGCCTACTTATTCAATCTATGAACCTTAAATGGCCAAAGCACAGTTTCTTCTCTATTTTCTGTTCTTTGGGATGCTGTCTTTAAAATGAGTTACAGAGAACAAGAACAACAAAGATTTTGCTTATATTTTTTTAGAACCCACATTGTTGATCATATTAATTAAATCTTTCCTACTGTGTGCATTATTGACCTTTGGAGCTATTATCTTTCAAGGCAATCCATTATGGCACTAACTAGTCATATTAAAAATTGTTATGCTGTCACAGGTTAAAAAATGAGTGTGCATAGAGAGAAAGCTGGATCTTTACAACTTGCTGGGTGATTTAGGATTTATTTTTCTTTCCTAAAATTTTCCACAGCCTTTAATGCAGTGCTGGATAGATTTTGCTCTTAGAAATTTGTCATAAGGACAATATCCATCTTGAGTGAGTAGATTATTTATTATTTTATGTTATTTATCTTGATAGCTAGTTGTCTTTTTCCCTTTTTATTGCTGCTCAGAATAAGGGAAAATAATATTCTTATACTAGTACATGTCTATTTTCAATCTGTAGGCTGATAGCTGAATTAAGACACAAATGTTGCTTATGATAACATCAGTCAGTAAGTAAACATTTATTAAGTGCTTATTGTGTGCCAGGCACTGTGCTAAGTGCTATCTAATTCATTCATCTGTTGATTACATAAATACAAACAATGCTTCTAACACAACTTTTTTTTTAAACAAAGAAAATGGGGAAACTAATTGTATCAAGCGGCCAGGAGATGAAAGACTACATCATATTCAGCAGTTATCATTTCAATGTTCATCTTAAAATAAGTATAAAATAGCAAGTGATAATATATAGTTCCTTTCTACAATACTCCTATTCAGTTACATGACTGTTAAAATTTGATTAAAATGTCATAATAACCATGGCATATAATAGGTAATTATTAAATACTTTAAACTATTTGTTACTGAACTGATGAAACATTTTATACTTTCAACATTATTTATGAAACATCAAGCATTTTTATTGAACAGAAAAAGCAAGTTGCAGTCAAAAATTACAAAATGATCTTTTAATCACCACTGGGCTTTAATTAAGCATTTTCTTACTTGTAATGAGAACTGTTATAATTATTATGTGGGTTTCTAAGTACTTGCCTCACAAGAAAGTTACAACATGGGTGTGTGTGTGTGTGTGTGTGTGTGTGTGTGTGTGTCTGTGTGTCTGTGTGTCTGTGTCAAGACACATACATATATTTAAAGACCCTATCCTTCTTAAGAAAAAAAAAATCTCAAGTGTCTTTAAAACACTTTAACATCTTTAAATGTGACACTTTAAATCTTCCAGCATCACTTGGAGGATCCCCAGTATGAGAACTCAGCTATACATACCCAGGGAGGATAGTTTCCTCCCTAGTTTTGAATGTATCAGTGAGCCTCACAGCAGATAAACATAGCTTACAGCCAGAGAAACTGACAGACAGCAACAATGAAGGAAGTTTGAGATTTAACTGCTTCATCTTAAATAAACTTCTTAGTAAGAATAAATTGCTTTTTAAAATAAAGTGCTGCTTAGAATGGATCACTTAATAATGAGGAAGAGGAGGAGAAAGAGGAGAGGAAGAGAGAGGAGAAGATGATGAAGAAGAAAAAGAAAGGAAGGCAAAGAAAAATAAAGAGAAAAAGGAGGAAGAAAAAGTATATGGGAATTAAATGACAAGAATTATATTGTCTTAGAGGTAGATGGGAGGGCAGTCTCTTCCCAGATAGTCTCTGGGAGAAAGTTGGGGTTGAACTGGTCTTTGGTAAAATTTACAAAGCATAGGAAATTTGCCTTTGCTTCCTTGTCATCTCCCTTTCTGAACCCCTCTCCAATTTGCTGGCCATCTACCTCTCCTCTCAATCCTGACTCATTAAATGTTGTGTCCTCATGCTGCCTTCTTACTCATAGCTTCTGTTCCTAATTTACAAATGTTAAATTTAATATGTAATATATCTCACATTTATGTGACATTTTAAAACTGATAGACCATGTTACTCACAATAACTCTTTAATGTAGAAGTACAAATAATTAATACCCTAAAAAAAATAATAAATGCAGAAAGCAAAGCTCCATTAAGAAAAGTTGACTGATTTGCAAGGGATCACACAAAGATCACAAAATACCTAGGTAGTGTTAGAGCCAGCAGGTTCCATGTCCAGCACTCTTTTCAAAACACCCTGCTGCCATTTTAATACACAAGGTATAATTAAATAATCATCTTGCACTTGTTCAAATTTGTCACCATTATCTAGTTTGCCTCTACATAATTGGTTCCTCAGGGGCAAGCTGCAATCTTCTAGTTTTCTACTGGTTCTTTCAATAAACATACATTAAGTGCCTTCTGGGGGAAATTCAAAGATAACTGCATATGGTTTCTGCCCACCTGAAGCTTACAGTCTTGGAAGCCCCATCCCCACCCTATTTAGTGCTAAAGCACCTGGCTTTATGCACAGTAAATATCCAATAAAAGCTTTCTGAATGAAGGAAAGATCTTCCTTCTTTTCTGACAATTTAGCAGGGTTATACTGTTTTCTGATATCATTTTATCTTACAATTTCACAGATTTCCAACCATTTAATAAACACAAGGGACATATAAGGGATATATTTCTACTAGAATACTTATTTTGCTATAGTAATCTACCAAGAGTGTTTTTGGAAGAAAAGAATTTAACTAAACACTCCTCAATTAATTTCTAAATGATAGCCCTATTCTATAGTTCCCACAGGATTTATACCCCATAAATATCTACCACTAGACAGAGATTTATGTGTACATTATTTAATTCACAGTAAGCCTGTCAGAAACACTCAGCTTTACTTGTCAGACCATAAGCTATAGTAGTTAAGAAATGATACAAATGTGTACCCTAATAGCAGCGTTCAGCTCTAGCTGCCAACATACCTGCATTTTATCATCTTTACCTAATTATGAGTCGGTAAATGTTTCTATGCCATAGTTCATAAGTTCAAGATTCTTTTAATACATATGCAATAAAGAAAAACACACTCAATAAAGAGGAAAAAAACATTTGGTACCACCCACTTTCTTTTTTCACTTGACTTAAACCAGTATTTCTCAGCAAATTTATCAGCTCATACAGTCTCTTAGCAAAGGCAAGTCAAACTTCAACTGCATTTTTGGTCCTAAGGTTTCCCATTTAGACAGACTGCCACAAAGCTGCTCCATGTGGTCTGCTTTCTTCCTGTATTTCCACTATTAATACCATAAAATTATTCATACCTATTCTGTTTAGCTATTCTGGTAACTACGGAAGACATAAAACCTAGTAAGTTATATGGCTCTCACACTGAGAAATCAAAACATCAAAGAGACAAACCGGCATGGGAGAGACTTATATCTGGAGTCTTAGATTTAAAACCAACTTAGCTACCAGTCAACAAGCATTTATTAAGCACTATATGCAATGCATTAGGTTAAGCCTATATATAGGGGATATAAAGAAAGACAATAAAAAACAGTCCTTGATCTCAAAGAGCTCAGAGTCTATTGAGGGAGACAACATGGAAAACAGCCGTGTACAGATAAAATATAGACAGACAGATGATATGTGTGTGTAGATAGATAAAGACTTATGTAGATATATAGACAGATAGAATAACTAGGAGATATTCAACAGTGGGAAGGCACTGGCATTAAAGGGTATTAGAAAAGGCTTCCTGCAGAAGGTGGTACTTAAGGTGAATCATGAAGGAAGGCAGGAAAGTTAGGAGGCAGAGATGAAGAAGGAAGAGAGTTTCAGGCATATGGCTCAAGTACAGTAAGGATGCCAGTGTCACTGGATCAAAGACTATGTGCAAGGTGTAAGACTGGAAAGGAAGAAACAGGCCAGCCCGTGGAGGGCTTTAAAAGCTAAATGGAGGATTTTGTTATTTGAGCTTGGTGACAAGAGGAAGCCACTGGAACTGATTAAATGGGGAGGGAGGGCGTTGCATGGTCATAACTGAGCTTTAAGATGGTATCTGTCAACTGAGTGGCAGATGGATGGGAGTGGGGAGGAACTGAGGCAGGGGGACCCACTAACAGGCTATGACAATAGTCATCAGGTGATGAGGGTTTGCGTTTGGATGTCAGAGGAGAGAGCAGTGTCAGAGGAAAGAAAGTATAAATGTGGGATGGTAGGATGTGTTAGGATTTAGGTAGATGGGGAGGAAGGGAAAGAGGAAATTTAATCATGAGGAAAGTTACAGTAGAATGTCATAAACAAGGATAACAAGCTAGGACTGTGTATGGTGTAACTGGAGGATTGTTTGGCTGACTGAGAGTCTTACATCTCTTCCCATCCACCATACAGAATTAGAATGTAGGTTAGGAACAGTTTGGTTCTGAACTAAAGCTACTGAAGGTATCCAAGCTATCAGTGTTACTGGATTCTAGGAAGTAGTCTGACGTACTATATAGAGAACTGGATTTCGGTTCAGGAAGACCGAAGTTCAAATCTTGCCTCAGACACTTACTGACTCTGTGTGGTCCTGGACAGGTCACTAAACCTCCCACAGTTTCAGTTTCCTTATCTGTAAAATGGGTATAAGAATAAAACTACCTACTTCACAGAATTGTGATAAGATTACGGATGTAAAATACTTTATATATCTCAGGGTACTAAACAAATGATAGCTATCATCATCATCATCATGATGCCTATATGGCGTAGAGGAAAAGGCTGTTGTGTTGTGTTTGTTGTGATGAGATTATAGATGTATATTTATATATTTTTATATATATTTATATATTTCAGGGTACTAAACAAATGATAGCTACCATCATCATCATCATTACCATCATGGCTGTATGGCATAGAGGTCAAATCAGAAGTAGGAAGACCTGGGCTAGAGTTCTGACAAATACTAGCCATATAACCCTTGCCAAGTGACAATATCTCAGTGCTCTAGACAACAACCTAGGATAATAGGTTGCAGAAACTACTCATTGGTAGACAGAGTTTCTTCAAGGGAGCACTCTCCCTACACCATGGATCATCATCCCGATGATGATAATGCTGCTGGCATGTGCCCTTGTTTCTTTCTTCTTCCTTACTGTTGTAAAGAGTATTTCCAAGGCACCTATTTCTAAATTGTTGACATGAGACCCTTTCTCCCAGGTACATAATAGTGAACACAAAAATTTACATGCCTGCTGAAAAGTGAAAACAGCTGGATAGCACTGACAAACTTCAGTGTTCTGCAAATAATGAGGAAAAGCTGTGGAATAGATTAAGAGAATGAAAGAAGGATCATGCAAATTATGTAACTGACCAAGACTCTGCACAAGATGACCCCCCCCAGATATTATGAACCAGCAAATGTAAGTATGCATACATGTATAAGCACATGTATATATACATATCCCTCCCCACAATCCTCCTACGAAAAACATGCAAGTAAGCAGATGCCTGCTACAATAATATTTGAGAAAATAGTTTTTCTACTTCAGTTGAAAAAAGCCTCAAGGTAATATTAATATGATATTTTATAAGGTCACTTGATTGAAATCTTAACAGAAAAATGCAGAAGAAGAAAAAAATTCATGCTTAACTCATGTTCATATGTCTAAAAAGGAAAAAGGGGGGGGGACTCAAGAGTAGAAATGCTCTGCACTTAATGCTGTCACTAAATGACTGCATAATTTAATTTCCTTGAAACCCATTAGCTTTCACTGAAGGAAAATGAAAAACAGATGACAGCAATTCTTTGGTGTGAGCAGAATTCATTTAATGTAATACCTGGGAAGAAATTTATAAGAACAACTGTATCACAACAAATGCAAAGCATCATATCAGCTCTCAAATCTTTCAGATGTGAGACAGACATCTGAAAATTAGAGATGAATAGCATATCAAATCAGAAAGCTCTTTAAACATAAACCATTAACAGTTTAATGTGAAATCTTAGAATAACGACTCTATGGTAAGTCTACAATTTATTGAATTCTACAGCTGATATTTATCCTCTAGAAATTAATTTGTACCAGGACCTGGTGCACAAAGTTGCCCTGGGCAAGTAACTTAACTCTGTTTGCCTCAGTTTCCTCATCTGTAAAATGAGCTGGAGAAGGAAGGAAATGGAAAACCACTGCAGCATCTTTGCCAAGAAAACCCCAAATAGGATCATAACAACAACAATAAAATCTGCTGATTATTACCTATGAGACTAGCCAAGTCACTCAAACTTTTTGATTCTCAGTTGCATTATATATAAAATAAAGGGATGCAACCAGATGATCTCTAAGGTCCCTTTTCAATTTTAAATCTATGATCCTATGAACTAAATTTTGGTATCCTTTATTGAGGAATTTTAAATTTTTTACTCTAGAGAACTGTTATTTGTCCTACCATGATAGCAACTCCTATGAGGAAAACTTGCATCAATATGACAAAATATGGCTAAGACCTGATGATGCAGTGCTTGAAAATAAAATAAAAATCTGTCTTGCCAGTGTAGACTGGACTGAAACTATTAGTAACTTTATGACAGTGTCCTATCATCATGCTACATATAAAAGGTCTGAAACTTTTCACAACCTAAGAATCTAAAAATAAAATAATAGCCATTCTATTGCTTAAAGTATTCTTACTGTATTATACAGAGGGCCACTTCAGAAAATCATGCAAAAACAGAGAATTTATAGTAGTTAACTACAAATAAACTAATTGATTTAATCTGCTGTGCAGCAGCATTGGACTCCAATACCTTTTTAATTGCAACTCCCTAGATAGCATAAAGAGAACCTGAAGTCTAACCATTCTCCTGAGATACAATACAATAATGCATGTAAAGTCGCTGTGCTGGAGTATCCACACAAATGGAAGTATCCAACTGTCTGTCATTTTCCAAGGAAAAAAAGTTTAAGTCTGAGCTCATATGTATCAAGTAAGAACAAAACTCTCAAATGTGGATGCTATGGTGAGTTTTTTGGTTCTAAAAACATGATTCTAAGTTGCCACAAAAACTGAAATTACCCAAAACTTCTTGATTTTTATCATGCTCAGTAACATTATTAGTTTCATTTCCATTTACTAACCAAAGTTGCCTCAAAGAAATGAGATCAGGAATTTGAGTTTGAATACAATATTGCAAAGCTTCACTCCAAAATTGAGATTCTGTATCATATGTATTGCATACTCACACATACATGTATATTTATAAGAAGAGTATCAACATAAATAAAAACCTAGAATGTGGTAAATACCTTTAAATAAAGTACTAGAGTAGTTCAGAATATAGTTTAAATATATAGGCAATTGTTTAAAAGCAAACAAGGGCACAAAAATGTTATTAGAAAAGTGAAATGCTAATAGACAGAGGAAGGCTACAGGTCATGTTTCTGTTGCACAGGCATACATTTCTGGTAGTACTTACATGAGGAAGAACCATAACCCTATATAGGGGCTTGGAAGGCTGGGATTTAAAAAAATGTGACTTTTATGTGAGTAAATAGGGCTTTTGAAAGACTACAACCAGCTCACCCAGTCCCAGCTCATCATTTTGAAGGGGTGCCAAATAGTTTCCAGGATTCTAAACAAGGCCTCCCTATTCCAGTCCTGAACACTGAGTAAACAGCTCTAACTCTGAATACAATGGACTACAATGCCTTCATGAACCCTTACCCTGATTTAAGCCAGGGGGTACAACCGCCGAATTCAGCAATAGCAACAGCAGCAAAATAGCATTATAAAACACTGATTAAGATCTGAATTTCACATGGTACTATGGTGAAAAGTATACAATAAAATAACAGCAAAGGCTCCATCCATCCTCAAGGAAGCTTCAATCTGACATGGGCAACCCTAATGTGGATGCATTATGTACTAGCAATATGAATTGATGAACCAAATGACGGGACCAAATCTAAGAATGTCACTATGCAGGCATTTATTTTACCAAACTGAAGTAACAAAGTCTACAGTCACTAAAATTAATGAAGTGCACATTTAAATTTTATCATGCAAAAGATGGCCATCTGAAGGATTCTATTCTATAGCTCTTTCAAAGCAAGCTGGTTCTCAGAATTCTATATGTCACAGATACGTAGGGCTGAGATGACTAGAGGGCTGCAAAACAGAAAGTCCTTCAAAATGGTTTCCTCAAAAAAGTGGTCTTAATCAAATACCAAAAAGAATCTCAAACATATCCCTAGGAAGCATTCAATTCAACAGATGGAACACATACCTATTAAGCACTTATTATATGAGGACCAGCTAGCTAGATGCTTGGGAGAAATATAAAAATTAGATAGTAGCAGGATCTTTGTCCACATAGAACTTACTGTCTAGCAGGATATGAGAGATAACAAATACTGTAATACAAAATCACATATAAGTGCATAAAAGAGGTGCAAATAAAACAGTGGGGTCCCAAGAGTCACTCAGTCAACTCAAATTTATTAAGTCACTATAAAGGAAGGTAGAAGCATGGTTCTTGCTCTTAAAAAAACTCATAATCTAAAGTGGAAGACAATGAAAAAATAAGTATATACATGAACAGAAGATCATTACTGACTGTTCAAGTAAGGTATTAAAGGATTTCAAGATTTCCACAGGTCAGGAAGGACATTCCAAGCAATAGTGAAATACACTGATTAAGCAAGAGCAGAGGCACTGAAGCAGGAAATGGGAGAGTACTGCAGTATGGTTTGACTGTAAAGTGTGTGTGGAAGAGTAATATTAGATAATGTTGAATTATTGAAGATTGTTCTAGATTGTCGAAAGGCCTTGAATGTCAGGTTAAGGAGACTGCACTTAATTCAGCAGGCAAAAGGAAACTGATTGCAGGGTTCTGAGCAAAGATAAATTTGGCTGTGATATAAACCATGGACTGAGATTTAATAGTTAAGGCCAGAGTTATTGAAAGCCTCAACTAGGTTACTGGCCACAGAAACCAAAACAGAAACTTAGGGACCAAGATGATATAAATGTGAGCTGCAGCTACACTGTGTCCAAAGTAACCCAAGACTGAATTGTGTTCCAAAAGTCTAATGTTGACAAGCTACTCGGTTTGAATTTCAAAATTCATTTTCCTGTAGAAATAATATTTAAAAGATGTCAGGTCCCACAAAACCCTATGCAGCACCCCCTTTCACAGGGAGTTGTAGTGTATCTGAGATAGATGCCTGCAGGGCAGAAATCCTTACTGTAATCTGATTCAGGGATTATAGAGTCTGGCTGTGACTGAAAAGACAAGCTCCTTCTCTCATCCTAGAGGTGGGGGAAGAATTGAAATCTCAAGAGAGGTAAGAAATGAGCAAAAGGACTCTGAGGGGAGAATATGATGCCCACCATGGAGTGACCAAATGAGAATGAGAAAGACTGGAGACGGACAGGAGACTGGCCATGCTACGGCTATTTAAGCCATAACATAACTAAAATAACAAAATGGTAGCCTACTGACCACTACATCCCTTAAACTCAGAAGGTAATGAGAAATGAGGAAGCAGATAGCTCTAGCTGGGGAAAGACTGAATTCAGTGGCAAGAAGGAAGGAAGACACTCAAATGTAATTTAAGTTAAATATTTTAAGTGAAGGAGTGTTTGAAATGTAGGTCAAGGAAGTCAAAATGATTATGAATTACTTAAATGACCTAGCAAATGGATTAGCAGAATAAACACCACTCTTTTTAGTTTTCAGAATGTCATCACAGATTAATCTAATTTTATCTTCATAACCATATGGGGTCAATGGGGTCCACAAGAGGGCAGTTTCATCTAAGTCAGTTGGAATAAGAGAGAGAATACTAAGCTACAGGTAAAGGGCCTTGGCTGATTTGCCTTGCTTTCCCACTGACTAGCTAAGTGACAGTCATTAGACTGTTCTTTGCCTCATTTTTTTTCAACTGGCGAAATGCTGATGATAATCTATGCTTCTCTCTATTGCATAGAGAGATGCCGCTAGATATTAGAGCACAGGGACCATTAAAGATATCTACCCTAGCTCTCTCATTATTCAAATGAGGAAACTGAGGCCTAAAAATTTTAGTTGACTTTATCAAATTTAAACTCAAGTTTGCTGACTCGAAATCCCCACCTCTTCCTACTATCTCATGCTAATGCTATTGGATCATAGAATCAGCATTTTTAGAGCTGAAACGGATGTTAGATCTCATATCATTCCATGCCTTCAATAAGGAATATATAGCACAGTGAGGTTTGGGACTTGCTGAACGTCGTTTAACTAATATATGGTAGACCTGCAATGAGAACCTGTGTCCTGACTCATATTCATTGTTCTTTCCACACAACATAAGGTAGACTATCTTACACCAACAACTGAATAATCCATGAAGCTCAAATGAGATCTCAGAAATAATGCACAAATTTTAGAAAAGGTATATTGTAAATGTCCAGAATTGCTAGGCAAATCAGGTACTTTAACACTCCCGTCCCCCCCCATCTTATTATTATTTTTTCTTTTAGAATAGTTGGTCTTGGTGGAGAGTAGATCAGTGGTAGCAATATTAAAAGTTCAGGCAAAAATACTGTGGTTAGAAGGAGAAGACTTCCATAAAATAAAACTCTGAGTCGTCCTTGACTGCTATGACAGATTACCAAACAAAAGAGGCAGGGGGAGGGGAAATATAACAAAACTGGGAGTTAGAAGAAAGAAGTGAACTTTAATTGGAATATTCTCTTATAGAGAAAAAACCAGCATCACACATAGAGGAAGATCGAGAAATAAGATCATACTTTGCTTAGTGATACTATAGGAATTCATAGCTACGGTCAATGTGTTTCAGCTTCACATTGAGAGAATACAAATCTGTTTGATGCTAATTACTCACCCTTGTGCCAAAAGGATGTACTTATTTCACTTGAAACACAAGAAAAGCCCTCTTTTCCACACTGACAAATCAACAGGATAATTCTAGAATTCATTAGAGAGGGACACTAACTGATCCAACATAATAGCTTTACTTCCTGTGCAAAACACTTCAAAAATATCTAAATGAATATGGAAATGCATCTTTCTGTGGCAAATTGTTCATTATTGAATCATTATCAACCCTTGTTAGACAAAATTTCTCTTTTTTGCAATGTACAAGATCATTAAAATGTTTGAGAGCTCCATCATGAAAGACAGTGGCACTTTATAATCCACTATCTCTTCAGGCAAATGTGCTTATGGCTGAACATAATACTCAAAATAACAACATTCCCTCGACATACAATTCTCTCCTCTTCCCCCCACCCCTTTTAATGGTGCCTTTAAATGTTGACAGCAATGATGAAATATGTTGCTGCTTTCTGTACGAGCTTTAACTGTTTCAGTGAAATTCCTCAGCCACTGCTTCTCCTAAGAAAAAGACATCTATTCTGAGGATGATCAGGTCTCCGTGGATAAGCCCCCTTCTAACCCTGCCTGGCCTGTTTTGCATGCATTTGACAAACTCAAGCTTCTCAGCTCAAACTCCTTTAAATTATGAAACAGTTCAAAAAATGCAGCCATTCACAGGAACTTTACCTTGTGCTATAAACCCACATATCTTCTTCTATCTTAAGTGCTCAATTACAGCAGCTCACATCAAGCTGGATTGGCTGAGGCTGTCTGGAGCCGCTCTACAATTTGAAAGACATTCATTTCTAAGAGCAAGACATTGTCATGCAGATAGTCTTTAGACTATGATGTTAGATTGACAATATGCTCAGTTAAAATACCTCATTTGATCACTTTTACTGAAAATAAAGAGAAGGAAGTATAGTAAATCAGATATTGCTAATGACTAGTGAATTTCTTTTCAACATTTCTGGCTAATCTTTCCAGGGTTATCCTTCTCCCCACCCCATATGTAAATGAACACTTTCAGATTAGATGATTAAAACTTCCAAAAGGAAAACTTATGGTTTCTAAAGCTGTACCTGATTAACTATGCAATGCAATTCAGAAGAATGCAAATTATGTTCTGTGAACTGTGGAGAAGAGACCAGGCTGTTTATATATCACAGTTACTTTATTTTATTTCATGGCTATTTTAGGTGTTGATTTTATACACTGGGTATTGGATAACTATTTAAGAGGTTCTAATAATAATTATCTGCAAACAGACGGAATTACAGGCACATACTCATAATTGCTCCAACTGAGGCAGAACAGAAAATGTTACCTCCAAGTGAATTACAGAAATATTTTTAGTCAACAGCTGCTCAGAGCAAGTGACTGACATGCATACCTCTTATGATTCATTTAATTCCCACCCTCAACTCCCTGCAATCTTAACAGTCACCTCAGTTCAGAGTTGTGCTAATGATGTAATTCTACTGTATTCAGAGTCATCTCTGTGAGCTAAGAATAAAGGTAACAACATCAATAACAAAAGGGCAATTTGTTTCTAATGTTATGGCCTCCATTGAGAAATTTATAATTCAGACCAACTCCAAGAAATAAAAATTTCACTTTTCCCAGGCCTCCACCCCCACAACAAACTAAGTAGAACTGTGTATGTATCACTTTGACCAGTTATACTTACCTATAATATTACATTGATGGGGGGGGGGTAGTTTGACATGGGTATATTTGCCAAATATATTAAAAAAGTTTCACTTGACCAACTGAAAAAATCAATTTTATTTTGTTATGAATTAATTGTGACACCAAATAATGAAGAATGAAAACTGACTTCTTATTATGCTAATTAATGGAAAACAAACCTTCTGTAGGATAATGTTTGAACTAATGGGAACAGAAAATTATTTTACTGGGGATAAAGTTATTTTATCATATCTCAAGATTTGGTTGACAAGTGACACTCATTAAACTGATAACTGCTGCCCTGGGCAATAGCTATGTTTCAATTTCAGATTCTGCCTGTTCAACACTATGCAGGAAATAAGAATAAAGCAAATGTAAAGAAGAAAAAAAAAGAAAGAAATTGCAGACCACTAGGATTTTGGATTTGGGTAATCCACTTAGATTAACATGGCTGTGTCTTATACAAACAACGCTAAGATCACAAAATAGGTCACATCCATAAGAAACAGGATATGTGATGTAAGCAATGTCAGTCATACCAACTGCTTTCTTTATGGAAAGTAAATGTATCTCTTATATCTTTGTCTTAACAACAAACATTTATGTTCTCAGGCCCCAACTTCAGGGAAGTGGAGAAAAAACATGGTACTGGGAAACATTGTGTAGCTATACACATACTCTTTTCCTCAAGGTTAGAAATAATGTTCAGAAAGCGAGGGGGGAAAATCAGTGGAACAATCAAACTTCATTTAAAAATCTGCCACCTTTCACTCCATTTTGACATGATCAATGCTCCTTTCATATAAGGAAGAGGACACCAGGAAACAGGGGATTGTTAGTGGAAAAATGGCCAGGAGATGCCACTGGTATAGAAATCATTTATAGATGGCATACTTAGGTATATAATCTTCATTTTTACAGAACAAAAACTGTTTCATGAGTGAAAGTGAAGTGCATGTAACAAATAATGAAGTATTTTTGTTTCACAATAAAAGAATGAGCAGTTAAGAGATATTGCTTTTTGGAGACAAATGTTTTCAAGAGCAAGCAAAATCAGCCTTAGTGATCTACTCTGTTTTGTTTTGTTTTTCTTTTGCAGAAGCCAGGTAAACACAAATCCACACCCACTTTGCCCTCCCCCATCCCATTTAGACAAATACCAAAACACTTCATTCTTCTAAATGGTGCTTCTCTGCTAAAGAAAGAAGGAGCTTATTGGACACTCCTGTTTACCAAGCTTCTGGCAGAACTGTCAGTTATAACACAGCCTCCTCCTTTCGGAGACCAAGGACAATGATGTTTGTGAAGGGAAGGCCAGGCCTTTCTGGAATGGCAAGCTCCACTAGCAGAGCCCCCGGTAGAGCGAAACCCTCCGTTGCTACTAGAAACTCGCAAACTCCCAGATGCTTGATGTGCTGCACTGAGACAAGGGGATAAAAAATGTTTCTTTCTGACCAAAGAGGCTTTGAGGGGGCTACTTGCAGAGAATTACCTACTTACCCATCAGATTTGAGTTCATGAAAGGTGTCGGGGACAAGCCTTCATGGGCCCCTAATCGACTGTCATTCAAGTGATCACTGTAATGAGGGCTGTCTGCAAAACCCTAGGGAAAAAAAGACCAGAGTATTAAAGAGATTATTTGGCAGTCTTGCTAATTGAGTGTAATGACACTCTCCTAATTAATAGACAGACTTACAATTGGTCACTCTGCTTATTGTTTTATTTTTTAAAAAAACCACTACAATAGCAAATGTACCAAATTAATGTTTTCTAAGTATTTGTTGAACTTTTCTCTGAAAAAAAAATTTCTGTAGGTTTCTCAACATAAAATATTTTTTGTCACATTGGTTGTTGCCAAACCAACATTCTATGATTTTATAATTTTCTGTGGTTGAGTGAGGGATTCCAGACATAGGGTGGGGCATAAAGATTTCATCCACTAGGAAATGCTGTTGCAATGAACTTTAAAAACTCTTCATATCCAGAGGGAAAAGTTTAAACATACAAAAAAGTGACAATAAGAAAATACATCATCATGGACTCAAACATACCAGCAAATAGCTACATTCCTTTCCTCACTGATTCCTTGCCACGTTGGTCCCTCCAATTAAAAGACAATTAAGAATTTTGTTGAAAAGCACTAAATATCACTCCCAATTGGTTTTTTGACCTATTATCTAAAATATAAAAAATTAAGAACAAGATTCCATTCATAATCTCTCAAGCTAATAGAATTAACAAAGTCCTTGGGAAATTAGGTATTGTACACAAAAGGAAAAGAGGAGATTTTTCTCTACAGCTTGATCTTTTAAAAAAAGTGACTGAAAAATGAAATACACCCTGCAAAAACAATAAAGTCAGTCTTGTCATTTCACAAGTGCTATTAGTATTCCTTCAAAAACACATCTTTTTTTTTTTTTAAAGTAGGGCAGTTAAGAAAGAGGGAGAATACTAAAATCTTCCTGGAACTAAGTGTTATCTGAACCAAACGACAACTTTATGAATCAAAATTGCCCAAGTTCTTGAACTATAATCACTAGGCATAGTTTTTAATCTTCAAAATTCTTTTTTTAAAAAGATTTTGAATATTTTTCATTTAATTAAATAAAAGTTGCAGGGACATACCTAAACACCTTGCTTTTTTTTTTAAACCCCTCAGAGTAAATGCTAGAAAAACTGACAGCAAGAGGCCCATGCAAAGGAGAAAATTGCTCTGGCTCTCAGCAACCAGAAACCACCCAGAATCCCCTGGGACTATAAAATCATCAATCACTGAACATTTATCATTTTCCAGACTGCAGGCTAACATTCAAGACGACATTAATGGGGCTGAAACAGGCCTCACTATCTTTGCAGGCGTGCTGTCAGTTCAACCAAAGGGCTAGGAACTGAGGGCTAAATAACTGTCAAATCACGACAATTGCTTATGGATGCATGTCACAACTCCTTCTGCTATGCTGCTTTAAAAGGAATCTTCTGGGAGTCCTAACTCCCAAATGAATCTTTGTTTCATTTTTTCTACTTTAGAATCACTGATACACATGTGATAGACATTCAAAAAGAATGTTGGTGACATTTATAACTTGGTTATGACCACAAGGATGTCCTCTGGTAACCATGACCATGGTCCCGTCTGTCACAAAGGCAATTCATAGCAGCAGCTGCCCAGAAAGGTGGAGTGGCTGCTAGCTAAGGTCACCACATGTACTTTACTTCTGCATTGTATGAAACAAACACGCCAAAAATATCAAGTGAAAACACTAACATTTTATACCTAGATGATGCTTGTCACCCTATTTAAACACACATACAAAATAGAATGTTACCAGCAAAACACTCATTGAATTATTGCATTTTTATCATGATCTAAAAACTAACTATTCCGAAAACATATTAATAAGAATGTGTCTACTATCTGTACACCACATTTGCTCAGTTTCCTTTCATTGCTGGAGGGTGCTGAGAGAATAAATGAGTTGATATTTTCATATGCTTTGTGATACTGATATATAATAAGAAGCATTATTCTAATTTGTCTTGTGAATTTTTTAAACTTAAAAAAAATAAAAATAATTAACTTGGTTCTTAAGTCATACCTTAACCATTATAGAAGCTTTAAAAACAAACCCAAATCTTAGGATACCTCTGAATACCCACACAAATATGAAACAAATATAATCAATTCACAAATAAACACATTCAGATAAGTTGTCTATGGCAAATCTAAGAATTCCAAACTAGTTTCTCTTTTGCCAACCCAAACTCTTCAGTTCTATGCTCCCTGCCCATATCATTTAGTGTCAGTTCAGGGAATGCAAATAATTTCAGCATTATCTTAAGCAAAACATAAGCAAGGAGGTGTTTTTTTTTAAATTCAGTATTACACTGTTTCTCAACTTTTTCTGTTCTGCAACACACTTGTAAATCTCTAAAATTACTGTGGTACAGTTGGATGAGAGGTAGAGGAATATATACATCCACTGATCAAAAATGATTTTATTTTGGAGCCCACTATTACTGAGGGGAGAGGGAAAAATTTTTTCACTATCACAGGGGAAATAAAAAAGGAGAAAGAAAAGAAAGACACACATGCTCAGAACTCTGCAATAAATATGTAGACAAGGGGAGTGGAATCAGATTAGAAGCCACAAACCACCAATGCCCAAATGGAACCCCAGCTATGACCTAACTCTGACTGAGGTGGTGAGAGAACACAGACCAGAAGCACAAAAATGGCCCCAGTAATAACACATATAAGGGAGAACTAGAACCAATTTACCACAATACATTAGTGGAGTCTTTGTGACACACTTGTGTGTCAACAGCCTGTATGTGAAACATTGATATGATAAACATCAAAGTCTAATATAAATGATCTGGGGGGAAATTTACCATTTTAGATTATATCTATGCAACTGGTTTCCCTTCCTTTGCACTAAAAAATCTATGGCAGTATGTATAACTTACAGCATATTAGGGTGAACAATATAGCTACTATGTCAATCTTATAATCTATCAATGAACAATAAAGTCTCCAAGAAAAGACTTTGATCTATGTCATCATGCTAAAGCTACCTGTGTATGTTTAACCTGACCGTCAATTTGGTAATCTATTCAAGTCTTATAGCCAGAAAGAAATATTGGAACACTGGTTTTAATACTGGAAAATTGGTAGTTATGGCCACCATCATCAATGGCACATTTAGGTCCTTGGGAGTCCTTGGTAAGGTATTTCCACCCAAATAAGATCAAATGGAACTGGATAAATAAACTATATTCCCAGTTTTAAAGTAATCAATTATGGGATAATGTATTTGTGAGACAGCACTGTCTCCCTCCCTATATGAAGTAACTTGACTGGTTGACTTGAACCTTAGAGCAACTACAATATCTTTAAAGTCTCTAAAGAAACCTCTTCAGTCTAAAGTGCCATCAGATAAGGTTAATTAATGCATCTGAGCTGACTAACAGTCAGTGGGTGCTGGGGGGGGGGAGTGGGAGGAGAAAAAGAAGACAGCAATCAGAGCAGTAGAGTCAATGACATCATGGATGGAAATATGAAGTATGAATGATCTGGTGATGCAGCAACAAAGGGGTTAAATGACTAGACAATAGCTGCTTTTAAAAGGCAGGAAAAAATTAGAAGGCAAGACTGAGTGAGCAGGAAGAATGAAAAAAGCAGTTAGAATCAAAAAGATGATAGCGCTGGATTTTCATGGAAATGATTTCTATTTTGGAATCAACTGGTATTAAACTACTAAGATTATTAAACCTCCTAACTTTGAAAGTCTACTTGAGTACATGCTACAAACATTCAGAAAGGTATTCAAATATAGATAGGTGTCACCATAGCTCCTTATCCAGAAAATTTCAAAACTATGGGGCAACAAATTAAAATCTTAAAAGGTATTTTAATTTCATAAAATTAAGTTTTCCATTAAAGTTGGTTATTTTGCACAAGAAGTTTTACCACATCTACGCACATAAGGGATGGGAAATATAAAACAGATACATACTACCTGAATTACCCAGTTTTGTGTGCTTTTTTCTCCACAGCATGCTATCACCCTTAAAAGTATTTCCAAAATATCACACTAGCAAATTACTCTTCCCATTCTGGGTTAAAAACAAAAAACAGTCAAGAGACTAACTGCTGATAAAAATAATCTCACATATGGAGAGAACAAGGAGAAATTGTTCAATACTATACACAAATTTAGCTTAAATTAATTTAATTTTTTATTTTCAAATATTAAATGGTCTCACACACGAATGAAGAAGAGTTTATAAAAACCTTGGGGAATTATGAAATATATAAGTGTTCCATACTCATCCCTCTGCTCATTTCATTGTGTAGGAAGTTACAAACATTAATCCCTGCCCACTAATATGACAATAAGACCTAGGTGATCCATCAACTCTGATAGCTTTCTTTAATCTTCTCCAAAGAGCACATTATCAATCAAAACTTTTCCATCAAATAAACAAAATGCACCTAACATAAGGAGAAAAATAAAAGAAGGTTAAATCTATCCTTCCCTTTGTTATCATGGCTACAACTTCAAAAGGACAAAAATCTTCCTTGTTGATTTTAAGTAGCCTTAATTTAAATTTTCTTATTTCTTCAAATGATAAATAAAGCAGTATCAACAGAGCAGCCCTCTAAGGCCTGGGCTCATTTACTCTGACTTTTGCTAATCTAGCAAAACTTCTAATCAGAAAATACCTGTAACATTTTTAAAAATTGATTTTGTTCAAGTGATTTTGAAGTGTTCAAAAAAGAAAATAGGCAAGGCTCCTTTAAGAAGCAATCTTTTTGTAGGAAAACTAAATTAATCTGCTACAGTGAGAGATCCATACTGATACAGAACAAATGAATGTATGATGTAACAGAAGTGATGGACTTTCAGGTTCGTTATACAACTTTTAATAAATTACAATCTCTCTGGGCCTCAGTTTCCTTGCCTACCAAATAAGGACCTTGAGCTAGATGATCTCCAAAGTCCTTTCCAACACTAAATCCTAAAGTTCAATTATTATCTCTATGCTAAGGCTAGAAGATTTACATATCCAGCCAAAACTTCTTTCCTGAACTCCAGTTATCTATCACCTATTGGACTTGGAAGGTAATTGGATTTATTGGGTGAAGAAGAACAGAAAGATGGATGTACTTGGAGAGAAAGGAAATGAATTCTCTTTTGGACATACTGTTAACTGAAAATATTTAAAACAGAACTCATCTCCTTTCTCCCCAAATCTACCCCTTTTCCTAAACCTCTCTAGTTTTATCACGTGCACAACTATCCTTCCTTTCAGTCATCTACATTCCCAACCTTGACTCCTCACTTTCTCTCATTCCATAAATTCAATCAGCTTCCAAGTCTCAATGTTTTTGCCTCCACAATATACCTCCCATCAATTCCCTTCTCCCTACTCACAGGGTCACCATCCTACTTCAAAGGCCCTAATCACCTCTTGACTATTACAACACCATCCCTACTTTAAGTCTCTTTCCACTCTAATTCATCTTAACTTAGATGCCAAAGTGATTATCCTAAAGCACAGGTCTCATCATGTCATTCCCCTACTTGATAAACACAGTGGCTCTCTAATACCTTTAGGATCAAATCTAAATTCTTTTGTTTGGCATTTAAAACTCTTCACATTTTTGTTCCAATCAACCTTTCCAGTATTATTATATACTATTCCATTTCATGCACTCTAAATAGTTCAGCTAAAGTAGACTTCTTGCTGTTACTCACAAAGGAACTTCACTCCCCATCTTGCACATACCATCCCTTTTCCTGAAATGCACTCGTCTTTACCTCTGCCTCTTAGAATCTTTAGTTTTCTTCAAAGGCCAAGCTCAAGGAAGGGCTACCCTGAGGCCTTTCACGATCCCCCACCCAACTGCTAGTGTCTCTCATCCTAAATAACCTTGTATTTGTTTTTCTGTGTATTTTGCATATGTATGTGCATGTGCATGTCCACCTGTATATAAGAGTATATACATAATAACATATATATACATACATGTATGTGTTTTTCCTAGAATATAAACTTTTCGAGGGTAGGAACTGTTTTATTTTTGTTTTTATTTCCTTTTGGTAACTAGTACATAAGAACTTTAAAAATACTTGTTAACTGATTAATTATGCCATGGCTATAATTGTAGTAATAGCTCATATTTGATTAGTGCTTTGAAGTCCATGAAGAGATTTCTTCATGTCAGTCCCTGAACACAAGTTCTTCAGATAAGAAAACTGAGATCATGATCATCACTAGTATTTACATACAGCTTTCAGGCTGGCAAAATGCTTGTTTATTTATTTTAATATGATACAAATATTATTATATTTTTATTTTACTCACAATAATAAGATAATTTATTTTATAATGATATAAATATTACTACATTTCATCCTCACTACAACCCTGAGGGGTAGATGCAATTATTATGGCCATTTTTACAGATGAGTTAATTGAGGTAGAAAGAGGCTAAGTGACTTGCTAAGGGTCACATAGCTAGTTAAATGTCTAAGATTGAATTTGAACTCAAGTCTTCCAGACTCCAGGGCCAGCGCTCTCAGTACTGCATCATCTTGCCCATAGTTACAACTAGTAAATGTCAGAGATGGAGCTCAAAGTTAAATTTTATTCTTCTAAGTCATTATGAACTTTTCCCACTTCATCATGGCTTTCTTTCTTACTTCACAGACTGACTTTCAGACATGGGATCCCACATGATCATACTCTCTTTGCTTAAAGTTCTTTGCTAGTGGTAAAATCAGAGATCATGTACCCTAAGAAACGGTATCTCAGTAGTAAGAATAGAAAATTGTACTCTTAAATTCCACACTGATTATTACATAAGTTTTAGACCTGGAGGAGACCTTAAATATCTTCTACTCCAATTCCCCTCCCGATGAAGACCAGAGGTAAAGCGGCATATTGGGGGTTAAAGCCATATCTACTACAGGGCTTTTCCCACTACATCACACAGCCAGAATCTTTACACTTCGTTTTCTCCATGTGCAATAAAAAGGTCACATTATGTGTTCACAAAGACTGAAGACAAGTCACTCCATAGTGATACACACTATTCTTATAGTGCTTCTATAGGGCTCCAACTTTAACGCAAATTCCAACACACTATAACAAAACTTCTTTTTCCATTCTACAACAGGGGTAATACAATGGACACTTCATATTTAAATAGAAGTTCATGCTAAAATTAGGATTTTCTATGAAGCATGAGTGATTATCTCATTTCCATATTACCTCATTTAGCTTAAGTCAAATGTGAAAGCATGTTATAGATTTGAGAGCAGCTATGCTACATACATCCTGTATTTTCCTAAGAAAGTCCCTTAAAAACATTTTTTAAAAGCACTATAGACTACAAGACAGTATTTAAGAACCACTTATGGAAGACTTTGTAAATAACTAGATTTCTAATGTCACAGAGCAGAATTTTTACTTCCTTGCTTCAGGAAAATACTTTGGTTCTTTCCCTTAACATTGCCCTTTAAATTCAATTCAATTCAGTAAATATTTATTAAATGCCTATGTGATAGCCATTAGGGATACAACAAGAGATAGAACACAGACCAAGCTATTAAGGATTTCCAGTCTAATGATGTAAGGAGATTGGAGAAGGGAAGATCAGAACACAAGTAACTATAATCTTAAGGGAGAATGAGATAAGCACAAAGGAACAGTTTGGGGAATGTCTTAGGAGAAACTTGAGGAGAGATTGGCAAACGTAAAAAAAAGACTAACCCCCCTCCTAGGGACTTGGATTCCTTGGCTCAGTCTTGTAACCAGTCAGACTTCTTTAAATTCCTGATTGGCATTTAAAGCCCTTTACAACCTGACCCCTTTTCTATCTTTCCCAGATTGTAATACCTTATTTCCCTCAACTACTCTACAATCCAGTGAAACTAACCTAATTGCAGTTCCTCAAAAAGAATACTCCACATCCCAACTCCATACCTTTTCTTACTGGTTCTCTCCCACAACCAGAATGCTCTCCCTCCTCCACACTGTCTCCTGGTATCCCTGGTATACCTCAAGACTGAGTTCAAATTCCACCGAGTGCAAGAAACCTTTCTCAGTTCCTCGATTGTTAGTGCCTTCCCTTTGAGATTACTATTCATTTATAAGGTTTATATCATGTAAATACATAATTATTTGTATGTTGTCTCCCCCAGTGAAATACAAGCTCCTTGAGGGTAAGGACTGCTATGTGCCTTTTTTGCTTAATAAATTCTTTTTTAATTGACTGAACCTGTGATATGAAATTTCCCTATTGTTACTAAGGAGGCAGATCGACACCCTTTAACCCAAAGGAAATTATCTTCAGGGTCCCTTAAATTGTTAGTTTCTGAAGTGAAAGGAGTTAGAAAATGTAATTTCAAAGGAAGCTACCACAGCTCTTCAGTAATTTACCAGTAAAAGAAAACTGACCTCTGCAAGTCACCATACAATGGATGGTTAGGATCTACTTAGATCAAAAGAGTAACCCAGAGGTTCTTAACCTTCTTTTTTGGGGGGTGGGGGGGTGGAGTCATGGACCCCTCTAGTAGTATACTGAAGCCTATGGAGCCCTTCCTTCTTAGAATATTGTTCATGAATGCATAAAATAAAACACACAGGACTACAAAGAAAATCAATTGAAATAAAATGTAATTTTTTCACATCTGAGTTTATGGACACCAAAATCTATCCATGGACCCCAGTTTAAGAAACCTCTGAGCTAGTTGAAAAGAAGTAGTAAATGTAAATTTGAAAAATTCATTTAATTGCTTTGAACCAATGCACACAGATGAAGCAACTATGTATCAATCATTGCCTGGTAATGAGACAAGAGAGACTTGCATCAGTCTCAGTGATTTTGGGTTAAAGGTCGGTATGATGGGGAAGGTATTGAATGAAAAACTATTTTAGAAGTTGGGTTTTAATTTTTTTTTCCTTACCATATTCAACACTAAGAAAATGTTTAGCCTATAGGTGGAGAATATAAATTCTATTCATTCTTCCTACTCACCACTGTTTCACAATGCTAATATAAATAATAATGATAATCAATTATCATTATTTATAGTGATTAGAAGTATGTGAATGCCTAAGTAAGAAAATGGGAGACAATTTAAGAGAAGGAAGTGAAAATGGGAAAATTCATCTTTTCCCTTTACAGCATTGATTTTTATAAAATTTAATAATGTTTGGATTTTTCTTAAATGATGAATATATTTAAGCAAAGGTGTTCAAATATGAACTTTTGGCTTCTATTTGCCTTGCTTATTCTCCCATTCCCTTACCCCCCTACCCAATAAGGATTTCTTAAAACCACGCAATAGATTTTATGTTAAATTACCTAAAGTAGTATATTATGCAGATTAAGGGCAATCAACAATTTGTTGAAGATCATTCATAAATTTTGAATTTAAGAGTCACATCTGTGTCTAGAGAGCCTACTATTTCCATAAGAAAAAGATGAAAAATGTAAAAGTGAAAAACTTTTGTACAAATAAAATCAATGCAACTATGATAAGTAGGGAAGCTGTAAATTGTGGGAAAATGTTTCTATCGAATTATCTCTCAGGGTCTGAAATTCAAAATATGTTGGGAATGTGAACATATAAGACCAAAAGCAATTCTCTAATGAGTCAGTGGTCAAAAGATACAAACAGTTCTCAAAAGAATTTCAAATTATTAACAATTATATGAAAGAATGTTTTAAATTATTAAAAACTGGAGAAGTACAAATAAAAAAAATTCTAATCCAAGAAACAGATTGTCAAATATAACATAAAGCTGAAATAGCTATTAATGTGGTTGGCGCTGCTGAAGGACAGATACGATAATACAGCATTGATGGAGATATGAATTAGTCCAACCAATTTGCTAAGCTATTTGGAATTTTGCTTTGAAAGTCACTTAAATGTCCATACCATTTGACCCTAGAGACTCCACTGTTATGCATATATCCCCAAAAGAGTAAAATCAGAAAGGTCCAATAAAAAACAACATATTCAGAGCAACACTTTTTATGGTAGCAAAGAAACAGAAACAAAGTAGAAGCCCAACAAATTATGGTATATGAATGCAACGGAACATTACTGCGCCACAAGAAATTTTAACATGAAGAATTCAGAGTAGCATGGTAAAATTTATATAAACTGAAGTAAAGTAAAGTAGAATCAGAAAGACAACATATACAATGACCATAGCAAAGCAAATATAAGGAACAAAAAAATGAAACATGTAATGACATGAGTGAACAGGCTTGGATCTGAAATGAGTTGAGAAAATGTACCTCCCTTGCTTCTTGGAAGAAGTGACTATGGGTATGAAACACTATATAGACAATCAG
The DNA here is from genome assembly GCF_003287225.1 of Phascolarctos cinereus. Lineage (NCBI taxonomy): Eukaryota > Metazoa > Chordata > Mammalia > Diprotodontia > Phascolarctidae > Phascolarctos > Phascolarctos cinereus. Next base: position 156,465,323 of record NW_027555736.1, read on the forward strand.
ATTCGGATGATGCATTTAATACTACTTAGCTGATTCTTTACTTTTAATAAGAGATGGCTCACAGGGTACAGGGAAAAGGATATGCTTGGAAATGAATGTGTAAAAAATTAATAATAAAAAAAAGAAAAGGATGAAGGATCACAGTATTATAGACTTAATGCTGGAAGGGACCTTAGATTAAATGTCTTCTTTGCTTCCTCTTGTTTTATCTGGAGTTTGGTGGATATGTTCTTGCTCTCCTGACTAGGTCTCAAAGGTTTGGGAGTGAAGAGGGCCTAGTGGCTGTAGCATCCATTTATTTCTGTAGAGAATAGAAACAAGGAAAGTAATGTGCTGCTTGTTCAAAATGTTCAGGTTGGAGAGGAGGAAGAGTTTGCACAGTTTAGAACTGGAAGGAAGGTGGAACCTCTTTCCCTCCTTGGGTCTGTGAAACTGAAATATACCAAGGAATTATATGAGTCTAACTCCCCACTGAAAGAAATGTTTAAATGTGTCTGAATTGAGAACACCAAACAGAAAAAACTTACAGAGAACTTTAAGACATATAACAACATTCTCATCTGGTACTTAGAGTAGCCCTCTGAGGTAAGTACTATAGGTTATTTATCCCATTTACAGATCAAGAAACTGAGGCTAAGAGAAGTTAAGTGACTTGCTCATGGTAATGTAAAACTATGCTTTAAATGAATTAACATTTTTATTAACTAAAGAAATTATAATTTGCCATTAGGCAGAATTTTTCCTCTCAATGAAAGTTTTTTTTTTTACTTTATTTCTTATGAAAATAGTAGGCCTTCTACACACAAATATGACTTTTGCATTCAAAATTAAGAGTGACTTTAAAGGAATTCCTTGACTGTCTTTAATCTAAATAATATGATATCTTAGGTAAAAGTACTTATCTAAGTTCCTTGTTAAAAGTAGAATTCATCAAAAAAAAAAAAAAGAATAAGTCTTTTCAAAAACAAAGCTGGAAAAAAAGGCTTTTAGAGAGCATCTGATCCAATCCAGAAAAAGAAAATGAGGCCTCGAAAGGTAAAGGGAGTTGCCCAGTGTTTCATAGGCATTAAATAGCTGAACCAAGAGTCTAGGTCCCCTGGTTCCAAATCCACTACCCTAAGATACCACACAATACATAAAGAAAATAAAATGAAACAAACAGAAATTGCTGAGAGTGACAGCTCAGAAAATGAAAATAAACAAAATTCCCTATCACAGTTGTAATCCGCATGTTTTTTAGTTTTCAAAAATCCCTTCAAAATTTTTTTAGTACCTTTTCTGAAAATCAGTGTCTTGATTACTGTGGAGAACATTAAATCTAGAAAGCAAAATTTTCTTTAAATTGCCATAATGCTGATAATTTCTTATGTGAACAAAATCAATGCAAAACCAAAAAGTTTCTCTCCCCCTCCATCTCCGTTTCATGGGTTGCTATGGCCAAAGAATCTATCACCTAGTGATTCATGTCCCAGTGAGGATCCTCTATTTCCATAATCAGGTCAGTTGGTCCTTGGACAGCAGAATCAGTCTTCTACTCAGTCTAGAAGAAATACCTTTTCAGTTTGGGAGAACCTGTCAGAGTTCATGTTCTGCTTGCCTAATTTTGGAGACTCCAGTGCCATCTACATGGTATGTTTAGGGACAAGAACAGCACTTTGTGGAAACTTCCAGTGAGACTTATAAGAAAACCAAGTGTCTGTGCACAGTCAAACCAGGAACCAGGAAGGGCAAAAGTAAAAATCAACCTCAAATTAGAAGACAGGATAAATCTATCCAACAATCCATAAATTCAAAAATATGGGAAATGTTGAATAAGACAAAAATAGTGATCTTGAAATTACTAAATTCTGCATAATTTTAACTGACATAAAGTAGTGACCACAAAGAAGTAGCAAAAATAAAAACAACAAACCTCCTGCCTTAGCAAACACCTGACATGGTAGTGAAGAGCAACAACTCAGAATGCAAATTCATGCGTAAAATAATACAAAGAAAGGCAGAAGCTTAGGACCAGTACTGCTTCATAAAAAAGCAAAAGGCTACAAAATGCATATGGCAAGCTCCATCTGAATCAATCCAAGAGAATTCACAGATGAAGTTGGAAGGACAACAAATAGAGGAAAAATATAACAGATTTGTTAGCATTTCTATAATTATGTATCAATAAGAGTAGTGCTAACACTTTTAATTCTAACAACAAAATACCAAATATGCCACATGAAGTCATAAAAGTGGCATTTAGGATGAAGTTGGGAAAAGCAGCTGCATTGGCTCAAGCACCTACAGAGAAAATCCTTATTGGAGTCAACACAATCTTAAAGGAGAGTCGTCATTTTTTTTTTAACAAGCAATCACAGAGAAGCAAAGATAATGAAGAAATAGAAAATAATAGGGGAAAATTCCCAGGCAACTGACAGTGCATCACTACTACCAGTGTTACTTACCTTATCACCTTCATAAAATCTTTATAGGAATGGCCTACTGAAATTCATACCTTCTTCGTGACACAAGTGACTGAAAGGTGTAGAAAATACAAGATTCTACTGTTCACTGATTTTAAAAAGAACACTAGACTCTGTCAGACAAAACAGGACTGTAAAGGCTCTCTTCCAATAATTCAATCCCCTGCATATGTTAGGTTCATACAATATTCCTTGATAAATGCAGCCAGAGAGATAATTTGGTTCAATACCCCTCTGATTATTAAAATTAAATGAGGCATAAAACAAGGAGACTTATACTTCACAAAGATTTTAACTACTCTCATGGAGGATGACCTCCAAATAGAAGAGAGATTGGATTCACTATAGATAGTAAGGTCCTCCAGATCTGATAAGCACATCATACTGCTTATATCAAGTCCAGAACATTATAATGTTTCCACAATAAGATCTATGACTATTCAAAAAAGATTGGCTTTACTAATATGTACAATAAAAGGAAATTAATGAGACTATGACATACATGTAGGACAGATAGTACAGATGGACAATGAGCTAGGTCCCTAACTGAACAAGAAGAAAAGAATTGAATTATATTTGGGAAATTGTTCAGGGCTTTATTGTTTTTAAATAGACTCCAAGCTTCTCCCCATCACAAAATGAATATGGTTATTACTCTTGGAACAACACAATACTCAAAGAATAAATGCTGTAGGTGAACTAAGTGGGAAATGGTAGCATAAGGTATATAATCATCCATGAAATGCATGATTGGAAATGGAAGCAGGTCAGTGATGTGCTGAAACAAAGAAAAAACATGGATTTTGGTATTACATTGATACTCATGAATACTGAGTAAATAATTTACAGGGGATCTGTGGGAAAATATGGACAAAAATGCATGAGATGAGAAGGTGTGAATGGATCTTAGTATTAACTGATGATGGGAATAAACAGGTTGATGAGATCACAGATCCTTTGAAGTCTAAGTAGTAGTGATCTTAACTTCTGGCCCTCATATGTTATAAAAAGGTAAAAACTAAAATGTTAGATTATATAAAGCATAGCAGATTATAATCCTATTTTGACAGGAAAATTATTTTTAAAATTCTTGTTTAAATAAATGATGTTTTTATATTTACTATATCAAACAATTTTTTTTCAAAAAGTGAGGTAACCAAGGAATAAATAATATGTATTTTCCTAAACTAAGAAAAATTACTTTAGGTTTATAAAAGTATAAAAGACCTCCAAATTGCAAAATTACCCTTTTAATGATTTCCATTTAAAAAGTGATGGTGAAGAAAAATATTTCTGTGACTTCAAAATCATCAGAAATCTTCTCTAACTTATGTATTCTCCATCTCAATCCCACCCCCTACCAACCTAGAATACACGTAGTTGACTAGCAGAATTAGAGTAATCTTACCCCCCTGTGAAACTCTATCTTTGCCTACTGACTACAGAATTACATAAGGGTTTCTTCAACATCATGATTGTTTTGCTTTGTTAAATTCTATCCGTCTATATCAATACTCTGAATACATTTCAAATTTAAAATGCTTTTAAAGCACTCATTTCTTCTGTGCATTTATTTTCTGTTAGGAATTCCTCCATTTTAGTCATTTTCCTGACACTCCAGATCAAATTAAATTTAGATGTATCTAATCATAATTACATGTTTACCTTTTAAAATCTACATTTGGGGAAATGCAGCCATGAGGAATAAATGAAGTGAAAACAATTTTTTCCCCCAGGGCCCTCTTGTCTTTCTGACAAGCGCCAAATTTTTAACTCACAACTATAGAATTCTGGAGTTCAACTAATCTGAATCTCTAAGAGAGAAATCTCCTGTATATCTCTAACAAGCAGCTACCTAACCTCTGCTTGAATATATCCAGGGATAGGGGACTTACTACATAATGAAGTAGAAAATTTCATTATTAAATAACCAATGACAAAAAAGTTAAATACTTTTCCTTTTCTCCTGGTGTTATAAATCAATCATATTACCTGTATAATTATATACATGTATTCTATGAATAAATGACTTGCTGAAACTATATAGAGCATCCCAAAAGCCAGTGTGGTTTTAATCTATTAAAGGTTAAAACTGCACTAAAACTTTGGGATATCCTATAGTTATATACTTTTCTCAGTTGAACATAAGCTCCCCTTGATGGCAAGTGTGTTTGTTTGTTTGTTTGTTTGTTTTTGTTTTTTTTTTTTTTTTCTTTCTTTGTAACAGTAGAATGTAGTACACAGTAGGTGTTTCATAAAAATGTATTGTATTAGATTAGTTAATATTTTAAAAGTTGAACTGAAAATCACTTGACAACAACAACAATAAAAGACTTGCCACCATCAAATACATAGTAAGCTAAAAGAACTACTACGTTAACATCCCAAATTAAGTCCAGTGAGTATTCTAACACGCTGTCTCTTGGCATAGGGACAGTCACATGCCCCTTCTCAATCTCCTTTGCTAGCACACATCCTCCACATAGGTCTCCTTAACTATGGGTGTTCCCTAAGGTTTTATCCTGAGCCTTCTGCCTTTTTCCCTCTGTATTCCCTTAGTAACCTCATATCATCCACTACATATTTAAATGTTATCTCTATTGTAGGTGACTCCCCCATCAATACATATATGCATCCAGTCCCAGTCTTTTCTCTGATCTTTAGTACTAGATCACCAACTAACCACTAGGCATTCAAACTGAATATTCCAGAGACATCTTCAACTCTACATATCTAAAATTGAACTCATCTTTCCCCACAAATCTCTCTTCTAAACTTTCCTTCTGTGGAAGGCATCACCCTCCTTCCAATGTCTTAGGTTCATATCCTCGGCATTATCTCCGACTCCTCGCCCACCCTCACCTCACACATCTGCCAACTCTTGCTGTTCCTCTCTTAGCAACATCCCTTGCATCCAACCTCTTTTCTCCATTTATATATGTATTCCCTTAGTTCATGCCCTCATGATCTCTTGCCTAGATTATTTGCAATATCATTCTAATTGGTTTTTCTGCCTCTAGTCTCTCATTACTCTAGTCCATCCTACATACTACTACCAGAGTAATTTTCCTTAAGTGCTGCTCCAAACCACCCTTACCCAAACAACTCTGCTAGGAGCATCCTTTCAAAACTACCTTATCTTTAACTACTATGTATATACGTATTTATTCACTTTATGTTTTTGTTGTGTGTTTTTTTATTTTTACTTCTTATTGCTGAGAATTAAGTTTACTTTTTTTATTTTTGTACATGTATCTCCAAGTATACAAGCATACTTATATACCTAGAACACTATCTAGCTCATAATAGCTACTTAATAAACACTTGTGGATTGATGGAGCCTAAGTATAGTGTTCATGAACTCAGAATTTCCTTGCTATATATGTTCCATTCTACAATAAACAGGAGAGAGAATTTTAAAAATCTGATTTAAAAAAAAGGTCTATAAATGGACTTAGCAGTTAAGCCAAAGGTTGACAATTCAAAGTCTAATTTTCAAAAACATCCTGAAGGTTTCTCTCACCAGTATGTGTGCCAGTGATTGCCAATATACCAACCCTCTACTGCTTGCAATAGTTGTTGGCCTGTTCACAAAAGCCAATAAAGCAGCATGTCTCTACCCCCGTTCTTCAGAACATCACTGCCTTTCCCTATGAGAAAGCATGCCAGATAATGAGGTCAATAACCTGATCCCTCTAACTTTTCAAAGGTTTCTATGGAACCCTGACTTAAACGATGAATCTCATAAGTGACACTTAATTAAAGGGCAGAGATTAATATCACCCCAGAAAGATAAGAAAGAGCATAATAATGTAAATTGCTTGCCTTAAAAATACAAGCAAAACTCAGGAAATGGGGTAATTCAAACCTGAAGCAGATTATCTCCATATTAATATTTTGGCATTGAAATGCTAAGCCTGGTATAGACAAAAATGGCATGATTAATGATTACAGTCTACTGTAATAAGAAAGCTACCCTTTATCCCTTGATCACTTTAAGTACCCTGCCTTGAACTTCTTCCAGTTCTAATATATTTTCCTTAAGGTTTAATGATCAAACCTACATATAACATAAACTATAAAGTAAGATAATCATTTTTCTCTTATTTCTAAAGTCCCTCATCAGTTTCATCATCTATAAAATGAAGAGTTTAGGACTCAAGAGGATCAGGGTAAAGCTGTAGGTTTTTTGGATGATGCCTTATCTCACATGTTCTTAGTCACCAACCAAGCCATATCAAGGACTGTAGCATCAGGTGCAAAGAGATCTGCCCTCCAGAGTGGGAATATCAGCCCAATGAGTTAGAAGATTTTAAGATGAAAACATGGAAGCAATGGGAGCAGAGACTGCTCAACGACATGGAATTTCTCTGGAAAGCTAAGTGCCTTGTCATTCTGTCCCCATGGCTTCAATGCAGCAAAGCAAGGGAGAGAGTTGGAAAGTAAAAATTCTAAATGCCATTCCCAGATCTACCAAAGGGTTCCTCCAAGCTCCCCTGCTGTTGGAACTTCTAAAAGAGAACTTTGGAGAACATATCTTCTATTAATTCCTACCATTTTCCCATATATTTGGAGATCTTTATGGCCTAGATTTCTTCCCAGTCCAAGGCCAGATTGTCAGATGCATCACCTTAACACATATTATACCTCCCCCCTCAACCCAATTTTTAAACATAGAACTTTCACATAGCTCTAGAATCTGAGCCCAGAGAGTTGAGAAAAGGTCCTAGAGTCCTCCAATTCCTAGTCTTTAATCCCTTGAAAATAACAACTTGGTCTGATGCGTTAAAAGAAATAATGAAAATGAAGGGGTTACACTCAATGACCTTCTTAACACCCTTTCCTTTCTCCATCTACCCAGACACTACAGTCTTCACACACACACGCGCGCGCGCACACACACACACACACACACACACACACACACACAAATTATCTTGTATGTATTTTGATTATACTTATAGACAAACACATTGTTTCCCTTGGTAGAATATCTGATCTTTGAGGGCAAGGACTATTACTTTTGTCTTTATATCTACAGTGCCCACCAGAGGGCCCAGCACATAATACATATTTCACAAATGCTAATTAATTTCCAATCTCAGTGTGTATGTGGGGTGGAGGGAGGAATGAGAGAAGGGGATGGCACAGAGATGGGCGTGAGAGAAGGAGACAGAGAGGGAGAGAGAGAAAGAAGAAAGTTCCAATATTTGGAGATTACTTTGGCCAAAGCATCACAAATAGCTGATGTATTCAGGGAAATAATCTTCAGTTCTTTCTCTAGGTCATAACTGACAGCTCAAAGTTAATCACTTTATTAGTGTACTTTTGATTGGTTTTTCTTTTATTATACTTGCATATGTTGAGACTCCTCATCCACTTTTCAGGCTCAGTCATTCAGCTTCATAATCTCTTTCTACAATTTAACCCTGTTGGATCAGCATTTTATAACCCAGAAGACCAAACCTCATTTTGAACCTAGAAAATCTTCATTAACACTCCATCTTCCTGATAATTTTCACATCTGCTCTTATGTAAGACCTATACCTGAGAGAGCCCATGGGTTACATTTTTCCATTCAAAGAAGTATCTGTTTATCCTTTTCCTCATTTTCTGTCTCTAAGCCAGTTCCATCTCCATGACAAAATATTTTTGCTAATTCCATGATGACATTTGTTTATAACAGCTTTTAGGAGAGAACTTTGTGAGAGGCTTTTTGAAAAATTCAATAAATTATGTCCACTAAGTTCATCTTTTTCCTACACTTTTACCTCTTCACAGAACTCAGATTAATGAAGAATAATTTCTCCCTATAGTATAGGGTAATTCCTGATGTCTGCTAAATATCTATATGAATTTCATCCTAACAATTGAAATTCAGCATGTCCAAAATTGAACTTATCACTTTTTATATGAAACCTGTCTTTTAACATCTCCATTTTTGTCAATGATGCCATCATTTTCCCAGTCAAAACCTGAGATATCCTCCAAATCTAATCAACTGCCAAAATCTACAGATTTTATATCGGCATTATCTCATTTATTTATTGCTTCCAAACTTTCTCTTCTCTCCTCCAATTTGCCATAGTACCACACATTAAAACAAAATTGAGAACCAGTTGAGCACATTGAGACCATTTGGGAAGAGCCCCCTCTTCTCTTATTGTCATCCTACATTCCTCCAATATCATTCTCTCACTATCTCCCTCCTTTAGTTCTTTCTTCATCAAGGTCATCCCCTGCATGTATTCTTGATCCCATCCTCTCTTATTCTGAACAGACTGTTTCTTCCTCTTCCCTTTTCTTTTTCTCTTCTTCCCTTCTTTCCCTCCCTTTCCACTTTCCATCTTCATTGTTTTCTTTTTTTGGGGGGGCTAGACAATGGGGTTAAGTGACTTGTCCAGGGCCACACAGCTAGTAAATGTTATGTGTCTGAGGTCACATTTGAACTCAGGTCCTCCTGAATCCAGGGCCGGTGCTCTATCCACTGTGCCACCTAGCTGCCCCATCTTCAGTTTTTATTTCCTGGGTTCTTCCTGTTGTCAAAACATGCCCAAGCCTCCCTCATCCTTAAACATCCTCTTTAGATGCCACCATCCCGACTAGCTATCATTCCAACTAACTCCTGCCCTTCTCCGGCTAAACTTGAAAAAACAATTCTGTATTTGTTGCATCCACTTCATCTCACTCTCTTCTAAAGTCACAATTCAACTGAGACTGCTCTCTCTAAAATAAAAGATCTTGCTTTTTAACAAATTCCCCCAAAACTTTACTGTTTTAAGTAACAAGATATCCTTGGTCTCCAAAGGCCTCCTGGGGCAGAGGCTCAGAGAGAGTCCACTTCCCATTTCAAAAAATTAGAGGCTTTTATCAAATGTTATAAAGTGGTATCAGAAGAAAAACCAAAGAGGGAAGGAAAAGTGGAAGAGGGCTTGAGGGAGAGAAGGGCCAAGCCTACTCTAATGACTGCATCCCAAGGGGGTTAGAGGAATATGGGGATACAAAGTGCATAAATGTGCCTGGGGGCTGGGCCAGGGAGTTGGTCAGAGGAGTGGATGAGGCCACAGTCGTGGCTCCAGCCCTCCTCCCTATCCATGACCTCAAAACTTTGGGAGCTGCTTCAAAGATTAAACAAGGAAGATCTTAGGAAGCATCACCTTAGATCCACTTTAAAGTTGGTTAGCCAAGGAGGCAATGACCTTCTGACCTTAAGTATTTCTCTGGCTTGGGAGGTAACGTGAAGGGCATCAAATCTGTTTAATTTAATTTTCTAAATTCTCATCCTTCTTGACCCCAGCTAAAACTGACACTACTGATCAATTCTCTTTACCTGGATACTCTCTCTTTTCTGAGTTTTTGTGATGTTGCTCTCCTAGCTCTCTTACCTATCTATTGCCTTATAGGTTCTTTGGCTGTATCTTCCCCCGTGTCATGCTCATGAACCATGGGTATACTCCCTAGATTCTATTTCCCCTGACTCCAATCTATCCTCCACAAACCTGCCAAAGTGTTTGTTGTTGTTTTTAAACAAAATACAGGTTTAAACAAAATGCCATCTCCTGTGACTCTATTACTTGTAAGATAAAATGCACACTCCTCTGACATCCAAAGTTCTACATAATCTGGCACGTTCTTACCATTCTTGTCTTACCTATTACTCCCATCCACTCATTCTGCATTCCAGACATATTTGCTACTCCTCACACATTTCCTATGTAGGATCCTATATCACCCATCTCCTGGCTTTTGCACTGGTTACTTTCCATGCCTAGAATGAGTCTTGAAAACCTGGTTCCCTTAAAAAACTAAATTCAAATGTTATCATTTACAAGAATACTTTGCTATTTCCCCCCACTGCTAGTGACTTCCACTGTAAGATTACCTTGTGGCTAGTTGGTACATATTTTGCATATACTTATACGTGTACACATTGTCTCTCACTCATCAGTCTGTAAACTCCTTGAGAGTAAGGACTCTTTTCTTCATATCCATAGCATCTATTAGAGGTAGGACATAGTAGCTTCTTAAATCCTTGTTAGTTGGTTGAGTGATTACATTGCTAGTACACACTTTTCTAGTTTAAGCTCTCATCAACTTTCACCTTGTTTACTTACAACAGTTTCCTAATTGGTTTTCCTTCTTCTAGCTCTTTCTTTTCTGATTCATCCTTCACATAGCCAAAGGAAACTTCCTAATCCCCAGGTCTAACCAAGCCACTCCCCACCTATGCAAAGCACAAGCAATGTCCCAAGGGGTAGGCAGCTACTCTTTAGTTTGGGGTTCAAATGACAGCTCCTATAAAGAACACAACCATAAATATATATTAGAAGCATGTGTTTTCTATAACTTTTTCGGTAGTAAATCAGACCAGCCCTCTACTAGTCCACCCTATGTAACAGGAATAAGATAGTGCAGGTCATACCAAGCTGGATAACATCTTCAAGAATGGGCAAGCAATGTATGCAATCCAAAGACCAACCTACTTAAATCTGGAAAGGTTCATAGACAGAGTGGCCAAAGGGCAATGACTTTTATAGCCACAGCACTTCATAAAGCTCATCTACCAACATGCTGAAAGGCAATGAATGCGCTGGCAGATGTAACTACATCGATGAAATCACAGATCTCTGATGAACTGAAGAATTAGACCAGAAGTTTAAATGTCACTCAAAAAAATCATCTATTGATATACTACCTTGAAAATGTGTCATATGGCCATGTCCATAAATGTATCTTTCATGTTTCAGTTACATAAATTGTTATTCTAGTTCTGCTCACTTCCCTCTGCTTCAGTCTGTGTCACCAAGGATTCTCAGAAATTGTCTCTTTTAAGCACTTATTAAACACTATGTTCCAAGCACTGTGCTTGATCTCTTTTGTCATCTCTGATGGTGCAATAAAATTCCATTTCATTCACTACCATTTGCTTAGCTGCTCTCCAACTGATGCCTTGCCTCAGATTCTAGTTCTTTTCTTTAATTTTCTTCTTTTTAATCTTCCCTCCCCCACCTTTCAGCATCTGGAAGTTTGTTTTTCTTGCACCTATTCTCTCTCAGGTATTATCCTCCCTCTCAACCCTCCCTACATCCCAGTTGTTTCCCTATTGAGTTTAATATATTTATAAACCACATTCATTGGTGTATTCATATGTACTCAACCCCTTCTTTGTTTCAGAGAAAGCTACTTGGAATGGCTTTCATTTTTTTACATAAGAAGTTAGCTAAATAGTGCACATATCCTTTGACCCAGCTCTGTCACCACTAGGCCTAAACCCCAAAGTGATTAAAGAAAGAGGACAAGGTCCAATATACACAAAAATATTTCAAACTACTATTTTTGTGGTGGCAGAAAACAGGAAACTAAGGGGATGCCCAACAAATGTGGAATGGTTAAGTTGTGGTCTATGAATGTGATGGAATACAATTATGCTATAAGAAATAAGGAAATACATGCTTTCAAAAATACATGGAAAAGCTTAGATGAACTGATATGGAGTGAAATACAGCAGAATCAGAGAGCAATTTATACTCTACATCAATATTATTTTAAAAGTATCTTTTAAGACTTTTATAAACTGAAGAATGAAATAAGCAGAAATAGGAGAATAATTTATACAAAATTAACACCACCATAAAAACTTTTTAAAGCTATAAGAACTATGATGAATACAATGACCATTCATAATTCTAAAATGTATGAAACATTCTATCCATGACTATGAGGTAGTAGATATAGAGTTCAGAATGAGATATATTTTTGTATTCAGCCATTGAAAGAATTTATTTTACTTAACTATTACATATTAGTTACAAGGAATTTTTCTTTTCCTTTTTTGTTCCAATGGGGTGGGTAGTAGGAGAGAAAGTAAATAGATTTCTGTTATTCTAAATAAAATAGAGAGGGGAGAGGATGTACAAATGTTGCATGTATTTTCAGAAGGGGTCACTGGAATATTAGTTCTATTTAACTGTTTCGCTTTCTTACAAGAGACCTCTTATGGATTGGGAATAATCTGTAAATACTGGCAATATAAAAGACAATACATAAATCTTTAAAAAAGATAAGAGGTTCTTCTGGTGCCCACTCTCCTCACCCCTTCCTCTACGTTTTTGTATTTTTCTTCTCATGTACCTCAATTATGACAACTAGCAAATTCTACCCTTCTTCATCCTATATGCTAATTTATTCACTTCACTTTCCTTTCCCTTCTCTTTTTCCTCTTAAAACCCTCCAAACATAAACAAGTCATGCCTAAGTCCCTCTGTTTTTCTTATTCAGTACCCTTTGAAGATATTAAATTTATGACAGGACATTTGTTTCTTCCCCTCATGTTAGATTGTCACAACATCACAGAGTCCCTTTCAATTGCTCAACTAAATTTACCTTTCTGAGTTTCTTTGGATTTTTGTTTTTTTATTTCAGAGCTCCTACTCAGCTTTGGTCTTTTTCATCAGAAATTCTTAAAGTCCTCTATTACACTTAAGGTCTACTCTTTCCTCCCATAAAATTAGACCCAGTTTTGAAGGGTAAATTATTCTTAGTTGTAAGCCTGTATCTTTCACCTTTTGGAATACTGTATTCCAAGATCTCTCATTCTTGTGGGATCTCACTGTCCAAAGAACCTTAAAAAATGACTTAAAAACCAATCAATTCATGTGTCAGCAGAAGGGTTCCCAACCCCATATACCCACCCATTTGGAGGCTTTAGGAAAAGAGCAGAAAACAAGAGTCATTCAGGCCTGGCATTCCTAAACCAAAGTGTCCTAGAGGGGTTTGTAATTGTTTCCATTTCTTCATCCCTTGAGGTAGGGTGTTAATGGTGAAAAAGAAAGGAAGGACGGAAGGCAAGGGAAAGTAGGTAGGAAGGAAGGAAGGAAGGATGGAAGGAAGGAAGGAAGGAAGGAAGGAAGGAAGGAAGGAAGGAAGAAGGAAGGAAGGAAGGAAGGAAGGAAGGAAGGAAGGAAGGAAGGAAGCTGCATAAATGTGGCCCAACAGAATACCATACCAGACATAAATGGTCTATATGGATGCAGAAATGGCATCCATGAGATCCATTTCTCAGAGACAGGTGCTCTGGTGCTCCCTTTTCCATGAAGCTTTCCCTGATCCCTCCAAATGAAGTAATCTGTATCACTCTTCATGTTGTCTTTGAATAATCTGTCTAGTGTCCCTCTTTGACCTTAATATATCCTGCTTTATAACATTTACTTGTGTATATGCCATCTTTCCACCTATGCCTTGTGTTTTGAGAGATTACGCTCCTTAGGGACTAGGTCTAGATGCTTTTTGATCTTGTACCTGCCTAGCTCAAGGCTATGCATACTACATACTTAATAAATACTGAGTGTCCCAAAAGTCTTGGTGAAGTTTTAGAAAAACTTCACCAAGACTTTTGCAGTAACCTATATTTGTTAAGAAGAATTGAGTTGAATAGAGATGAAAATCAAGAGACTACAAGAATCAGTCTAACTCACCCACTGTCCAGATCCTTAATAATGCTTAGGTCACCAAGAAATACTAGGTTCACATGATCAGAGATCTACAAGTGGAAAGAAACTCAGAGGCCATCTAGTCCAATGTCTTCATTTCACAGATACAGAAAATGAGGACCAAGAAGGTTAAATGATTTGCCAAAGGTCACACAAGCAGTAAACATCAGAGGCAGTGTTTGAACCCAGGTCCTTTTACTCCAAAGTTAGTATTTTTTCCAGTAACTATGGTGCTTCCTATCATGAAAAGGCATAAAAAGGATGCTTCACTTTCTAAGAAAACCACAAATCAGTCTCTTTTTTTAGACAGGCAGTTTCTCTTGTAAAGACTTCTTAACCAAAATGCTTGGCACTGAGAAACAGAAAGGAGAGAGTAGCAGGACTCATGGAAGGTTGAACTACTCCTGAGAATTTCAATGGACAAACTCAAATGTTTAGCGATGATAAAGGGAAAGCCATTTGTCCTTGTGAACAGACTTCTGAAAACTTAACTCAGACCTATACATAGAGGATCTAGAAAAAAAGTAAGACAGTTAGATTGTGGGTTTTATGTTATTTTGGGTTTTGCAAGAAATCATCTGTGTTATTCTTTGGGTCTGCAGTATGCCACAGAAAGTATCTTTTAGACTCCCCCCTCCCCTTTCACAAGTAACTGGGGAAAATATAGTCAATTTATTGTTATACATGTGCCCTGATTCATCAAACTGAGTTCCTGAAAATGTGTGCACATGTAACTTTTATCAACTCAACAACATTAAAAACAAAATCTTAAGTCACTCAAAAGGCAATGAAAAGATAAATAATGGATAGAAGTAGGCTTCAGCATACAACTAAAAATGACACACAACTGAAAAATAATATATGTGACAACATGAAGATCACAGAAAACCAGAAAAATAGACAGAGCAGGTCACCTGACAAGGAGAGAAAGCAGCTCAAATGATGTACTGGTATCCATGAAATATTAAAAGGGTTAGATAATGGCTTCCAATTTACCAGATAGATCTCCCAGAGAGGATTTATGTAGGAACATGAGATAAAACTACATAAGGATGAGAATGTATAGACAGGTTTCTGCCACCTGCAGAAATTCAAAAGGTACCCACATCGATGACATCTCAAGTCCATCAAAGCATTTCCTTATTATTTAAAAATACACTTAGTCAAAACTTAGGCAGCAAAATTTTGTCTTCCAAAGTAAATCTAGGTTCAAGTAGATACCAAATAAGTAACTCTAAAATCATCAAGCTGTCCTCTGAAGCAATCATTATAAGAATTCTAGGAACAAATAATTTTTTATTTTGAAAGGGGAAATCACCACAGATTTATCTTTATTTTAAGCTCTCTTCTCTTAAACCCTGTTGTTCAGTAGTTTCAGTCATGTCCGACTCTTCATGACCCCATTTAAGGTTTTCTTGGCAAAGAAACTGGAGTGGTTTATCATTTCCTTATCATTTAACAGATGAGCAAACTGAGGCAAACAGGGTTAAGTGACTTGCCCAGGGACACACAGCTAGTAAGTGTCTCAATCCAGATTTGAACTCAGGTCTTCCTGACGCCAGGCCTGGCGCTTTATCCACCATGCCACCTACCTTCCCCTTCTCTTGTGCTTACATCATTACAAATTATTCTTAGTAGATGAGGTCTCCTAAGGAACTCTACCTTCCTTCATAAACAGTTTTGAATTTTTGAAGGTAGGATGAAAGAGTAAGAGGTAGCATGGCATATCAGATAGTGAGCTGTCCTCAGTCTAGAAATCTTGGGTTCAAGTCTTTCCTCTAACATTTATTGTCTCTGTGACCCTGGGAAAGTCACAACCTCCTGGTGCTTCAAACAACTCTCTCAGGCTAATCTTTATTGACACAGGGAGTTCCTTCCTCACTGGGGATTTCCTACATCAGTGAAAACACAGATCCAGTCCCCCCAAAAAAGATGATCACAAGAGTATAGTGCTAATACCATTTCTGCAAACACATTACCAAAAAAAAATTAGCAGGTCAAATTTCTTGCTTTTTTAAATAAAAATTTATTGATTTTTTTTATAACACCTCCATTTCCTATCATATTTTATCTCCCCTCCTAGACAGCCATCCCTCATAAACAAAGAATAAAAAAGAAAGGAAAAGCAGTTCAACAAAACTAACCAGTACATTAAAAAGTCCAGTATTTTATGAAGTATTCCATACTCACAGTCCCACCTCTACTTCCTAGCTTTAAAAAGAAGTAAGGGGAAGATACCTTCTTATATCTCATCTCTGGGGCCAAGTTTATTCATCATAATTTCACAGCATTCAATTTCTTTCTTTCTTTCTTTCTTTTTTTTTTTTGATTAGGCAATGGGGTTAAGTGACTTGCCCAGGGTCACACAGCTAGTAAGTGTCAAGTGTCTGAGGCCGAATTTGAACTCAGGTCCTGCGGATTCCAAGGCCAGAGCTCTACCCACTCTATACCACCTAGCTGCCCCTCAATTTCCATTTTTTTTATTGTCATCTTTTCCCACTTATATTGTTAGAATCACTGTGTATGTTCACTTTGTATCAGTTCATATATAAGACATCCCATATATCTCTATACTCACCATTCATCATTTCTTACAGCACAATAATTTTCCATTACATTCACATACCACAACTTGTTTAGCCATTCTCCCAATCAACGGGCATCTAATTACCTTCTGATTCTTTGTTATTACAAAATGTAGGAAATCAAACAGGGATTCTTAGCCTGGGGCGCGTGAACTTTAAAAAAAAAGTATTACTTTGATAATTCTATTTCAATCTAATTTCAATATAATTGGTAATTATATGTATTTTATTTTATGCATTTTAAAAAATAGCTTCGAGAAGGGGTCCAAAGGCTTTATCAGACTGGATTGCCAAGGAATCCAGGACACAAAAAAAGTCCCCTGCTAATACTTTCAGGTTTACAAAGTGCTTGCCTCACACAACAACTCTATGAAATAAGTGCTGCAAGTACTATCTCCAAATTAAATTATTTGCTTATAGTCACAAAATAAGTGTTACAGCTGAAATTTAAACTAAGATATGATTTCAAGCTCAGAAACGTAGTGGGCTAAAAATCAGATTTTCGAACTCTTTCTATTAAGCTAAGCTATCTCTCAGGAACAGGTACTTCTGCAACTCTTCCCCAAAGACCATATTTTTTACATTTCATAGTTACATTCATGTCCTACAAGAAATGTGTGATTATCTAATACAAACTGCCCAGATATCTCCACCTTTCTCTTCTCCATCCAAATGCAACGACCAGTCTCCTTGCTAGAAACAAACAAAAACCAGGATGACTATAGATAGGTACCAGTTTCCATCTGGTCCTGACAGCAGGACAACCAGTACAATTTCCTGAGGATATTTTATTCACAAGCATGACTGTGGCTGTACTCAATGGTGGTTGTAAGGATCATAAATCAGACACAACATAGCTTGTGGATTACTGGTTTACACAGAAAATATGAGAGTTCAATTTATTTCATCTAGGCCACAATGTTGGGTTCCTGTTTGGAATATTTGGTGTTATGTTTTCTGGGTTTTTTTTCCCAGGTAACCCTATTCTTCTGTCTGCAGGGGGTTAGAGTCCAGAAGCCATCATTTAGATCACAGTTTGTAACCTGAGATCTAAGAACTCAATGTACATTCAAGGTATCTATGGACTGATTTCAGGTGGAAAAAAATTAAAGCTTTATTTTCACTAACATCTAATCAAAACTGAATATCTCCTTTAATTATTGAAAAACATTACTCTGAGAAGGGGTCCATAGGCTTTTACCAGATTGTTTTGTATCCATGACACACAATAATGGTACTAGAGGATTAATGGAACAGCATATTGTATCAGGTCTAATACTACCCACCCCCTCATTTTTTTTTTATTCAAGTAAAACCAGATATTCCTGACTCTAGGACTTGTCTCTATCTACTGCATCACCTATGCGCCTGTGTTAACCTAGTACTGGTTAGTATGTATCTTTGAAAGTTGACAACTTCTCTAATTTAGACTTTTCCAGTGAGCATCGTCTAACTGGTCCCAAAAGGAAATGGCAAACCACTGACTGAGGGTCAAACTGGCTAGTACTCTACTTTTGTATGGCTGCAAGCTGTTAAGAATGGTTTTTACATCTTTTTAAAACTATAAAATTTCATTTTAAAATGTAGAAATCATTCTTAGATCCCCTACAAAACAAGGTGGCAGGTCATGTTCTAGTGCTATAGTCTGCCAACATCTGGTCAAAATTAATAAATTTTACTATATTTAAAGTCTATTAATCTGCACACTGAAGGGATGGTACCCTTTACACTTCTATATCTATGAAAGGTCATAACTGTAAGGTCATAGCAACTCACATTTTGAATAGTACTTTAAGATTTGCAAAGCACTTTCCTTATAATAATCTGTGTGTTAGGTAGCATAAGTACTTTATATCCACTTTACAGATAAGTAAACTGAGACTCTGAAAGTTTAATAGATTAGGCCATGAACACATTGCTAGGATTAGAACCCATATGCCATATTTCACATATAATCATCACAGATTTTATGACAATTAGGAGAAAAAAAAAGAAGGTGGGGTATTACCATTATGTGAAGCTTTAAAAAAAATTGTGCCATTACTTAAAAATAATTTATTACTAAACTGTCTTTGGTGCAAGATTAGGATGCATGGAATACTTGCGAATATACTTAAAACTGAATACTGACAATGTGTGTACACTGAGAATTCTAGGCTCTCAACGCACAAGAGATAAATGTGTCTCCATATGCCACTGGTGAATACATTGCTGCTCTGTTATTGTTGGGTTTTTTTTTAAGTGGCATCACAAACAGAATTATTCAATGTGATAATTATCCAATGAAAGGTCATAAACAATTTTTGGACTGAAAAAAAACAGGGTACAACAATTATGTGATGGCAACAATTACGCAGTGAAATATGGTATTCTGATTCCCAAATCTACTGTTCTACCCACCAGACACATTTGTGAATACTCATAATTATGGCAAACTTTAACCTCCACTGAAAAACTCATCATACTTTTCTTTCACTTTCTCTCCATTTAATTTCTCGATTTTTAATTGATGTTGGTATCCCAAGCGGGGAAAAAAAGGATCTGCTTAAACATTATGCCTCAGACACACTTAAAAAAAAATGATCAATATGGGAAATTTGGTTTATTTGGCTTTGTATAGATATTACAAATATTTTGGTGCGGTGAGAAAACATAAATGCTTGTTAACTGACAAAATAAAATTTAATTTAAAATGAATATTATTTCTACAATATTCACTATTATGAATATTATGGTACAATCCAACTTATAGCCTATTTGTATGAACAAGACTATCATACTGTAGAGTAGACTTTCACCAGATTTCGACTGTCCATTCTGAGTCCTTTTTTATTGTCACAGTATTTTATCTATCACCATTTTTAATATTTACAGATGCAGCTGATGGCATTATTATCTGCATGACCTACATGCAATGCATTTGCTTGATCCTTTCAACAAAGAAAATACATATGTAGTTTGCCCTCTTGTTACTTATTAATTGCAAGGCTTTTCCTTTTTAGTAATAATAATTTATATTTATATAGAACATCATACTTGCAGAGTGGTTTTAGATATTTTAAGATCAATGAGTGATAGAAAAAAAACTGATAGAAAAATATCAGTGAAGGACCACAGATAAGCAAAAACATATGTTATAGCTAGCTGGTCTGTTGATTTTCTTTCTTTCTTTTTATGAGGAATATGAAGTACTTAAGTTGTCTATTTCCATATAGGTGCATACAACTTCATTCAAGATCTGTAACAAGTAATAAAAATGTACTTTAGTTCCCTATTTAGCTGGTTAAGGGAGAGAGAGGAGAAAAAAAACGATAGTGAGAGAAAGGAAGAAGAGAGGAACAAGGAAGACATGACGTCTAGAGTAAAGGCTAGGACAGAAAAGTAAAGTAGTAAGGAGACTGAAGAGTGAAAGAAAGAAAGAAAGAAAGAAAGAACAGTTGAAGAGAAAGAGCTTGAAGGAGGAAGGGCATGGTCAACATTTTTTCTTTATCCATGATATCTCAACTCCAGTAAATCACAAATTACTTTGTTAAATAGTTGCAGCCTACCTTGCAAGAGGCCTCATCTCTACTTCTCATCATTTAGGGAGTAGCAATGCCATTGTGATGGCCTAATGCAGTGGGCAAAGAAACCCTACCAAGCTTCCTAATCCTTCACATCTCTCATCTCTTAGTAGATCGAGCCCTATATCCATAGTCTAGTACCAGCTGCTTCTTCCCCTCAATTTCACTTTAAAAAAAAAGCTTAAGAATTTTTACTTAATAATCTCTTTTGGCATCTCCCCCTTCAATTAGAAATAGCAAAGTGGGGTGAATCACTCATTCCCTGCAATAAGCATACTCTTTTTTCTTTCAGATTTGAACAAAAGTATACAAGCACTTTTCCTCACCACAAACTTTTAAAACTGAAACTAAAAGTAATTCTCCCCATTTTATAGATGAATTAACTGAGGCTCAAGCGAGGTTAAGTGATTCATTCCTAATCATGCAGCTAGTAGCATGCTCTCTATAGCAGGGACACAAATCCAAGTCTTCTGACTCCAAGTCCAATATGCTTTCTAACAAACAGCTCACTATACCACCAAAAATTACATGTAATGTTAACATGAACTATTGTGAAATCATGTATAGTAAACAAAGTTCTAGTGCTGGTGCTGCCCACAAATAGCTATATGCATTTGGGCAACTCACTTAACTGTTCTGAGACCCTGTTTCCCCATCCATAAGAAAAAGATTTGACTTCATCATCTCTACGATTGCCAGAAGTTCTAACATTCTATGACAACGAATTTCCACCCACGCCTTCAGGACTCCAGAACTCCAAAATCAATCATTTATCTCAACATATCAATTGGGTACTGTTGCTTCCTCAAAACTATTGTTACTGTTACTATTTTGTTTGAAGACCTTCTTTAACATAAAAGACTACTCCCAAATATGCTGGCAATAAACACTTTGACCTCTACTATCTCCTCTGATTTGGTGAGTTCTTCCCTGAGCCCTCATTAAAGGAAGCACTCATACTGGACATGTCCCTCCAAACCTAGTTCAGCACACACTTCCCCAGACTCCTTCCGGACCTTACTCCTACATAAGTACTTCCTGCCTTGACAGTATGGTATGCAACTATCTCTAATCAGATTTGTCAGAAAGTTAGATGTAACATTCATGGCAGGTCCAGGACTCATAGATAAGTTATATGAAATGTTTACATATTGCAAAATAATAAGATAAGTATTCTGGATCAATCAACAAACAAGAATTTATTAAGTGCCTATTATGTGCCATGTGCTAGAGAATAAGCCCTTTACAGTACCATTAAAATGGCAATATTAGATAGATTTTAAGTCAGTTGTCTTCTATTGTCTAAGCTCAGCTGGTAGTAGCAGTGGGGTCTGAATTTAAACCAAAAATGTGTGTGGTCAAGCAGGACACTGGGTAATATGTCACTGGAGTCAAACACTAACCATGAAATACTATTCCTGATTTCTATGCCAAGAAGGTGGTTCCATTGATATTTATTCAGAAGAACACAAGAGTGGAAGAGGTAAAGTATATGGACAAAAAAGTCTGAGATCATTTCCTGGTTTCCTTTTTGCTGCTTTTATGGGAACCACATAATCTGTGCTAGAAATAGCCTATTCACACAACCTACTGGTTGGGACACCCAGATTTCTATATAGTCCAACCTTATCACAATGTCTCTCCCATTACATCAAAATTTTGCCAATCAGTTATCACCTCCCCTCTGCTATTGAACATATGATGGTACCTGAAGAAGACTAGTTATAGAGATAGGTGGTTAAGGAGGTGGCCAGGAACTATCCACTAATAAGCATTATGCTACATATATAAGAAGAACCTAGCTCAAGTATGTTAAATAATATATCAACTCACATATACAAAGAACTTTACAGTTTGTAATACACTATGATAACAGGAGATATAAACATGGCAAACTATATTATCTTGATATCCTATACTATACTGCCAGTCTCAGACCTGCACTTAATAATTTTTAAAACTTTTTTTTTAACTTTACCTGTCATTTTGTCAGTGTAAGAAGCGGGTGAGACAACCAGCATGCTGTAGTGGATAGAGTGTTGAGGAGTCAAGAAGACTAGGGTTGAAGTTCTGACTGATATTCTGGGTGATTCTGGGCAAGGCACTTAAGTTCTCAATGCCCCAGGTACTCTCTAAAACTTCAGTTTGCAGAATGATTGATCTACATTGATAGAGGGAGTTTCCATTTGATAGCTCTCTATAAGACTGAAATAATAAGTCAAGATCATCTGTCCCTAACACCCTGAAAAAAAAAGCGGATTGTAGAGAAAAAGGAGATACATTGGAGGGAAGATATGAAGCTAGGGCTTCCTAAGTCAAGGCCAACTCTCTATTCATCATGCTGTGTTGCCTCTTAATGATAAATATGATGAAAAACACATTGACTACATAGGTCAGACATATATTTCCAGTCCTAAAAATAAGTGACTATCTTGCCTAACAGGACATCAATACCCTAAGGAAAAACCACCTCTTGGTATGGGACATTCGAATTTAATTATTTTAGATGTTAGGTAAAATGATGAAAACATTAATTTACTTTTAAAAAATCAGTCCATTAAGTTCCAGTGTTCAAGTTTAAGGACAGATTCATACTCTTACGAATAAATGAACTGAAGCACACAGATCTTACTTGACACCACAAGCAGACCTCAGGGTATTAAAGGACAGGTTTTTAGTTACTGATTATTAAAGGGCATATACTGAAGACATCTGTGATGCCAGAGAGCTAGGCTGCCACCCAGTAGCAAATATGAATGATATACCAAGGAAATTCCAAGGCTTTCTTGAAACATCATTTGAATTAAGCCCTCTCCTTAATTACTTTGCATGAAAAGGAACCAGGAGTTACAGTTTCTCTTCCATATCCTACACCAACCTTTCATTCTCCATCAATTATTTTCTCCAGCTCCCAAGGCTACTCCTTCCCAACACTCCATAAAAGAGCTCCATACAAGATCAATCCTGCCCACTGATCATCAGAAACAGAACCTACCTCACCTGAAGGTGCCACACTCCCCCAGGTGTCACCTTACAATGATTTAACTTGGGGTACATTAATCTGGATCCGTAGTATCAAAGACTTATAGATTTCAAGCTGTAAAAGACCATAGGAATTTTCTAGTCCAAATTCCTCAGTTTAACACATGAAGAAACTGAGGCAAAAAAGAGTTTTAACAACTTAAAGTTACACAGTAGTCACTAAGTAGAAAAGTCAGGATTCAAATCCATGACCTCTGAATAGATTTAGCACACTTTCCATTGTGCCACACAATCTCTGCCTTTCTCTCAGTCTCTGTCTCTCTTCCTATCCTATCATGAAATGGGTTACATGAAAATATTAGTTCTTATACAAAGCCTTTTAAAAATTTTGAATGGTTTTTGAATTTTAAAAGGCTTTGAGTCAAATTAACAATAGCAAGTTCATGAGACAGAGACTAAAGATCTACTTCCTTTTCTAAGTTCCAAATCTTGACACTTTCATTTCTCTCTAACATAAAGAAATACAGTCTCACCTCAGAGACTACTTTACCTCCAAAGCATGGAGAAGGATCTCTAAATAGAGGGAAACACAGAAGTTTTAATTAAGCTTCCTATTCTGAAAGACTGGTAGGAACCAAATAGTAGGAAATGTAGTAGTGGTCTCTGGCCATCTACATCACTCAACAAGCATCTATTAAACATTTACTACGTAACAGGCCCTAGGTAGACAAAGAAAGGCAAAAACAGTTTTTGCCCGCAAGAAACTCACATTCAAAAGGGACGTAGCAGACAAAGAACTATGTACATACAAGACAGAAAAAGAGTGTGAAAGGAGGTGATCTCAGAGGGAAGGAACTAGTGGTGAGAAGGAAGAAGAAAGCTGACCATCCAAGCTAAGTCTTGTGAAAAGCCAGGGAAGACAGAAGGTAGAAGAGACAGACAGCATTCTAGCCATCAGAAGCACCCTGAAAAAGTATGGAATTAAAAGGTGGAGATTTAAGTGTTATGAACAACAAGAAGACTAGAGTAGCTATACCATGGAGTGGGTAGAGAGGAATGAAGAACGAAGTACAAGTATATTAGAAAGGTAGTGAAGACTAGAAAGTAGTGAAAGACTTTAGATGCCAAAGGACATCATATTTGATCCTGAAGGTAACTGGGAGCCACTGGAGCTTACTGGGGATGTATGGAGTTTACAAATCAACACCTGAGGACATTCACTTTGGCAGCTGAATGCAGGACACAGGAAAGACTAATTAGAAAACTATTGTAATAATCTATGGGAGAGGTGATGAGGGCCTATATGAATGTGTTGACTGTGTTAATGGAGAGAAAGTGCCAAAGATACTTTGAAAATTATAAATGATAAGCTTCAACAAAAATTGGATTATGTGGTTAGCAAGATGAGAATCTGAGGATGATTCCAATGTGGTAGATGGTGGTGCCTTTGATAGTTGTATGGCTCTGTTCCCTCAGATCTGCCAGGAAGAGCTCATTGGCTCTCACAATACCTCACTATAAATGCTCTCTCCAAGTAAAGGGGTCACAGCTCACAAAGGACAAAACCAACATATAAACAGTGTGTTATTTTTGGTGGCTGGGAAAGTGTTTCAAAAATGTCACTAACAACTGCTACTCTGATTCTGATGTGAATGGCCCAAGAAAAAAACATATCCTTTTGGTTCAACACAATGACAGCCTCTAAGCTGGGGGACAAGAACATTGAAGGAAACTCATTAGTTATAAGGAAATTCAAAGTTTCTAAAGCAGAAACCTCTCAATGAGGCATACAGAATCAAACCTGATAATATCATCAATGCAGAGAAGCCACCTTAATTACTAATTAAAATTTGTTAAATAATACCCTGCAATACCATGCAGAAGGGAAGCACGCTGATTAGGGGACATGACAGCCCCATAAATATAATTACTTAGACTTGGTAGTCCAACTAGTTTAAAGATAAAGTTTTGGGCTCTGTATTTTTACACCTAAAGATGACATTAAAATACATCCTAACAAAGTGTATTATTAAAGTCCATCTGTATTACCTCATTTAATGATGCAATTAAAACCTTCAAAATTCACTAGGGTTTTCTAGAAAGTGAATTTTTTCTTAACTAAATCAATAAAATATCAATTTTCGCCAAGGTAAATCAACTACCAGTAGATATTTCAAATCCACATCCTGCAAGTTAAATTATATTTCATGAGTGAGTTCCTAACTAGTACTTCCCTGACATAAACTAGATGCATAGTTTTAAACTTAGTGAAGAAATTCTGTTTTAATTCCAAAAATTAAAAGCAAATAGGAAGAAAATCAAACCTCGGTAGGGCTCAATTGTTTCCTTTTAAAGATTACTTTTAAGTCATGAACTTAACATGAACATATTCACATACAAAGAACAGAAAAAGAAGACTGAATATGAAGCAATGAATCTCTATTTATGTCCATCTTAGATTAAAAAAACATTTATTACATTTAATATAATACCACTTTCTTACTTTCTGTGTCCTCTTTTGAAATTCTTTAGCTGTCTTCTGTGTATTTTTAAAATGTTTCACTGATACTCCTTTCTTTTTTTTTTCTGCTTCACTTTTTGCTAACTGCTCATTCTCTAGTTCTGATCTTTAAAAAGCACACTAAATATAGGTATCCTAATGAACAATTTCAAAACAACTCAGGAAAAAGATTCTGAAAAGAATACTAACCTAGCAGTCTCCTCATACTGGCCTTTTAAAAATAATTTAAAAAAAACATGAAAAACTGTATCAACTAATGTGTACACTGTATCATCAATGACTAGTCTGCAGCAATGAAAGCCAGACTCTAGATATTTTTCTATTTGTTTTTCTGTATATATTGGGGAAATGAGAGTCCATTTTACTGATATAAAAGATAGCATTCATGTTACCAGGTAATATAGTAAAAGGAAGATTTCAAAAAGAGGAAGGAGTAATACTTATCTTGCTAAGAGGAAGGAAAGAAGAGGATTTAGACAAAGATGAAAGGAAAGATCCATTCAAGAGCTGAGTGAAACATAAATTCTAAGAACAGAAGATTTTTCCAGTAAATGTGGTATATTTATAAAAATAAGCATCTACAAATCATTCTTCTTTTAAAGGAAGGACAATGCCCTAATTGTCCTTCAGACAGATTGGTTATCTGACAAATGCTCCAAGTCACTGACAGGATTTTATTTAAACATAGTGTTGGTTCAATGGATCAAATCTCTCAAAAGTTTTTATTCATTGGAACAAACATCTTTTTCCTTCTGTATGTGCTATCTACAGGTTTGTTCTGAAAACTTACTAAGCACATTATTATTATAAATTATAACAACAGCAGAGAGAAAAGTAATGAGATCCCTGAACTCTAGGGAGCCAAAGAACGTTTCAGGAAAAAAGTTTCCTTTCTTAGAACTGAAAGGAGAATGCTGAAACTTAAAGTGTCCACTGATTCTAGGATATATATACCAAGAATGGGGAACAAAGGAATGGACATTAGTCTTCAGTAAGGAGAAAGGAAAAAAGTGATAAATCGTATTTTTCTGTAAACAATATTAGGGTTTTTTTTCTGTCTAAAGTCAACCAATCAATAACAATTTACTAAGTGCTATGTGTAAGGCCTGCACCTTATATTAGGATGCTATAATGAAAGTTCAACAGCCCCTGTCTTCAAGGAGCTCATATTTTCATAAGGGAGACAACATGTACACATATGAACATATGTAGAATATATACAAAATAAGCACAAGTAGTTTTCCAAGAAGCGGTTCTAACATCTAGGGGGACTGGGTTTAAATTTATTATTTCAATCTTCTCTTCTTTTATTATTAACATTACAGTTACTAACAAAAAAAATCTACTGTCACTAGTAGCTGTTTATATTTATAAAATGCTTTATGTAAACTATCTTCTTTGATTTTCCCATAGGAAATAAGCAATATAGCTATCACTAGCCCTATTTTATAGGTAAGGAAAATGAGACCGAGAGGTAAACCTGCCTCCAAATCTCATGCATCCTATGGGATAGGAGGTGAAACATGAAAACCAGGTACTTAGACTAAAAAGCCCAGAGTTCTTTCCATTATACCTCAAAGTACGTTAAAATTAAATGAAACCAATGGCAAAGTTAAACATTTTGAAGTAAGAGACCTTTCTAAATGATATGTATGTGGGAAATCATTGTATCAGGGGCAACAGTGGCAGCCACAGGAGAGCAATGGCCAGACTCCAGGCTAAGAGGCCTTCCATACAGAAAAGTTATCTGAGGCTGTAATCATTCTATTTAATCCTTCACTTTGGGCACTAGTTAGGAGATTCAATGTAGTTCACATCATCCTAAACCAATTTCTGCTTTCAATGTGAAAATTAATATTATAACTTGTAGGGTTTTTCCTCCAATAAGCCAAGTAACAAGACTAACAATTGTTTAGTTGGGTTTATTTCTAACCTATATTAAAAGTATATCCCTTCTTTCTTGAGTCTTTTTTCACCTACAGAGAAATCTGAAACAGAGCAGTTAAATAAGAAAACAGAGGTCAAACTGAGCACAAATGTAATATACTGGATGACACTCACAGCAGCATTCTGTCCTTCCTGTCTTGCTTCACTATTTGATGACTTCCTCTTGTGTTCTATACCTTACATTAAGAACTCTAATATACTATGGCAAAATTTGATGTCCTTCCCAGTTATTACTTTTGAAATCCTAGCAAACATAAAACCTATCTGTACAGAACAAAAACAAACAGCAAAAAATAAACAAAAACCCAACCCATAACCTAGAACAAAGGTCTTAGTGGTATCTTACATATTTAAAATAGGTTTCCAGCCAATTTAGAGACAGACACTCAGAGGACAAGGACTCATCCAAAAAACTGAAAAAAATGTTTTCCCCTCAAAAGTCACCTTGATTTTTTTTTCCAAATTACATCACCAATAATCTAAATTACACAATTTGGTTTTTTTTTTAAATTCTACTGGTTATTGACCTATTTTAATTAATCTATCAAGTCCTACCATACTGCCTCATCTAAGAAAAAGGTGGTGTTCAATGTGATATGTGTTCTCAAAGGCTATGTCAGCAGATCATAGATTCTGATATGTCCTACTAAGCCAGTAGAGTATGGGTCAAAGACAAAGTGTGCATTTAGTTACCACAGAATTTATATTTGGAGAGCTTTATCACTGGAAGCCTGGTCACAGGGGATAAATTTGGAGGAAGGAGCCGCAGCAACTCGCAAAATGCCTACTAAGGAATGGATGTTAAAGAAGTATCCATATGGTGATGAAACCATTGAAGTACAAATGTCTGTCATGTCTGCAATTTGTCCAACTTAATAATTATCTCTTACTTTTTCCTCTTTCCCTTATATTCGGTCATTCATCAAGCCCAGTCTATTTTTCTTTTGAAATACTTCTTGTATCTAGCCCCTCTTCTTAACTGCTATCACCACCTCCATACTAGAATAGGACATTAGTTACATTTGGATTCATTTGGTTGTTGCTTCACTGCTATTCCTGTCTCTAGGCTTTACCTCTCTAATCCATCCTCTCCAAATTATACTCATCTTTTTAAACAAGCTCAAATCCTACTTTTTCAACAAAGCCTTTCTTGGTTAACTGAAATTTATATGAACTTTGCTTCTTAACTAAAACTTCCGTTAGTAAAATTAATTTGCTGAGGAATGAAACATACTGGCTTCTAAAAGCCTTTACTCTTATCTAGAAGACTGAAGTATTTCCCTCTTATCTAATTCTTTACCATCTCATCTCCTCCATTAGATTACAAACTTCAAAAGGACAAGGGCCATTACGGCTGGCTAATCAGTGCCTCCCTTTCCCTCCTCGCATGAAGCTCTAGTTACTTTGGGTTGAAGAGAGAAAGAGTTACTCCTCCTCCCCCATTCTCTTCTACTGTAGCTGGGGTCCGAGGGGGTGAAATCTGGAGAGTCCATGAGATCAAAGATTTGGAGCTAAAGGGGCCTTCAGAGGCCACCTAGTCCACCCCCCTCCATTCACAGATAAGGAAACTGAGGCTCAGTGGCGTTAAGTGATTTGATGGAGGTCAAACAGATGGGATCTGAACCCAGGTTCTCTGACTTCAAAGCCAGTTATCTTTCCATTCTACCAGGCTCCTCCATTAAAAAGCATCAGAGCTGTCCGAGCTGCCACTGCTCCTCTGCATCTCCAACAGAGCTTAGCACAATGCCATGTGTATAAATAGGAGCTCAATAAAGATCTGTTGATGTGTCATCAAAGATGAACTATTTAATGCTTATAACCAACCTGAGGTAACCACAGCAAACCAGCAAAGTCCATCCATTTATAAAGATGTGCAAGGGTCATATCAAGAAGCTTATGTCTATTTGTAATCAGACAAATAAAACACTTCAGTTATTCTAAGAAGTTCACATAAAGGTTAAGGTTTTTATTTTTAATCTTACATTCTGGTTAAAAAAACTGAGAGAGATTTTTGCTTCAGAGAAAGACAATGCAAATGAGAAAATAAAATAAAATGCTCCTTTAATTTAAAGAACAAAAACCCTTTTACGTGACTATCTAGATAATTCACAAAACTCCACCTACTTGGGTACTGGAAAAATGATGGATAACACCAATCTATTAAACAAGGAACCTTCTTAATCACCATCCCTCCACATTTTAAAATACAGGATTTATAAGCATTAAATAATTCAGACATAACTACCCTGTTCCTCTTGTCTTTTCTGTATAATTTTAATATACATTACATATACATAATATAATTTTAAAAGCATATTGTGGATCAGAGAATCATTCATTAAGACAATTACTAGAATTTACTCCTTCTATGTCATTCCATATTGGTAGAGATTGCTGCCCTTTAATTGTTCATGTAGTGGACAAGTCTAAACTTGAATTTTACTTCTGAAAGAGAATAACACATTGGTAGAATATTAACTTCAACAAAGGTCAAACTTTGAAGAAAGCCAGGGTGGGTGATCATTATAGAATTTATTTTGTATATGAATTGTATTCTTAAAATCAAAAAAGAACCCAAGATTTTCTTTTTGCCAACCAATAGCATAATCAAAGGGCAGCTAAGTGGCACAGTGGATAGAATGCCAGGCCTGGAGTTAGGAAGACCCGTCTTCCAGAATTCAAATCTTGCCTCAGATACTTACTAGCTGTGTAACCCTGGGCAAGTCATTTAACCCTATTTGACTCAGTTACCTCATATGTAAAATGAGCTGAAGAAGGAAATGGCAAACTACTCCAATACCTTTGCTAAGAAAACCCCAAATGGGATCACAGAGTCAGACACAACTGAAAATGACTGAACAAAAGCATAACCAAATGTGGCAACATATGAAAGGTGCTTTGTAAACCTTAAATTGGTACAAAATGTCAGTCATCATCATCACAATTATTATTTCCATGGCAGGAATAGCAGTAGTAGCAGTGTGGCCATATCACCATACAACGGTTGATAATTGTTCCTCTACCAAATAAACCCTACCCGTAGTAAGATCCATGAAAGTGATTCTGCAACCAAGAGATCTCTACAAAAGGGAAGATGGAAATGCCTTAGTAAGAGTTCACCTCCTTTACACTCTTATTTATTCCACTCTTTAATTAAATTTAGTCTTATTAGACTAATAACAGATAATTTCAATCAAAAAATTAAGGAAATCTCCTCACTGTTACCTCTTTGCTTTTTAACACACACAACAATTTTTTGCCTTTTACTCCATGCCCCTGCACCTAGCACAATTTTAAAACCATATTCTGCATCAAAGGATTCTCTGAAAAGACCAAGAAATGCTGTCTTCATTCCGTTTTTCCTTTTCCCACTGAAATGAGGTAGATGGGACATAGTCTAGAGTGCTGGACTTAGAATCAAGAAGAACTAGGTTCATGTAACC
Source organism: Phascolarctos cinereus (assembly GCF_003287225.1). NCBI lineage: Eukaryota > Metazoa > Chordata > Mammalia > Diprotodontia > Phascolarctidae > Phascolarctos > Phascolarctos cinereus. The sequence goes on from NW_027555736.1 coordinate 156,496,315, forward strand.
CACAACTTATTTAATCTCCCTCGGTCTGTTTCCTAATCTGCAAAAAGTGGATAATAAGAGTACTTTCCTCCCAGAACTGTTGTGCGGATTAAATAAGATCTTGTAACATAAAGCACTTAGCACAGTGCCTGCCACATAGCAAGTGTTTAATAAATACTTATTTCCTTCTCCTCACCCAAAATACTTTTCAAATCTTAAAGTGTTATGTAAATGCTAGCTACTAAAACCTGACAGGAGAAGTAGAGGAAAAGTACAGAAATTCTTGAATGGATCAAGCAGTAAGAAGCAGTAAAAATAATAATTTACCTTGTTTTTAGTCAAAATAGGAGACTGTGTCTCTGCCACAATGTGTTTAGGAATGAGCAAGGGAGTTATGACATCTTGGAAAGAGAACTGAACTAGGAGGCAAGTGATCCTATGTAGTCCCAGCTCTGCCACCAAAACCAATGTTTGATATTGAACTGAATTCACTCTTGCTTCTTACACCTCAGTTTCTTCTATGAAGTGAGAATATTAGACTCAATATTAATTTAAGGTCTCATCAGATCCTGAAGGTAAGAATAAATTTAATGAAACCCAGAAGTTCTAAGGACAGGGACCCTTCCTTCCTCCTTTAGTATTTCCCTTTATGCTCTATGATATGCTATGCATACTCTAATAACTTAATAAATGCTTCCTCTGGGCTTTAATCATCTCAAGATTTAACTCTAACTTGAATACATAAATTTCTAAGAATTTTGAAGATGTGGGGGTGGACATGGGAGAAAACACAAGGGTTTTTTCCTTTGGAAAAATAAGAAATTTGAGGGAAAACACAACATATAAGCAATATGTCCTTTTAAAGTTCCCTTGAAGAAACAGCATGGCATAATGGAAAGGACATGGACTTGAGACAAGAACACCCAGGTTCGAATCCTACCCTCTTAGATGTAGGATATTCATTATTTCTGTCACCCCCTCATTAGCAAAATAAGGAAATTGGACTGAGTGACCTCCAAGGTCCCTTCTAGCTCCAACTTTATAATTTTATGATTTTTCACAGATCTAAAGACACATTTTTAGTCTAATAATGTAAATGTATTATGTATCATTTGAATTGCTAATAAAATGTGTTTATTATATTAAACTTAAAGGTATAATATATTTATATGATAATTTCCAGATTTCATATTTAAATGAATTTTTAAAATAAATGAACTACAAATGTTTGGATAGGGCATGAACTCTGCTATCTGGGTTCTTGAACAACTAGGCTTTTCCAAATGATTCTGACATATAGAGTTCTGTTATATATCTTGGAGTAGGAAAGAAGTTGGAAATTAATTAAAATTTTTGTACATCTTAAAATAAACACAGTTTAGTATAGAATTAAATAACTTACCAATAAACAATAAAGGCACTCAACAAAGTATTACTGGCTATAAACAGAAACTGCTTACCTCACCATCAAACTACAAATCAAAAAGTAGGCCTTACTTTTAGGCACATGTCTATATTCCAAGTTCAAATCTCCTAGACATAGCTACCACATGATATACTCTTGAATACAGTTCCCCAAGGGGTCTACATTGCTTCCAAGCAATAACATAGGCATTTGGGGGAAGGGAATTAATTCTTTCAGGCTGCTATAGTCCTATTTAGAATATTATAAACTAATTTTGTCAACAAGTGAATTAAATATGTAAGATAAGAATTCAAAAATAATCAGTACTGTTGATAACTCTCCTTCCCCTCTATTAAAATCCAACATTCAAACCCCAATAAGAAAACCCTTCTCTCTATTTGCAACATTATTCAAAGCTCCATGTGGGGACTTCAAAGAGAAATGGAAGTATGTATGTTAAGAGTTTCTATACACAACTTCTTAGATGTCAAATGGCATTTCCAATTCATCACAAAGTATTTAAATACAAACTGAACACAGCTTGAAATCGAATAGCAAAACTTTATGTTTTAAAAGGTGCCTTCATTCAGCACTTTTACTTACACAGCAAAAAGGAGGCGAATGCTTAAACCTATATCATTTAGGGAAAGTATAAAGTAACTCCAATCACATATCCAAATTTCCTTCAAACCTTGGGCAAGTCATTTAAATTCTCTGAGCCTTATCTTCCACTTATATCAAATAAAAGCGTCGGACTGGATAATCTCTTTCCTTCTAGTTCTAATTTTATAATTTAATAATCTCAATATGTTTCCTTTAAAAATTAGGATAGTCTATGTTACTACAAAACTATAATTTTGAGGAATTTTCCTCAAAGAGCCTATTAGTCTTTATCAACCTTCCTCTAAACTTTTGATCAAATATTTATATTTTTCAAATGAAGGAGGAAAAAACTTACTCTAGATGAGTCATAGGAGGGGCTTGGTTGACCACTTGTTCCCCAAGACGATGTACCTCCTCGTTCATCCATACCTGAAGGAAGACAAAACATAAATAAAGTAAATCCATCAGAGTCCCCATTCAGACAAACTTAGATGGATTTTCTATACTTGCAACGTGCCAAGCACACAGCAGAAACACAGAAGAAGGCAACAAATTAATGCCTCAGCAACAGTCCTGCCAACTGTCCTTAGCACATGGGTTTGGATGATCTGTGGATGAGCCACTGATCCCCAAACCTTAAGGAAACAAGATTAATTATGAGAATCTAGAACACTAGGTCTGCCATAGACACAAATGCTCCGTGTATTACTATTACAAGTTACTATTTGTAATTCTCAGAACCCAGGACGATCCAAGGTTCTTTGAAACCACCATTATAGTAGCTGACCTGTTGACCCTGTTCCAATCTAAGGCCATCTGGATATAAATCCAAAGCAAGTACTGGACCTTCTGTGAACTAGAAGCTGGTAAAACAGCCAGTTCTCAACCCAATACAATTGGCTGTCATCTGGCCAGGGAAGGGTAATGATGATAACTCAGAAAGTCAATCAAAGAAATATACCCAAGAAACAAATAAAATTGACATGACAACCCACAATAATTACCAAGTAAACAACACCATCAAATTGCTTTAAAATTTTATTTTCCTATTTGTTTTTCTCTCAACTGGGAAACACTACTGAACTGCCAACATCAGTTAGAAAAAAGAAAGCCTAATCAAAAAAAGGATCAGAATCTGCATAGTATCCTTTCTCTCCCGTTTTTGTGTTTTCACCTATCAGTCTAGGCTTCCAAGATTCCTTCCATGACTCAGACAGATCCCGCTCCCAAACCCAAACACATGTGGTCAGTTCTGGGAACCACCCATCTCCTGATGTTAGCATAAAGCAATGTCCCCTTCCCTGCTCTCTGAACCTCATTTCATGCTATGGTGGAGAGAAGTCATCCTTCTGATGATTGCTACTTCAGGTAAATAGACTTTCTTGAATTGTTGGGCACCTCATACTAAGACTAACTGGCAATGGTGCACTAGGAACTGAATGAGTATAAGTCATAAAAATCAAGTCGCCCCTTCCTTCAGAGCCAATATTTTCCCAGTCCCAAGTAAAATTCTTAAGAATTTTTCTCTAAGGCATTCCAGGCAAGAAACAAGCATTTCAAAAACTGCTACTTTGTGCTTTTAAAAAGTCACTCTTGGGGCAACTAGGTGGCGCAGTGGATAGAGCATTGCCCTGAAGTCAGGAGGATCTGAGTTCAAATCCAGCCTCAGACCAAACACTTGACACTTACCAGCTGTGTGACCCTAGGCAAGTCACTTAACCCCAACTGCCTAAAAAAGTTTAAAAAAAAAGAAAAAATGAAATAAAAAGTCACTCTTCTCCCTCTCTCTATTCTTTTCTCACTGTTGTAAAGTATCCACATACCCAAAATAACATCCTGGCCAAGAATCCAGAAACGTACCACACATCATATTTTGTTTAGTGAACATATTTTTGTACCGCTGAAAGGAGATGGAAAACAATAAAGAAACAGCTTCTGGAAGGAAATACATCAACATACCAAAATTTGATCAAGTGGTAGGGTGAGAAACCAGATTGCAAGGGGTTGAAAAATGAATTTGACATACAATATCCTTTTGGTTTCATTAACATATGTAAAGTGTTTTGCAAACCTTAAATCAAAATATAAGTGCTAGCTATTTATTGTTGTTATTATTATTATTATTACTGATATATCCTCTTTTTGGGACGGATTTGGGTGTTCAGAATTAAAAAAAAAAGAAAACAAAGAAGTGAATAGGAGGGCAGGAAGGAAGGGGAAAATGATTATAAATGGCTCTTTCTAGAAGTTAACCTAGGAGAGAGGACAATTCCTTGAGGAAATGGAGGCATTTATAAGGACTGGAAGACTGGGTATGTTTGTGGACAACGGAGAAGGAGCCATCACTTAAGATGAGAGTTGAGGGTGGTCTTCAAAGGGGCAAACTTTAGAGGGCACAGGAAAAATTGAGGTTGAGGGCAAAAGAAGAGGGACTGGCCTAATCAAGAATGGCCATCTGTTTCTCAGAGTGTAGAGGAAAGAATGGGGTATTTGGGTGTATAGAAGAGGGGGAAATGAAGAGTCATGACAGGTCTCTATTTTCTCAGTAAACAAGGAGGCAAGGTCCTGTGATGACAGGGATGGGTAAAGAAAGTAGTAAAGGAGGATTAAAGAAACAGCTAGTAATAGTTATAAGGGGAGGTGGCAGGGGTGGAGGGGAAGGATTATCATCTGCAACACTGAAAGACCTGCCAAGGTCAAATGAGAATAATTTGTAGTACGCTCTTTCAGTGTAATATCTGATTTCTTATAGCAGCATGTGAACAGGAGGAGAAAATGTAGATGGTATGAGGCATCTCAAAATTAGGGTTTAACAAGGAATGAGTGATAAAAGACAAAGTGATTAAAGGCCAGAAGTATATAATTGAAATGGTTAATTACAAAGTGAATAGTACAAAGGGAGGAAAGAGAGGTCAGGGAGGAGTGAAGTGACTGGAGGTCAGGGTTAGGATGCAGAATGGGTGGGTGAGGTAGTGAGAGAAATGGAAGGTAGAAGTTTGTGATGAATGAGGAATTAAGAGCTGGATTATGGCAGGAAAACAGTTATTGGCAAAAGAAAACATAAACCATCCTTAGGTGTGCCGAAGATAAAATAAAAGGTGGGGGAAATGGGATCTGGGGAGACTGGTGCATTGGGTGGACAAGTGATTTGAGAAGTCATTAATGTTTATGCTGAAATCTTAAATATTACAGCAGGGATAAAGGAAAGAATCATTCACTTCCTAAAGCACAAACCTTTGCATATAATAGCCATGTAATAAATGTTTGTTGAATTGAATTAATGCAAAATAAATGAAGAATTTTTAAAATAAATTTGGATTTTTGCATATCAAATATCTCTAAAGTAAGGCACATAGAGTTTTAAAGAATTTTACTTTTAAAATGATATCTAGATTGGGTGGTGGATATCTACTAATAATGATATCTTAAGCACATTTTTAGGAAAAGGCCTACCAGTCTTGTCAAACCACACTCCCTATCTTTGTCAAGTAACCCCGATTTCCCTGGATGCCATGAAGGAAAGGCAAAGATTAATTAAACAAAATGGTCATTAATTAGGTGATAGAATCATCAGCTAAAGAATGCTAGGATCCTAATGGTGTGGGGCATGATAGAGGCCTCATGGGACTCTAAAGAATGGCAAAGATCTGAACGAAAATGGCTGTATTTTGCAGCTAAGCCCTCTGTGCTTTTATTATAACTGGTCCAGGGTCTGAATATAAAGTGGTGGCTGGCACTGACAAAAGCAAAGAGTCATCTTTCAGGACAAATGATTCCTTTCTGCTGAAAACAATGACTATTACTAATGCAAGGGTATAATCCCAATAACAATCTTTCTACAGATTCAAATGGAAGGCAAAGGTAAACATATACAAATGATAATGCACAGAGGACAAATATCTTTATATATAGACAGTCAAGATATAACAAAATCTAAAAAAAAACAAACAGCATATCCACAAAAAAAATATTCAAAATATGATATAATGATTCATGGGAATGGAAAAAACAGCTTAAGATTTGTCTGAACTGTTGTTCTCATGGGTATGCTCTATGTGGCATTTCCACTACAATCTTCATGTTAACTAGATAGTTTTGAAGAAACTAGTCCTTTGATAAATAGGTTAAAACATCAGGGAATTCAACAATAATCCCTGAGCAGAAAAATTTTTCAAACCTTAGTTGGCTGACGAATTAATGTCTGTCATATTCTATGGGGTTAAAAGATATACTGGATAAATCAAAACTGATCTAATGATAAAAACCCTCTTTTCATATTTTTAGGGTACTCCAAGTAAACAGCAAATACAAAACTTTGGGGATTTTTGGGGAAAATTATTGTTTGCACATTTAAATGAAGCAAACTTCTTTTGCCTGACTTTGCAAGCCATATTTATTCCTAGAACTAACAAAAATATATCATATACAATTACATAGATGTGCATATTATATATATATATTTTTTTAATATACACACCTACATACCAGATGGGCTTCAGAAGCATTTAAAAGAAAATTTCTATTCCAGGTAGTCACTGATAAATAGGACTTTATTTAAAAGATTTCAACAAAACCAAATTTCAACAATTTTATAAACAAAAGAAAGATAATACATGTTTTGTGTTCACCATCTGCTTTACAATGATTCAATAAATGATTTGAACAAAGAAATCTGATTGCAGATAGTTATATCAGTTACCAAGGCTATGAGAATATCTTTCTTCTATAGCTCCTTTATTTGATTTTGTTTGTGGAAATTTCTTTAGATAAGATTCAAAGACTGATCAATTACAGAACCACAGAGAGGCTTAAATACAAAATCTTTTGACAATTTTTTATATTTCAGACACATTTCAAAAAAATCTACTTGTGTCCTTTTCCTGTGTTTCACTGTGAATTATTAACCGTACTAAGAAAATATTAAACTTTTGATGGGCTTTAACTGAGAAACCAAAAAATATTTTCTTATATGAACTATAGAAATATTGGACGTGTAGATTTTGTATTTTATATTTATGAAAAACAAATTTTTGAGTTTCTATGTAGTGACCTGTCAAAAAGTGATGCTAAACAGTGACTCCAATGCTGAAGAAGAAAACATTTATGTGAAAAATCTAATACATTTTAACAAGGAGGGGAATGAATCCCATACATTATAGAGTCTTTTTTCAGTGGCCTTTGGAGAGAGATTCTTATTTCTGAGATAGCATTTGGAGAGATGCACTAGATAGATGGGTAATCTAGCCCTTTTTTAAAAAATCCTATGGTACAGTGGCATAGTAATAACATGAAAAATTTGCCTTAAAAAACAAAATGCTGCAAGCTTTATATAGAATTAAAAACCACTGGTAACTTCATTATCATTAGAGACAATATGTGTGAAACCAGGTTAAACTTCAGGTAAAACCCCACCAATTTTTACTAAGAGTAGGGAAGGAAGCCAATGCGAATAATGCCAATGGTTGAACTAGCACCTAACAATTTACTAATAGAAAGGAGAACTTTGTAAGTGTGCCATCAAATACATTATCTCACTTGATCTTTAGAATGTCTATAAATGGCAATCAGATCTCGTAGCTATCCCCATTAAAGAAATGGGAGAGGAGGGTGGCAATTCCAATAAATGTAAGCTACCAACAAAGGTTTCTGAGGCACATGGCTAGAGAATAACAAAGCTACCAACAGGCTCAGGAAATAACCCTTCCCTCCCACCCAAAAATAAAATGCCTGAGGAGATTGAAGGGTTAGATGAAGAAGTGACTGAACAAATAAAGGTTACAAAGTGAAGTGCCTTTGTGTTTGTATTCTTTATATCTTCCTCTAAATCACATATCCTATTTACATATGTCATTGTTGTTGTTCAGTTATATCTGACTCTTTGTGACTCCATTTGGGGTTTTTCCTGGCAAAGATACTGAAGCAGTTTGCCATTTCCTTCTCTAGCTCATTTTACAGACAAGGAAGCTGAGGCAAAGAGGGTTAGGTAGGGGTCTTGCCTAGGGTAACACAGCTAGTAAGTGTCTGAGGTCAGATTTGAACTCAGGAAGATAAGTCTTCCTAACTTCAGGCCCTGCTTTCTATCCACTGTAACACCTAGCTGCCCATTTACATATAGCCTTCTTTAGTATAGATGCTTGGTATTTCAAAGTCATATTTTTAAAGGAAAATTGCATAACTGGTTGGACAAGACTATTACATTAGCTTTGAATTTATTAACAATGCCTTTGAGAATCTGGGAGTCTAATCTACAAGGGAATAACCCAAGCACCATTTGGTCAAAACCTATCAAATTGCAGGCAGAAATACTTAGTATAAAATTTCCACTGGAAGGCTAGCCCTGAAAATCCAAACCTATAATATGATAGCAAAACATCAGATTAACTACTAATCTGGTTTAGGTGTAAAAGTATTGGCCTACAAACTAGGAACCTTGGACTCTATTCTTGCTTCTGTAAGAACCTAAGTAAGTGTCTTTAATTCTCTAAATTTCTTCATCTTTAAAACGAGGGGACAGAACCAGATCTAAGTCCTGTCCATCTACAAGTTTATCCACTGTATGACCAGATGATCTCTAAGCTCTGATATTCTATGAGTCTATGAATCATCAGTTATCTTATCATTGTTCTAAGGTAGGTAGGGCAAGAAGCCTCTCTGAATCCATATCTAATGGGGTAAGGAGAAAACCATAAATGCTATCTCACATTTATATAGTACCTTTCAATATACACCAACACACTGATAGTCGTTCTCATTATAAATAAGACATAAGGAAGTTGCAGCTAAATGGAAGGATGGTGCAGAGGATTTGTTTAAAGAGGCAAATAAAGGAATGACAGAGTTGGTTTCATTGTGTACTCAAAGGCAACATAAAACATTGTATCATGGGAGACTGTCATCTTGCCTCTCTGGGCTCATGATTAACCTAAGCAAAAAGGTCACCAGGATTATGCATCAACATATACTGCAAAAGATGAAAAAGAAGAGAAATTCTATGGAGAGCTTTAATGTGAGGATAAGTATAAGCAAGTACAGTGAAAAATGTTGGAAATTATGATTTGATGCTAAGAAAATAAAAAAGCTAAAGAAATATCATGCCAGTAAATCTTCAATATTTTCTTAATAATAAAGTGGGAAAAAAGCATTGTCCATGGCAGCTACTGAGTTTTATCACCAAAACAACAACAAAAAAATTAACTATATTGTAACCTACAGAAAATGACTGGTCATCAAAGCAGGCACCATTCTGCAAGTTGCTATTTCTTGGCAATCATGCCATTGATTAATTAGCACAAAGGTCCAAATCACTTTCAAATAAGAATCACAGATTCTCAGAGGTGGGAAAGACCTTGTTCAGTTGTTTTCACATGTGTCTGACTCTTCATAACCTCATTTGGGGTTTTCTTGGCAAAGATATTGGAGTGGTTTGCCATTTCCTTCTCCTTAGGGGCCATCTATTTCAGCTCAAACCCAAAAAAGATTATCTTTATAACTTTCCCAAGTGGTTATCCAATCTCTTCATAAGGACCTCAAATGAGATGGAACTTGCTACTTTCAAAGGCAGTATATTCCACTTTTGGAGAGCTCTCATTGTTAGAATTTTTTTCCCTTTCACCAAAGCAACTGCTAGTCAGTGTTTCTAATTCTTTCTTCTGGGGTCCATGGAGGAATGTGTTTGAATTCCTAGTTATGATATTTACTACTTACGTGACCTTGGGCAAAACACAATCTCTTTTTTTGGACTCCTTTTCCTTATATGTTTAATGAGTAGGTTGGACCAGATAAGGTCAAAGATTCTTCCCAAGACTAAATCAATGATCATAAGAAGTCTAAGCCCTGACGATCCTTCAAATTTTTGAAAATAGCTATCATGTCAAAAAGCATATGGTTCTCCAGGCAAAACATCTCTAGTTCCTTCAACCAAATCTCACTTAGTTTTCCTTTACATATTAGAGTCTATTGCATTTCATGCTACATATGAGAGAAACAACATGATATACTGTGAAGCATATAGGATTTAGGAATCAAGAGACCAGGACTTAAATTCTGGCCCTGACACTCACTAGGTGACTCTCACATTAGTGTGATCATAATCCACTATAAGAAGTCTTCTCTTTTCTAGGCTAAACATCCCCAGTTCCTTCAACCATTCTTCATATACTATTATCTCTAAGCCCCTCGCCAGTATGGTTATTCTCTACCTTATCAATGCTTATGAAAGAAAAGATAAGAAAAAAGATAAAGAAGCTACTTTATAAGAAGAGCCCCTGGCCTTTTCAGATGAGCTACTAATGCTGAAAAAAATGGAAATTGGTTAAAGGAGAATATAATAACTAGAGTGTTAACTATTGACATTTAATCAACATAAAATAACTGTCAAAATTAGGAGGCTAAAAGTGCACAAAAACAACTAACCAACTCAGGGAGTTCATGGACAAAGGGACAGACTTGGAAGCCAAGGGCAACAATGGTTGGTATTACAAGTTAATTTGCAAAATGTCATGGTAGACGATGGAAGATTACAAGCAATTATCATCACAGGGCACAAAGAAGAAAAGTAGAGGAGAAAACAGATCTGCAGAAAGTTTAGTATAAGGCCCAACAAAGCCAGGCAATCCCAAAATTATTTCTAGGTGAAACTGAAAGGACAATAAAATGACTGAGAAATGGAAATCATGAAAATGTTTCTCTACTAATCCATTTTTATAAGGGATGAAGATCAAAACATCACATTTAAACTTAAATACCCAATTAACAAGTTGCGATGGGAGGAATAGAAATGGCAATCAAGATAATATAATTAGGAGGATCAGCTAGGCCAAGGACAATCCATAAACAAGAAAACTGTGCTGGAGGTGACAATGATAAAATCAATTTAGTATACCCGAAAGCATGGAAGATGCCAAACGACTGGTAAAAATAAAAAATGATCTGATCACCCAAAAAGACAATCAAGAAAATGTTAGCAATTACCACCCATATGACTAGGCTCTTATGTAATGAGATAAAAGTTCTTAGCATAGTACCTGGCACATAGCAGACACTATATAAAGCCTTATTTCCTTCTCCTTCCCTTCCCCTTCATCTGTATAAAAATATTTAACACTATGATCTCTATGTGTATTATAGAATCTCAGAATTGGACATGATCTAAGAAACCACAGGGTTCAAACCAAAAATAAAAAATAATATCCTTTGCAACATATCAAGCAAATGATCATCCTTTGCTTAAAGGTATGAGAAAAGAGCAACCACTGGGGGGGGGAATTCCTTTTTTTGTTTTGTTTTATTTTGTTTTGTTTTGTTTTTAGACAAGAACCACTGGGGAAAAAAGAAAAGCACTTTGGCAAAATTTGGTTTAGATCAACATCTTATATACCAGAAGAAGCACAAAATGGAAAATGGATATACCACCTGAAACTGAAAGGTCTAGAAAAAGAAAATTTTGAAGAGATAAAATCAGATAACTTTTGCTATTCTACCTAGGGAAGGAATTCTTAACTAAACAAGGGATAAAAGAAATTGGAAAAAGAAACCCACAAACAAATGAAATATGAATGCTTCTTATCCAGACTGTGACAAGCAGTTGAATGCATAAACTGAGTTAATCCATCAGTTCATCTATGCTAGACAGGCACTGCAGAAGAACAAAGAACTGAGACCAGACTTAAAATGAAGGAGCATAAGTTGGATTGCATTTGGGAAATTAATTAATGCTTCTAACAATATCAAATTTCTCACCGATTTAAAATTCTATCTTCTAAAAACCAAAACTCTCTCAGGAATGATATATCTTAGAACATTGAACATTGACTCTGAACAATCAAAATTGTAGATGACTCTAAAGGGGATAGAGGGTGTGGGGTGTGTGTGTGTGTGTGTGTGTGTGTGTGTGTGTGTGTGTGTGTGTGTTAGTCATAAGGAAGTTACGGCATATTACCAACAAGCACTTACACTCAGGGAGAATAAAAGACATAATCCAGAAAATACACAAGAAAAGAAGCTGAACCAGTCACGCAGTAAGAGAAAATAGATAGACAGCTTTAATGTCACACTGGCACTTACGGAACATTAAAAATCCTAAAGTTAAGCCTCTATCAATATGGCTGTGATTTCTTTGGAGGCTACATGGGTAGAACCATGGACAGAAGTCACACAAGACGGGAAAATATGAATGCACTGTGATCTATTCCACTCAAAGAAACACCCCTATCCATGAGATCACCATCTCAGTAAAGCACTTATTGATGTATTTATGGGCTGCAAAATGCTATCCTAGCAACAATTCTAGAAGAAGGTATGATGATGCTTATTGCATTTTATAGATAAGGAAAATAAGAGAATTTAAATGACTTGCCCAAGGTCATAACAGTTCACCACTATCAGAGAAAGAGTTCAAAGCCACAAGCTCCTGACTCCAACTGGAGGGCTCTTTCCACTATACACCTAACCAATAGGATATATAACTACATATTAGCAGACTGTTCCAAAGCATTCAGAAACTAAAAAATGGTCCTGCTTCTAATGACAATAAATTTAAATTTATTATTACTGCCATTCAAAAAGAAAAATATTGTGTATATACAACCTAATGGAAAAAGTATGAAAGTATCTACAAATGTGGCTACTGATTGATTGGTAGTAACACGTTGCTAGACACAGGTGGAGACATATATGAAGTGGGGAAAGCAGGAGGGAACATCTTTTTTTTGGACTGGATCTATGACTTTATCAATACAGAGAAATCCTAATGAGGAAATCCCTCTACTAATGCAGATAGGGGCTTCCTCTACAACTTTTAAGTCTTAGAGAATTATGTGGAACACTGGGAAGTTAAGTGACTTGCTCAAGGTCACACAACCAAGAAGTAGGACTTGAACTGAGATCTTCCAGACTCCAAGGCCACCTTCTAGCAACTATAACATACTGCCTTTTCTAGATTCTTCAAGGTGTTGCCAAAGTCAATGTGGCTTTAAGGTTCAGTAGCTTAAAACTGCACTGATTTTAGGGATACCTTCTATGTATAAAATAATAATAATAATAACTAACATTTATACAGGCACCTGCTAGGTGGCACAGTAAATAGAGCACTAGGTCTAAAGTTAGGAGGATGTGAGTTCACATCCATCCTCAGATACTTAACTAGCTATGTGACCCTGGTCACTTCACCTCTGTTTGCCTCAGTTTCATCATCTGTGAAACAGGAATAATAATAGCACCTACCTCTCATGGTTGCTGTGAGCATAAAATGACATAATTAACTGTAAAGCTTTAGCACAATGCCTGGTACATAGGAAGTACCATATAAATTATTAGTTACTATTGTTATTATTATTTAGCACTTTAAAATTTTAACCTTCTGTTAACCCCATTTTACAGAAAACCAAGCAAATATATTTCTATAGACTTTTTTTTTCAAATCCCCAACCATTTGGTGTTAATTATAAATATTTATGCATCCTGTGGCCAACGAGTGCACATCAGACACTAAATTATCATTGATGGTTCTCCCATACATTAGGGCATCCGATATACTACTCTTACAAACGTTTTACATGGTGTTTCTCTGTGTCACATAAGCTCAACAGTTAGGCTCTGCAATACGACCACCTGTTCACAGAAACCCACAACTCCTTCCTGGCTTACAAATTGTCTAATTATTTAAATATCAGAAAAAGACTGAACTACCCCCAGAAAACAGTCAAGCATTTGCCATCCCTAGACACTCCTGTCTAATGGTCTGACATTTTAGGAATTTGTTCAGCCTGCTTCATGGAAGCCATCCAACCCAGCTAAAAGGTCCTCAATTCTCTACAATCTTCCCCAGAGACAGAAATAAGCCAGTGTCAATAAGTTTCTGGAAGTTCCAGAAGCCCACCAATGCATTTGGAGTAAGGGGAAAAAACCCAGTTGCAACATTTCTGCTCACAGATATGACTATCAAAACATGGGTGACTGAGTGTTCTTCTCCATTAAACGCTTGGGCACCACAGAAAATATTGGAAAAGGGCTTGGTAATGCTTCATGATATAGCAGAAGTCTATTGAACTCTTTCTCATTTCTCAATATGCAAAGTAGGAATATCATGGAAACCGAGTGCATCTGCTTCGTAAAATAATATAAGTCAGGGATTATTATTTCATAATGGAGTTGTGAAGATTTTTCTCCATCTCTGAATTTACAGAAAAGGCCATCAGCCACATATTCTGACAAAAGCAGTATTATGAATAATATTTGTAAAGTTACTTTGAGAAACCTTCCCCCCAGCAAAATACAACCAACCTAACTAAAAGTCATTCTATGAACTAAGATCTTGGAGGGGAAAAAAATCACCATCTCTATCTTCTACTGTTGTTAAGAATTTCTTGTCAGTGAACAAGCATTTATTAAAGACTTAGCATATGCAAGGCACTGTGAGACTCAGTAGGTGCACAAAATAGGTGGGAGGTGGGGATGGCGCAGGGAACCAATGTCTGCTTTCAAGGAGCTCACTGTATTATGAAGACTAGATCTAGAAGGGGCATTAGCTATCTAATCCAACTCTTTCATTTTGTGGATAAGGAAATAGGCCTTATTTTATTCTATGTCTATGCGCGTGCATAGAAGCTGATATGGGACATTTTGAATCTATCCTTCCTTAAGCTATACATTGTAATAATCTAACCTGGTAATTTTCATGAGAAATATAGAGACAGACAACGGATTTGTGATTTCATTAGTCTAGGGAATTCTCAGGTGAGGAAACTCTCTCTACCAATCCAGATCAGCATCTTTTCTGCAACATAAATATATAGGTTACTAAAATGTATACATTTTTATAAGTTGTAAGCCAAATATTAACAAACCCTCTCGTCTTTACGTGGCTCAGCCAGAACTTGAACTGTTAATATTGTCTACTTTTCCAAGGTAGAGGGAGAACAGAAAACAAGCAAAGAAGAAATTAACCAGACCCTCCTCCTTCCTTCAATCAGAACACACCTCATTGAACTGTTAACTCATCAAGTTCATGCTGCTGTTCTTGGACAAGTCAATTATATCCAAGTTTTGTGTTTAGGAAAGAAAGAAGAAATACATTGTAACTACATTTATACATTGGGGGCACAAATATACAGTACTGAATGAAAGTGAAAAGTGCATACAAAAGGTTTTCCGTTTTGTTTGTTTTTATAGTACCCATTAGGATCATAAGTCAGTACCAATAAAGCAGTTTCTGCATAACTATCAAGTACATTTTAGTGGATTTTTGCTGATTACCTAACACAATTTGCTCCTTAAAAACAGCTGTGTGAGCAATTACTATTCTTAACTTAATTCCACAAACAATTCTATTCATTTCCTGTAATGAGACCCATGTACTCCCTACGTATGTTTTAGATCATTAATTCCAGTAATGGCAATATATATACTCTGCCTCTCTAACTATGTATACATTTCTTTCCATATTTGAATCTCCATCTTTAAAAAAAAAAGCAGGCTTCCTTGTATCTTACTACTCCTTGAGTTACTGGACTCAGTTCTCTCCTTTCCTCATGAGAATAGTCTACATTCCCTGCCAGCAATCCTTAAATTCTCCCTGCTATTGCTCCCTCGCAATTTTACTTCTGCCCCTATCACTCTGCTGAAACTGCTCTCTTAAAGATCACCTATAACCTCCTAATTGTCATATCCAATACCCTGCTCCAAAGCCTCATTCTCCTTAATCTCTTTACAGCATCAGACACTGATGACCTTACAACTTTTTTTTCCTTCGGCTTCGGTGACACTACCCTGTCTTGCAACTCTTCTAACTTTTGATTCTACACTTCTTGACCACTTTCTTCCTTCCCCCCAACCCTTTACACTTTTGCATTATTTGATCCTAATCCATTCTAAGGCTTCAACAGTCTCACCTATGTGAATAACTTCAAACAACATTTACTGCTGTTAAGTATCAAAACAATGTCTCCGACCCCAATCTTCCCCTTAGCCTTTAGTCTGACATATGCAATTGTCAGATGGATAGTTCCACTTTGATGTTCACTATCACTTCCACCTTAATGTGTCAAACATTACATTACACTCATCAGTCCTCCTTCCTGGCTCCATTCACTACCATGCTCTTTGGTGATTTCAACATCAACGCTGACAAATCTTTTAATACATTGGTTTTAGAGTTCTTAGACCTACTCATTCTAATACCCTTCATCTCTACTACATTTCTGCCACCCACCAGCAGAGCTAAATTTCTCAGACCTTGTCACTAAATTCAACAAGCATGTTTTAGGTGCAAGGCACTGTGGTGTGATATGCACATAGAGATGATACTATTCATGTACTGTCAGGACAGCATGGGCTTTGAATTGTTTTTTTCTAATAGTGGTAATGGATAAGCACTCATCTATCTGCAGTCAGGCAACCAGTGGTCCCTTCTGACTAACTAACAAGCCTTTGTAAAATGACTGACCAGGGTTAAGGACACAGGGAAATGAAATAATGAGCTTGACTTCAGGGTTCTTACTAAATGGGCTAAAACCATACATAACTCATGCATATTTGTTATAGAGGCACTGGTGGTACCTATTCATTACTACATATTTAGCTCCGGTACCACCTTCTCAATGAAGTCTTCCCTGATCCCTTCCAGCAAAAAATATTCTCTCTTTCAACTAGTTTCATCTGGCTCTCAATTTCTGCCTTATATCCATGGTGTAAAACTCAAGTAGAACAAGATGCTTTATTGATTTAGAAAACCACAAATTAACATTATCTAAGTTGTATAGTATTTTTATTTTGTTAAAAATCCCCAATTACATTTCAACCTGGTTCCAGCACATTTGGGAATTATGCAGTCCCCAAATTTGACACCTCTGGCCTACATGACTTGCAATTTTGAATTACACTTATGTGCATACAACTTATTTCCCTGGATAGAATGTCAACTCCTTTCTTTGAGGGAAGGGGCTGTGTCACTTTTTAATCTTTGCATCCCCAACACTTTGGTTTACAAACCAGAGGCCTAATATTCATTGGATTGAACTGAATTTACAAATGCAGATATCACATCATATTCTCTAAATATTTAATAACTAACCCTTAAAAAATTCTAATCTGATTTTTAAAGTCACTGAAAAAGACTTCTGTATTTCATACAAGCAGCAATTTCATATAAGCAGCAATTTCATATAGCTACAACAATAGAAAATTCTCCTAGAAAGTCCAAATTTTACTTTTAAGAGAAAAGATTTCTCAGTTCCATTTATCTAAATTAATGACCAAGAATGACATGCATACATGTTTGCTTTTTCATTTACTTTATAGACTTATTTCACAGAAAGCCCATGACCCAAAAGAAAGGGTGAACAAAAAAACATGAACTATACTAACCTTAGTTAGCTATGTACCATTATTATTAAAAACAGGGAGACCAAAAGAATCTGACCTTTACCATTTTAAGCAATGAAAATCATATCAATGTATTTCAGCAACAGTTTTCCTGTGGTTACTTGAGTTATGACTCAGCTGCTTTATTTAACCAGCTACTAAACTCAGACTCAGTGTCACAAGACCATCTGCAAAAAGTCCCAAATGTCCAAACTTTCCTGGGTGCGGATCAGAGCAAGATTCAAATAGGGAAGGCCTATCTATCTGCCCTCTGGTACCACAACCAACCATTAGGGCTAGGTGAGTCTGCCATTTCTCTTTCCCCATCCTGCGTCCCCAAATCTTTCTTTCTTTAATTCTTGGTTCTTTGACTTACAATAATAAACAAGCAGTCCTCACATTTACCATTTTTAGGTATTCCTGAAAAAAATACTACAAGTTGAAATTCTGTAATTCAGAACAATATGAAGATTACGTTCCTAATCATAGGCTGATGCCTATGTTGCTGTATAGGCATCAGAGAAGAATGGAAAGAATATAGGGCTTATAGTCAGAAGCTCTGAACAAAGGGAGATCATTCATTCAGAACACACTCAGTACCACCTATCCAGTATACTCCAAGGACCAGAGTTGTCTGGAACACTTTGGGAAGGAGGCAGGATTGCCAAAAAGTCTCAAATGATGAGTGGAATTTCCATAGGCAGAGGGAGGAAGAGAGAACATCTTGAGAAAGGGAGAACATTAGAGTGCAAGATACTAATTGGAGAATGGGGAAGGGAATAAAGATTTACATAGTGAATGCTATGTGTCAACCCATCAATAATCATTTAAGTGCCTATTATATGCCAGGCACAGTCCTAATCATTTTTTACGAAAATTTTCTCATTTGATACAACAACCCTGCCAACAATCATCATCCTCATTTTGGAGCTGAGGCAAACTGAGGTTAAGTTTCTTGCCCAGGGTCAAACAGCTAAGTATCCAAGGATGAATTTGAACTCAGGTCTTCCTGGTTCTAGGCCCAGCTGCCAATCTCTTACACTACCACCTGCCCTGATGAGCACAGAAAAAGGAATGAGAATAGCACATTCCTGTCACAATCAGAAGACCACTCTAATTAGAGTCTAATTAGAATAGAAAATAAGGTTTCAACTAGTGCCTCCCTTACTAGATATTACTCACTATGGTAATGTGAGCTTCAGACTGACACCCTCCTGCAGACACATGCTGAGTCAGCAGATCTTGGGGCCAAGTCTCTTTACAGGCTGATTTATGTTAATACCTGAGAAGGCCAGTTCATGATCCTTGACCAGGGCTACTGTTCATGGAGAGGCAAGACAAATAAGTCTTAATAAAGATCCTTGTTTTCTCAGAATACAGACTGAATTCCCAAATCCCACAGAATGAAACCTTAAGGAATCACACTCACATGTGGATGAGCAGAGAGGAAAACCCCGGAGTAAAGGAAATCCTGGTTCTGCGATCTGTATTACCTCATTACATAAATATTCCACTTCAATGGTCCTGCATGGTTGCTTTAATTTCTCCAAGTAGGTCAGCTATTAGCATAATATAGTTTATAATAAAGAATAAAGTTCATTAGCACCTGGATTCAAATTCTGACACTCATAAGCTACGTATCTTCAGGTAAATCATTTCAGCTCTCTAGGACCTTTCATATGTAAGCTCTACAAATGTCATATTTAACAAAATGCAAATGATATACCTAGATGACATACTGAAGTTTACTAAGGTTATATAAAAGGATAAACAAAGCAATGCTATAGCCAATTACATAAAATTTAATTAATAACAAAATCATATTATATTACACAAAGTTCTTAGCTAACTTTTAAAAAATAATTTCTACTACAGTGTTGTAAGAGAAAGAGCATGAAATTTGGCCTCAAAAGACCTACAATGAAGTCCTGGCTCTACTACTTATAATATGTTTAACCCTGGATACTTCATTTCTCTGGGCCTCAATGCCCTCATCTGTAAAATGAGGACAGTTCAGCTAGATCTCTAAGTAACAGTTTAGCTCTACGATTCACTGATAGTCTAGTCTATAATGATATTCTTTACTGCAAAAAGTGAGAAGGTAAAGGAACCCTATTCGTTAAGTTCATGGAATTGTGAGGTGCTTTACAATCTAACATTTTATATGCATATTTGAGAAAATTTTTGGCCACTTGAGTTTAGAGGAAGTTATTTCAGGAATGCTTTTCTTTTAAAGTTTTTTAAGTTTTTAAAATTCTTTTAAATTTTTTAAAATTACTCAAAAATATAAAAATAAAAATTGCCATAGCTTCTAAATGCTTAAAGCTCTCACTCATCTGTTTTGTTCTCATGGTGCTCTGAATAAGATGCAGAATTTAACCCTGATTTTTTTGCTTTTCTTTGACCTCCAAGTCTATAGACTTCCTCAGTTGCTGATAATGAAAGGACAGCCTACCCTTCTTCTTAAACTTCTAGCTGCTGCTGATCAGACATCTTCATAATTATAAATAGTAACTTTACCCATTTTGCATTTAAATCTTTGAAATCAGAAATTAATCTTGGGTACAATTATTTTTAGGCAACATTTTAAGATGTGATCTCATAATCCTCATCCAAGGATGAGAATCTTGGATGGGGGAATGGCTCTCCATCACTAACTAGGTCCTATATTTGTATGTAAACATAAACATGTATTCACATACACACGAGTGCATGCATACTGTCTACTGTAAATGTCATAAGCAACTGAATGAGTGCACTTGTTGGAATATTTTGGTATATCAGAGTACTCATATTCCACAATAATAACTTGTAGCATTATTCTCACTCTAAAGATGAGTAAAGAATATAATAAATCAAACTGACCAACATATCATAGAGGCAGCTCATAGAATAGTAGACAGAAGAGTGTCTGGACTCAGACACTTAACTAGATGTATGAGCCTGGACAATCACTTAATCTCTGTTTGCTTTAGTTTCTTCAACTATAAGAATTGGGAAAATAATAGCACCTACCTCACGGAATTGCCGTTAGGATCAAATTTGTCAAAAGCACTTAGCACAGTGCCCAGCATATAGTAAACATTATATAAATGCTTCCCTCCTTTCCTTAGCATATCACTGATAGCATCTCATTAAGCTCACTAATGCTACTTAAATCACAAGGTTTTAGAGGGAAGGAACTTCTTTAATTATTTCATATACATATAGTGCATAGTGTAAAACTCACCTACCAATGAAACCTAAAGCATTTTTTTAACATGCTGTTAACAGAAAACTTCGGTAAATCCTATTAATACAATCAAATCAGCAATTATTAAGCCCCCATTATGTGTCAAGGTTGTGCTGGGAACTAAGGATAGATCTGTTCAATGTTAATGTGGTAAAGAATGAAATTTCTCAATGAGCTTAATTATAGGACCTAGGCAAGTGAATAATAAACACTCACATTTATTTAGCATTTATTTAGGTTTACCAAGTACTCTCCACACAATCCTGTGGAGTAGGTAATTTAAGTGTTATTATCACCATTTTGAAAATGAGGAAACTGAAGCTGACAGAATAAGTGACTTGTGTATGGCTGCACAGTTAGTGTCAGAAATGGGATTCAAACCCAAGTCTCCTAATTATTTTAGCAGCATTCTTATTTAAAAAAAAAAAAAGAGGCTGGCCTCAGAGCTAGGAAGATGTGGGTTCAAGTCCTAATTGTTACTCACTGGCTGCCATGACCCCTGGGCAAGTCACTTAAGCTTTAGATCAGCAGTTCTCAAAGTATGGTCTAGAGAACATGGCTGAGGGTAGATGGTTTGGGGGCAGGCAGGAACTGATACTCATTTTCAGAGGAATCCATGAGGTCAAAACTATTTTTATAATAATAATAAAATGTTTTCATTTCTAATATGGTAAAAATTAATAGATATAAAGTACATAAAGTTCATTGGGAAGTACTCAGTAATTTTTAAGATTATAAAGGAGGTCTTAAGACCAAAAAGAGCATGAAAAACACTGCATTAGGCAACTAAGACAATACATTGCAGAAAACCTGCAAACATTTCAAAATATAAAGGAGAATGAAGAAAGATGATCATATGTGAGATTATAAATGTATATTATATATGGTTTTAAGGGCATAATTACAAACCTGCATAACTTGTCTCTGTCCTGAGCTTATTTAGGTCTTCAGTATTTTTTTTAAAGAAAATAAGAATAGATAGCTATCATTTACACAGCATTTTGCAAAATATTTTACAAATGTTGTCTCACATGATTCTCAGAACAGTCCTGGGATACAGATCCCAATTGTTTGCTCCATTTTAAGAAGAGGGAGATGAGGCTGAGACAAGTGACACATCCAAACAACAAATCAACCAATCAGTAACATTTATTAAGCCCCTACTATGTGCCAGGCACTATGCTAAGTGCTGGATTTAAACTCTGGTCTTCTTATCTCTCATTTTACTGCATGACCTTGCTCCTTTAGTTTCACTGATTTCTCTTTCTTTTGCTTTATTTCCTGTATCACTATCACTGCCCAGCAACTCTGTGACCCTTTCACCACCCCAAAAATAAGCTCTCTCTTGCGGCAATAAGCATGTAGTTCAACAAAACAAATTCTCCTTTTGGCCCTGTCTAGATATGAATGTTTAATTCTGCACCTCTCTGCCAAGAGATAGGAAGCAGTTTTCATCATTAGTCTTCTTAAGTCATGAGTTCTTGAGATTTTTGAAGCTGTTTGCTTTTTGCATCAGCATAGTCATTGTACAAACTGTTCTGCTCCCTTCACTCCAGCAGCATTCTCTCCACACTACTGTAGCGCCTCTGTGCTTAATACGTGCTTTTATTTTTAAGAACTGGCCATGCAGCCAGGTAACAATGGCTTAATGCTGATGAGCATAGCTCTCTCCTTGCACCTATAATTAAACTTTCCAAATCACTACAGGTAATGAACTATAAGGTTCCAGCAAAATCTTGTTTTGACTTGGCAAACACCAAAAAGAGTACAAAGTTCATGATTCTTTGGCATCCATTAGTCATTAGAATTTTCAAAACACATCTTTATTGATAGGAGGAACATTTTAGGAACTGTTTCTGAAACCCGTTTTGTTAGAACTACAAATCAGAAAGTGCTTACATCCTATGAACATCATTTAAAAAAGCCAAATGAGTGGAGATACCTAGCTTTGTCACAACCTTTTCCCAGAATAAGAATATGAGGAAAGAGTGACTTGTTAACAGAGGTTGAACAAAAGGTTGGGTTGAAAGGGGAGAGGGGGTATGCATAGCACTTTGCTATCCCATTGAAGCCACTAGAAAATAAATAGCACTGAGTGGCTTCAACTCTTGAAGTTCAAGGGGAACTAGATAAGCAAAAGAGATAGGTGGTGGTCACTTGAAGTTCCAATGAACCTCTAACCCTGTGCAGAAACTCTGTAACAGTGGCTGTGGGTAACAACAGCATCTGATACTTCTCCTGGCAGAAGCAGTGCATGCAGCTGAAGCAGTAGCAATTGCAGTGTTTGAGAAATTATAACCTGATTGATAATTCCAAAGAAAATCTAGTATTAGAATTAAGTAATATCTTTCCATCACTTTGGAAATGGAATCAATTCTCATTAACATACACAGGGACATCCCTTTCTCCTGATAGTTCAAGGGTACAAGGTGAAGACTTTGGCTATCCCATTTTTAATTCGTCTTCCATGCCATGGGACTGGTCCATATTATCTTCCTATCATACAATTCCACAGTGACATTTTTTACTCCAATTCCTTGAAGTTCTTTACTGATTATATGTTGTAGCCTGCTCATACTCTCCCCTTAGCTGCCCTCTGTGGGAAGCTCATTTTTACTTCTCTGGGGACATTTGTATTTCGCGTTTTGTGGTCATATAGTAACATGTAGAATATTAAATATTAATAGAGCATTAAATTAAACTTATTAAATTAAATATTAATAGAGTATTTTAAAAGATTGGGCCTTTGTTTTCATGGGAAGCATGTTTTCAGTAAAGGAGCTTTGCAATTTCCCAACAGGGATCACCATGTTCTCCTCCTGTTCAATTCTGGGCCTAATTCATTATCTATTTCTACTGTCTACCAGAAATGCATACTGATGAACAAACTACACAGGGTGTTCATCCAAGTGAGTGGCGATATCTGGGAAATAAATATTCTTCATCCACTTGGCACTGCCTGTGTGGGTAGGACAGGTTTAACTCTGAATGATTAGAGATTTCTTCTAAGATGCTCTGGAAGTATTACCAAGTATCAAAGTATCTACTGGATTAATTGAAGGATCTCATCAAGTTTTGTGTTGGGCTTTTACAGAATTTTATTAGCACTTCACCCTCAGCAACCAAAGCTGGTGCATAAGATTACTTTATCTTGATGGTGGTCTTTCTAAATATTCATCATTAGGAATTCAATATGTGACAGCCACATATTCCACAACTATAAACATGGGATCATAATGGGTAGAAGGATCAAATGAGTTAAGGTACATACAATTAATAATAATATACATTTATGTAGTGCTTTAAGGGTGGCAAAGCACTTAAAAATATCTCATTTTATCTTCACAACAACCCCAAGAAGTAGGTGTTATTATTATCCCCATTTTACAGAGAAGGAAACTGATACACGCAGAGGCTAAATGCTCTTTCCAGAATCACACAGCTAATGTGTGGGGAGGCTAGAATTGGACTCTGGCCTACCTAAGTCTAAATGCAGCATTCTACCCACTATGTCACCAATTATAAACCTTAAAAATTATATAAATATTCATTGTTATTACGTGCATCATCATTCTCACAAGGTTGCTAAGAGGAAAGCACTCCACAAATAGTAAGATAGTATTTAAATGTAAGCAGTGTTAAATGTTTTCACTGGGTGCCTGGTGGGACCCAAGCAAGAGCAATCACCAAGAAGATGACTCTCCCCTTTCCCGAACCAGGCTGCCTCCAAAGCCCACCCCCAACCCTTTTGTCAATGCTCCCTTCATCTTTCCCATCTTGGCCAGACATTATTTCCCTCCCAGAAAGAACTAAGAATCCCTGATCCATTCCAACTATTGGCTCCCATCCCCCTTCCCCAGTAATGGTGGGCTGCTCCCCTCCACAGTTATCAGCCCTGTGGGCAGTCACTCTGATGGACACAGTAGAAAGTCCACTGCAAACCTTCAAGTGTACATAAATGTTAGCTATAATTATGATAATTGCTAAGGACTCCTGGGCTTTGCTGTACCCTAAGTTGTTGAACACTTGGGATCTTTTCAAGTTATGCCCCTTGTAGCTGAATCTTCCCATATGTGTTGGCTCTCTCCAATAAGACAATGAGCTTCACAGGAGCAGTGTCTTTCTTCTTTTTGATTGGTATCCCCAGAGCTTAGCAGAATGCTTAACACATAGTAATCACTTAATAAATTCTTCTTCAAACATTCATTCATTCACTTATTGCTGTTACTACTGTTAACAATGACAACATCATTTTTCTGTTCCTGGATACTTTTAATAATAGGAAAAGCAATGAACTATCTTTGTTAATATAGGTGAAGTTGTGCCTACAAGCAAGGGGCTGGACTTATGTAAGTTCTCTTAACCACAATAATAATGCACTATCATGCAAGGACAGATCTGATGAAGTAAAAATGCTCTGAATTTAGAGAACCCAACTCTGACACTTACTACCTGTGAAAGCAACTTAACCTCTCTTGGTTTCAGTTTCTTCACCCATAAAGCAAAGTGGATGGACTAAATGACCCGTAACATCCTTTCCAAATTCTAAAGCTATGCTCCTGTGTGAAATAAAGGAATGATTTAGCACGACGTCTAATAGGTCTTTAGAAAGGAAGTAAAACCAACCCCAAACAGGAGACCACTGCTTATCATTTCACAGCTACCAAAACCAAATCTGTGTCCACAATGGACTGAATCAGCTGTTAGTATTAGTCACCTATTAGCTCCACAAACCAATTACCAGTGGTGATATCTATATCACAAAAAAGCACTGCCTCCTAACCTCTACTCATTGGTGGTCTCAAAGCTGAAAGGTTTAAACTGAGGAATTATCTGAACCCTTGAACAGCCATGATTCTCATCACCTCATATCATCTCATAATCCTTAAATCTTTCAGAACTTCAGATTCCTCTATTATAAAATGACAGTTTTACACTAGATGCTTTCTAAGGTCCCTTCTAATTCTAACATTATATGATAGGATGAGAATGTTGGCAAGAATTGATAAGGATTCCTCCCACTCTTCAACTGTACACTTTTTCTTCTGCAATCTATTACTTTAGGTACATTTTTTATTTTTAATACACAGTACATAGATAACACCTTGAGGTTTCCAAAATACTTTATAAATATTACCTCATTTTAGGGAAAAACTGGCATTTATACCATTTTAGGGAAAGAACTACATTAACTACAATGAAGAAAACAAGATGAATGTATATTTTAGAACCTCAAGAGTGTTGGAAAATTGTTCTGTAGTGTAGTGTAGTGGGACAGAAATAAGAAAAACCTGGGTTCAAATCCTGTCTCAAATACTAGCTGTATCATCATCAAATTACTCAACCTTTCTGAGTCTCAGTTTCCTCATCTGGAAAGTGAGAGGTTTAGACTGCATGATCAATAAGATCCCTTCCAGTTCTGTCTCTATGATCCTATGATAACCAGCTTTTCTCTTTTTTCTGTGATTTTGTGCTTTTCATTTGTGTTTTTGGATCAGTGCAATTCCGGGACTACCAGGGTAGGGATCAGGAAAATACACAGAGGCTTTAAGAACTTTAAGTAGCTGCAAAGCAAGAGCTCAGGTTCTGTGTGAATATAACATTAAGGGATTGTGAGGTTGGGTTTTTTTTAGTGCAAAGAAAGAGACTCAATAGTATTGACATTCATATAAAATGCATTCAGGAACATTCACACTTTTAAAAATATACAAATATTGCCATAATAAGTAATCTTCCAATAAGCAGCAAAGGGATAGGCAGAAGAGTAGGTTTCAAGCAAGAAAATGACAGCGTAAAACCACCACTTACTACAGTCCAACTAATCAAGCCTCTCAACAACCTGAATTTCTTATCCAATCCCTTCCAACCTCAACTTGTACAATGAAGAAGCAAATGACCAAAATAAACAAATAAAACCTATTCTATCAAGCATGTGAGACAAAGTGTGCAGTTGTGGATAGAGAACTAGTTTTCAAGACCTGCCTCTTCACACATATTGACTGTGCCAGGTCACTTAACCACTCAAGACAACTCTCTAGAACTATAAACTATTCTACAGTTGCCATTGTTCATTGGTAAAGGGAGTTTCCTCACAGGGAATTGTCTTCAACAAGAAAATCACAGATTCTGATCATCTCTCTCAATCAAAGATGAAGTTCAAAGCAGCAACTTTTAAAATATATGTTCTAGAGTGAACCAATCAATTCATAAGCACCTATACCTACAATGAGCTGGGCGCTGAGGCTAGGGATACAAATATAATTAATAATTCAACCAAATTAACCAATCTATCTACATTTAGAATAACGAATGACCATAAGTGTTGATCTTATAAATGTAACATCTCACATTTAGTTGACACCTAATCAAATACTTTTCTTACAACAACTCTATGAGACAGGTAGCAAGCGTATCATTATATCCATTTATATATAAAGACAAGGCTGCTGAGAGGTCAAAAAAGCTCCTCAAGGTTAAATATTTGGCAACAGCCAGGAATAGAATTCACATCTTCTGACTCAAAATCCTACAAACTTTTAAATTATCCTATCTACAGTTGTTTGTACACAGTTATTTGCATGTTGTTTCCTCATTGGACTATGAGTTCCTCAAGAGCAGGGACTGTCTTGCAGCTTTCTTTGTATCCTCAGCCTTTATCACAGTGATTAGCACATTGTAGGCACTTAAATGTTTATTGACTAAATGACTGACATCCTAGCAACTATCTTAATACTTAAATGAGATCTTTAGTCTACGGGAATGATTTATTTCTCTTCAGTGTTCTTACTAAGAAATATATTATAGGAAAGTATATTAATACATCTGGGAGGTTAAATAGAAAACATAACTAAAATCACCATTCCTTATGTATCTTATATATACAGAAACTGTTTGTGTACACAAAGACAAGGACTGTTTTCCCTTTGTGCATGTATGTCCCCAGCACTTAACATAGTTTCTAGCTCCTTAACAAATGCTGGTTAATTGACTGCTTCTGCATGTGAAGAATAAAAACTGATGTTGAAAGATGCTGAAAAAAGAAATCAGTTTGCAAAAATAAAATAAAATTTCCTTCTGAAATAAACATGATCCATTCAAAAGGATAGGTAGGAAAATACTCCCAAATAGGACTGCACCAAACAGGTTTAATCTGGATTTTGCCCTAATAATATTAACCCAATCATTAAGCTTCCAAGATATAAGAAATGACACAGGAAGATTCCTGCAACTTGGTCCTTATCTACAAAATGCAAGCGCTGGACTAGGTGTTCTAAGATACCTTTTGCAGTCTCTGAAGTCCCATGAGTCTATGGGTCCATAAATATCATCCCCAGTGTTATGTGACTACACAACAAAATTATCCTTCAGACTCTAACATGATTTGCTTTCTGACTGTAGACTGTCATATTGACTATCTGAAAGCTTCTTTTACGGACTGCAATTTCTACAGCCAACACTGTCAAATCAAGGAAGCAGAGTGGCAGCACTTTCAGGTCAGGTGCCTGAAAGTCTCTCATTATACAAAACTCCAGACTTCCATGGCAGCCACGATGGAAGCAGAGGAGCTCTGCATCACTCTGCCAATGTATTTCCTCATTCACTTGTGTAATTAGGGGAGCGGCAGGGAAGTTCTTCTCACTCCCATTGTGAGAGGGCATCATTTGCTAACACTGGTTTTCCTCCCTTTAAGGAAAATAGAGATGACATGGCCTCCTCTGCTGAAGTGAATAGATCTAGGGTTGGAGTTCCCATCTGTGATATTATCTACTCAAATACTTGCTGATTCAGGCTCAGCTCTGCCTGGGATATTGATTGCCTGCAGAGGCAGTTAGCCTTTCTGTTTAGAGCTGGGCTAATGCAAATGACTTTTATTGACAGTAAATGATGCTCTACCCAAAGCAAGGACTCTGGTGCAACCCTACTGAGTGAGACTACTTCCTTTGTTCACTAGTTTTAAGGTGGTACAATTCTATACCAAACCAAAAGGTCCTTTCATTTTGATTTTTAGTCAGATTAACAAAAAATTTAAGATACTGGAAGTACTGACATTTCATATCTAATATTGTCATTATTGTTTTAGAATTTCATTAATAACAGACAGGATGAATGGCTATTCTAGTTAGCTGAAGTTAATTTGACTGACTCACACGGTGCAATTGCATTGGACAAAGATTTCTCTACATAGAATATAAAATTTTAGGGCTGTTAAAACTCCTCTAAGGACTCTATGCATGTGTGAATATTTTCTGTGGCTATCTATGACAACCTAACATTTATAAGAGTAAAACCCAAACCCCTTTCAGAATAAGGAGTCTGTTTATGTCTTCTTAATGTGCCCAGTCTGAATATGGTCACCAAACACATTTTGCCTTATTTTCTCCATTTTAGATTTATTTCCCCACCATCATCAAACTATTATTACCCCTCTAATCTGGATATACCATGTGATCCACCAGCCTTAACCAGACTAGCTGTTTTGACCTAACTTGTACAAAAAAAAAAAACAAAACCTACAAGTCTACACCAGCATAAGAACTTGAAAATCCAAAACTCCAGTAATGACAACGATATTGTTTGCTCCCTCAGTTACATATTTTAAGAAATAAAGAATGTTATGAACTGTTCTCCTCTCCATGGTTCTAACAAGTCATTTCTTCCTTCTGCTAATTTGTGAGCTCCATTTTATGGTGCTCAATTGGTATTTTGATAAATGTGGTTTGAGTTGTTGGTCTAAACCTAGTAACTGTCAGACTGTTTTCTTCTGTTACCAGAAGTTTTTGTTGAAGAATAAGGTTATTCTTATAATTTAAGCTACTAGTGAAAAAAAATAAATGAAAAAAAGAATGCCACTAATTACACAGACTTGTAGCCATTATCTGGATGGATGGCTATGAGTCATGGAATGTCATAATTTTAAAAATTAATTCTTTGACTTTGGTGAGCATAAGTAAATAGTTCTTTACTAATAACTGTACAGGAGAAGCTAGGATTTACAGAACATGGACTAGAGTCACATAGGATGGACAGCTATGTAATCTACTTCCAAGTGACATACATCTTTGTGGGCAGTCCCTACATCAATGAGATCATGGAACCATCAATTTCAAAGGAAAGACACAAAAGAGTTCATGGGAAACAATGGATAAATGGGTAAAGTATAATTGTAGTAATGCTGCACACCTCGGCCTCAGAGATTTTAAACATACTAATTTGAAGACTTAGAAAGTTCAATTTAAAGACCTTCATTTTGTCACCACACTTTACAATTCAAGATGCCTATAATTTAAGAATCTCTCAAATCTTTCCGGATTTTGTTTTCCTATCCAAATATAGCTTTCAAGTCTCTTGGGACTTGGCTGGGGATATGTTCTTCACAGATTTTGACTTTATAAAGGTAACAAGGTGACAGTGAAGAGTTTGTTGTACTTGGATACAGGAAAGCCTGAGTTAAAAACCTGCCTCAGAAATTTATAAGCTGTGTGATCCTAGGCAAGTCATTTGACCTTTCTCAGCCTTCAGCGTCTTCATCTACAAAATGGGGATGATAACATCCCCAAGGCTATTGTGAGGATCAAATGAAATAATATGTATAAAGTGGTTTACAAAACTTAAATGCTATAGAAATGCTATTATCATCACTGACCACTGGGCTGAGTCTTACAATGATAGTTGTCCCAGTTCTTGTTGACCAATGTCATTACCAGTAGTTGCCAAGTTCTTTCTCTTAAGAATTTCTCCTCTATACTATCGAGGATGTTTCTTCCATGACTCTTAAATGAGGGAAGGGGAAGAAGATAAAGAACCAGTTTTGATCAACAGTTTCAACCTACATACATCTTCAAATCTATAGAGCTGGGTCCTCAAAAGATGTCACAAATTGGGAATGTTTTTGCTGGAGTTTTTTAAAAACAGAAATGTAAAGTTTTTGTCATTTTTCTTCAGCATGTTACATCATTTAGCCTATAAAACAGAATGTGATACAGTGGGGTCAATGAAATTGATTTTAAAACAGAACCTGGTCTCTTAATTCGACGATAAATGATTTATTAAATACCTACACAGCATGCAAAGCCTTATGCTAGACACAGACGGAATAAAATACAAATTTAAATAAAAGATGCATGCAGTTTGCAGTTTAATAGATGGAAAACATGCACACTAAGAGGAATGCATACTGTTTCCAGAATTTAACTCAATTGAATACAATAAACATTTAAGCCCTGGCAGGTACACAAGGATAAAGATTTTTTTAAAAGAATTCCATCCTTCTCCTTCAGTTTACATGCTATGGGGAAGGACATACACTGACAAATACAATACAAGGAAGAATGTCCAAAGGGTCAGAGAAAATAACACCTGAACTGTGTCTTTAGATAAAAGAAAGACTAATGAAAGTCAAAGATGAGGAGAAGGAGTTTATTCCTAGCATGGAGAGCAGTCTTTATGAATGTACATTGGCAGGAGGCAACATATCAAAAATGGAAACAGCTCTAATCTGGCTTCTGAGTTTTATATTTCATTGTGGGGGGTATATAAAGAGGAGCAGAGTGAACCAAGGCTGGAAAGGTAGATTGGAGGCACAGTATATTGTTAAGGCCCTTACGTGTCAGACCAGCTGTTCCCAGTACAACATTCCATCTTCCACCTACATGCCTTTGCACAAGTACACCCACACCCATATACATACATCTCCATCTCACAGAATGCCCAGCTTTCTTCCAAGTACAACTCAGGTACCACCTCTTGCAAGAGGACTTTCTTGATTTTTTCTGTTATTAGTGCTTTCTCCTTTTTGAAATTACTTTGTTATCAAGTATGGCTCTGTGGGAGTGGGGTAAATAAGGGGGTGGGATTTGAGAAACACAGAAATAAGATGTCAATAAAAAGTTATTTTGAAAAAAGAAATTACTTAGTAAATACTTTTATAAAATTTACATAACCATAAGTATGTAGCATCTTGCCAGACCCTATCCTCAAAAGAATGTAAACTCCTTGAGAAAAGGGATTATTTGACTTTTGTCTTTGTGTGCCCAGTTCCTAGAGCAGTGCCTTGTACTTTGTAAGCACTTAAGGGTTGTTTAAATGAATTTATCCCATAGAAAGAAAGAGAAGCAAAAGAAGTCATCATTATAGACCTGATAGGAAAAGGCAAGTTATTATATGTGGATGTGGAGGAATGAGTCAAAAAAGATTGATAGGAAACTCAAAGGGTTCAAGCCTGGAAAACTAAAAAGATGATGGTACCATCAATAGAAATAGGGACATTAAGTGACAGTTGGACAGTAAATTTAAGATATCTTAATCCTGGGGCAGCTAGGTGGCACAGTGGATAGAGCACCGGCCCTGGATTCAGGAGACCTGAGTTCAAATCCGGCCTCAGACACATAACACTTACGAGCTGTGTGACCCTGGGCAAGTCACTTAACCCCACTGCCTAGCTTAAATAAAAAAAAAATTTAAAAAAAGATATCTTAATCCTAAGGATCTTTCTCTATAATCTCCTTTAGATTTATAACTTATAAATAATACTTATAAGTATTACAATTCCACAATTCCAGCAAGTATTGCTATTTTCCTATAACTGCTCCCTTAGAAGTACAATTTATTCACAGATAAAATTCTCAGGAATCACTAGTTATCCAGTGTAGAAAGGCTGGATATATGAATTTGCATAGTACTTCATATTTTCAAACAGTTCCATGGTTTTCTTTGTTTGTTTGTTGTTTTTCCTGTTTGCCCAATTATCAACTTTCATAGCCATTTGGTCAACTATCAACCCGATACCTCAGTAAATTTACACACTTACTAAAATTGCTTTTAAAAAAAGTAAAAAAAAAGTTTAAAAGTTCATAATGGAGATAAAAATATATATTAAGTTAAAAATAAGTAAAACTTGCCTGAAAGCAAGACATTCTTTTCTTCCATTTAGACATATAGTCTCAGGGCGTCAACAAACCAAAAAAAAAAAAAAGGTCATATGTGTACCAAAATATTTATGGTGACACTTTCTGTGGTAGCAAAAAAAAAAAAAAAGGATACAGAGTAGATACCACCCAATAGGAATGGCTAAACAAGATTACTTGAATGTAATGAAATATTACTATGACCTAAGAAATAATACATATGATGAATAAAAAAAAGAGGCCACGAGAAGTCTTATGTGAACTTAAGCAAAGTGAAATAAGTAGAACTTATAAATATAAAAACAATAAATGTAATTCCTACAGCAAGGTAAATGCAAAGAACAAGAAGAAAATAATCTAAAATGAACATCGTGAAATTTTAGTGACAAAGGCTGGTACCAAAGAAGAGATAGGAGAAAATAAATACCTTCTCCTGATTCTTTGCAATGGTAGGACTACGGCATGTAACAATGAATATAACATCAGACATTTTTGATATGTTGCTTAATTTTACTGAATTGTAGGGGTTTCTCCCTCTCTTTTTTATTCTTTGTTTTAAGAGAGGATTCTCAAAAACTTATTAAAAAATTTTCAGTTGTTTAACAAATGCACCAAATTAACAAGAGAGTTCTTTGGTCACTGTTCTAACACTCAATTTCTAACAGAATCATATAAGATTATCTAAGGCTCAGTTATCCCACTGTCCCTTTCTAAAGTGCTTATTATCATTCTGACAAAAAAGAACACTCACAATTAAAAATGTTTGGGGCAGATATGTTAATTGCTCCAAGATAAACAAGACAATCCTGGGAGGCAGGTTAAGGAAGTAATAAATTTGCTGCCATGTATATACTCCCTTGTAAAAATAAAAACCTCTTTTTAAAAGTTAAAGCCAGAAAACATGAGCAGAGATCAAGAACAGAATTTATACTGACCCTCTCCAAAGCAATAAGTTCTGTTTGCATAGCCTGAAGTAACACTACCCTATAGTTAAGGATAGAACACAATATAAAACTGAAACTCAATAATGAAACTTTGATATACTTGCTTTCCATAAAGGAATGAAAACTGTACAAGATGATGTGGCAAAGAAAGTTTCACCCTGATTCATTTAAAGCCCAACTCTTGCTGCTCCTTATCTGGTTCTCATTCTCCTCCCCTACCCCTACTTTGTTATAAATCAGTTATTTCATCCCATTGGAGTGGGCTGGCCTTTCAATTAAATGTCCATGGTTTTTCTCATCTCTCCTGAAATATCTTTCCAGGCACCTTAGTGCTCATGCTATTTATGGAAATTGGACACGGCAACGCCCTTAGAAAAATCCCAAATAACTCCATATCCCCTCCGCTATAGGAGACTCCATCCTTAGCAGAATTCTAAAGGAAGTTAAGCTATGAACACCCACTAAGACAGAGG
Source organism: Phascolarctos cinereus (assembly GCF_003287225.1). Taxonomy (NCBI): domain Eukaryota; kingdom Metazoa; phylum Chordata; class Mammalia; order Diprotodontia; family Phascolarctidae; genus Phascolarctos; species Phascolarctos cinereus. The sequence continues at coordinate 156,530,211 of NW_027555736.1, forward strand.
CAGGAATAAAAACAAGGCTGAGTTACAAAAGAAAAACTAAAGAGGAAGAATATTTTGAACTTATAACTTCATTCATTAATCTAAATTACTACAAAATTAGGCAGCACCTGAAACAAAAAAAAATTGGTATGGTAAATTAGTCATCCAAAGTCAAGTTTGGAAATTTATGTGCTCTCATCACTAACCAACTCCAATATCACTCAATCAGGAAACAATGATACCTAGTGGTAAATTTGTAACTGAATTTTGGGGGGGAAAATTATAATTAAAAGCTTTATTATAATGTGATTCATTATTACAAAGATTTGGATTCACTGCAAGTCAAATCATGAGTCATATTGTACGTTCTATTTATATCCTCCCTTCTTGTCCTGCTAGTTTGGAGAACTACAATAATAGCAATCATCATAACATCATTGTTCTTTCAATTCAATTCAATAAACATTTATTATCTACAGTGTTCAATGCACTAAACTCAATCTGAGAATTATAGGATCATAGATCTTAAACTGCAAGAAATTTTAGAGGCCATCTAGTCTAATCTCTTCATTTTACAGTTCAGGAAACTGAGGCCCAGAGAGCAGAAAAGCACAAGTGAGACAAGATTCAAAACCATTACCTCTAGCTTCAATTCTCATATTATTCCTTTCTGCTGTGCCATTCTACCTTTGACTATGATTGAACATGACACAGACCCTGCCCTCAAGGAGCTTGTAATCTATCAATGTGGAAATTACACACACTCAAATAAATATAGTACAAAAAATGGTCTGAAAATACATGAGAGTTCACAGAGGGTGGTGGGGAAGAGGGATGAGAATGAAGTAGAAAACATCTGCCTCCCTTTTATCTTAAAGGGCTTATAACTTTAATATACAAGATATTATCTACTTTTTTCTTTCATTTGATAAATTAATAGTAACAAAAAAGCCCCAAAGTTTAAAAGAGTAATAAATATTAAACATCAATTTAGGTTAGCAAAGCAGTCCCTTTAAACTCAATTTCCCATTTCTAGTTTAAATATATTACCTCAAAATTCAATGAAGGTATAACTTATTACAATTAATTTTAAGGATATTTAAGTATTCCACTGTACTGGAATTTAGTTGATAGGATAATTATTGCTCAAAATAGCTAACAAGTGAAAAATAATATTCTTTGAAAAACTGTTTTAATCATCAAGAAGGGAAATGATGCTGGATTTTTTTAAGCTACATCTTTTTTTCTTGCTAAAATCACTGTTTCTATTTTTTCATTTTATCTTGCAAGGACACCTGCCTATATTTCTTGTTTCCCTCAAACCACAGTTAGAGTCAAAGAGTAAGAGAACTGGAAGAGTCCTTAGAAATCATCTAGTCCAATGTCTTCATTTTACAGATCTGGAAACCCGCCCCCCCCCATTTATTTTTATTTTATTCTTTCTGTCTGAGTTATGGCACGAAGTTGGGCAGCATTTTTTTTTCCTTTGGTTACACCATGTGACTGCTATATTGATGAGGACAGAAAAACTGCATTTGTTTGGCTAAATTATTCAAAGTATGTTGCAGTGAGATCAACATTCTGTCATTTAGTCAATAAGCATTTTTAAGTGCTTGCCACGTGCTAAGGACAAGAGATCATCTAGTTCACTCCCTAGATGGAGCAAGATTATCTGTTCATTTCATCATATGAGAGGTCATCGAGTTGGTCACTGTAAGATTATGTTGTAGAATACTAAAGGTCAAGTTGTTTTAAACTGCCTCCAGATTTTGCATTCATCTCTACTGCATGGCTATCCACCCATGAGCTCTATCTATACAGATGTAAAATGGAATTCACAAACACTAACTGAAACCAGTTAGGTAACTGACTTCGAAAACTGCATGAAGAATTTTCAGGAGGTATCTCTGACCCTACACAACACTGTAAGTAGGCAACAGCTACACCTATATGCAATATATTCCTTTACATGAAAAAAAATCATAATGAGAAAATAAAAAAGGCTCATCATCAACCAAAGACATTCAGTTCTGATAATTTCTATCACCTCTCCAATCAATCAATCAATAACCATTTATTAAGCCTTAATACGTGCTATGTCTTAGGGATACAAAACATGGTCCCTGCCTTCAAGAAGTTCATGTGCTAATGAAAGAGACAACATGCAAACAATTAAATCCATTCAAAATATATACATTATAAATGGGTGGTAATCCCAGAGAGGAAGCACCAAATAGTATGCCATGTTTCACTTGAGACGTTCCTTTTTCAATTAATTGTCAAGGTTTTTCTGGATGGAAAACTCAGGTGTTTAGATCATATGCTTTTTCCTCATGGTTCACTTAGGCTAAAACAAACAAAATGAAACCTTTGGCTGGGGAGATTTCATTTTGGATGTCTAGGCTAAACTGAGGGTTTTATGCTAATTTGAGAGAGAGAGAGAAGTGCTGAAGGAAGACAAAGGAAAGAACTAAGTTAAACAAAGATCTAGGGCTGTTGCCAAACCTAAAAACAACAATGGCACAAAAAAAGAGAACAGAACTCAGGGTCTACAGCCAACAAAATCCAAATGTAAATTCACTACTTGACAGGCGCTGCATGTAAATGGGCTTATTTTGGCAACTGTTAAGAGTTAAAAATACAAAAGGCATCACTTCGTGTACAAAAGCAAAAGTAATTGAATTTGTTTTTTTTTAAAGGAAAATGGGCTACAGAAATTTTATGCTGACCACTTGGCCATTTAATTTGTAGGAAGGAATGCTGCCTTTTGTTTTAAAGAAAATTTGTTTATTGTTTACCCAGTTCTAAGGCTAGTACATACTGGCTTTCTATTTTCTTAAAAGTTATTTCGTCAAGTGCCATTAAGAGAAAGAACACAATTATAACAAAAAAGTTTACAGCAGGGCACCTAGAGGGCAAAGTGAACAGAGCTCCATCCTTGGAGTCAGCAGGACCTGAGTTCAAATCCGCCTTCAGACCCTTACTAGCTGTGTGACCCTGGGCAAGTCACTTAACCCCATTGCCTCACCAAAAAAAAAAGTTTATTGCAATCTTTAAATCAAAAGGATAGTATGGTGTAGTGGAAAGAGCTCTGTATTTGGAATCAGACAACCTGGGCTTAAGTTCTCACTTTTCTATACTTTTCACCTGTGTGATCCACAGTAAGTCACTTAAACCTCCTTGAGCTTTACGTTAAATTATCTATTTTAAAAAAAAAAAGGTGGCTTTGGGCTCCATGATTTCTAAGTGCCCTTCCAGCATGAAAGAGAATGTTCCTTGGTCTTAAAATTCTTTGAGACTAAAGCATTCACCCGTCTTACCCTTTACACAAATCAGCCACATTATTCTTGTGAGAGTCCTATTAACATGTGACTAGCCAGTCTCAAAATCACTTTAGGACAGCCCCCACAAAAAAGAAATCTCTAGGTAGGAATGGGCTATTTGAAAAATAAGGCAGTTCTTTTATCATATTCTAAACTCTATTTAAAATCAAATTCCCTTTGTATTGAAGCATATTGACCAAAGAAATACTGCTTAAGCTCAATGACATAATGATGAATCGAGTATGTGGCTTCATAAACTCTTTTTTTTTTTTAGGCAATTGGGGTTAAGTGACTTGCCCAGGGTCACACAGCTAGTGTCAAATGTTTGGTCTCAGGCTGGATTTAGACTCAGGTCCTCCTGACTTCAGGGCTGGTGCTCTTTCCTCTGCGCCACTTAGCTGCCCCATTCATAAACTCTTAAGTATTCTAACTTTAACCATGGTCCTATGAACAATAAAATAACATACAACATGTTGGAAAACAAAACCTTTGCTTTGATATCTTCATTCATTCCTTCTCTGACTTTGTCTCTGCTTTCAAACGTGGGCAGATTTCCCCTATGTTTGATCCTGCTACTCCACTATAGGCGTCACTCAATCCCTAGTCCCTTTAATACCAAACTTCTCAAAGAAATAGTCTAGAACTACTCTCTTAATGCTCTGCAAACCAATCTCTTGCAAGCCAATTCCTATTCCTTTCACACTGATAAAAACTGTTCTTTCAAAAGTCACAAACAGTAATGATAATAACTAGTGTTTGTATGATGCTTTATATTTTCAAAGTACATTACATATTATCCCATCTGATCCTCAAGATCCCACGAGGTAGATACTCTTATTATCCCAATTTTACAGAAGAAACTGAAGATAAGAAATTTTAAGTGATTGGCCCAGGGTCACAAAGCTAGTCAACAAATAGCTGAGGCTAGACATGAACTTAGATCCTCCTGACTCTCCAACATTCTGTCCACTAAAGCCACCTCAGGGCAGTTAGGTGGCATAGTGGATAGAGTGCCAAGCCAGGAGTCAGGAAGACTCATCTTTCTAAGTTCAAACCTGGCCTCAGACACTTATTAGCTGTGTGACTTTGGACAAGTCACTTAACCCTGTTTGCCTCAGTTTCTTCATCTGTAAAATGAGCTGGAGAAGGACATGGCAAACCACTCCAGTATATTTGCCAAAAAACAAAAACAAAAACAAAACAAAAAAACCCTAATGGGATCATGAAGAGTTGGACATGATTGAAATTACTCAGCAACAACGAATATTATTCTTTTTTTGCCTTGTTTATCCTGTGTTCAACACCTGTAATGCTATCAGACTTCCATACCCATCATTATCTGTATCACTTCAATACATACTCATTTATTGTTATTTAAGTATTTCTTGTGTGCATACTTTGTCGCTACCACTAAACTTAAGTTCCCCATTTTATCCCCCAAAGTACCTATCACAGTACTAAGTTCACAGCAGACATGCAAATATTTTTTTAGAAAGCCAATGAAATGAGCTGATCTTATAGAAATAATATCAATTATTAGATGCAAAAAGTAAATAATAATAATAGTTCCCTTCACAATAACTCCCACTCCACCCCCCAGACTGTAAAGTAGGGGAGTACAAGTATTATTAAGCCCATTTTAGAGATTAAGAACCTTAAGTTTTAGAAGGAATAAGTGTTTTGTCATGGTCAAGTAGTTGAGCAGTGAGAGTGAGAGAGAGAGAGAGAGAGAGAGAGAGAGATAGAGAGAGAGAGAGAGAGAGAGAGAGAGAGAGGGCTTGAATACAGGCTTTCTGCCACCAAGTCTAGTACTCACTTCATTACATTGATTCCACAATTGAAGTAAGCGTATGGCACTTTCCAAATTCATATTAGTAAAATGGTCCCTTTCGTCAAGATGGAAAAAGACTACCCAGAACACAAATAAAGAAAATCCTGCAGACCTTTATTTTTCTATGATGAGAATGTTTACAGAGAGTCTCACAATAGTTCTATCTAAAGAAAGCTTATTTTCTGAGTATGGGAAATCAAACAATAGGTTTTGCTAACCAGGAAAAGTCTCATAACCCAGTCTGGCCTTAAACAAAGAAAAATTATCTGCTTTTTCAGGGCAGAAACAATGAGAGTGAGATTAGAACAGATTTCACCAATGTTATCACCACCATCAAAAGACTGAATGGATGCCTACTATCCTACAAGATACTATATACTGCAGACACACAAAGATGCAAGATAAATTCCCCTAAGCCAGTGCCACATCATCAGCCTGTGATATAAATAATTTCTTTAGTTGTTACAAAGTTTAATCTACAAGTGAGTGATGCTTTTCCTAATAGGTACATGTCCAAAGTTCTGCCTTCTTTCTTAGATGAAACGCCTTACTTGTTAATATTGACCTTGGTTGCTCTTCTAAGTTAGCATCCCATACACTTGAGTACAGTGTTTTTTCCCCAGAAAATAGATGGAAACAACAACAAATAGAATTTTAACATCATCCCCTTGTAAAGGGAGAGTGTAGGTTTTCCATTCTATTTTCTTAAAGTTGCAGGTCTGGTTTGTATGACTCAACTACTTATACTAAGGAGGAAAGAGCCTGGATCCACAAAATCCACATATAGTTGTTATTAAAAATCTTAAAACTACTAACTAGTTATTAGTTCCCACACACACACTAGCACCACCACCCTACCAACCCTAGATGATATCTTTTTATGAGAGGCAACAATAGCTTAGTAACTGACATTCTCAAACCTCTCCCTGTCCTTGCCTATACCTTGAAAGCAATGCTGAGATCAATGAAGTTGTGAATCAAGAAAAAGAAAACACAAAGAAAAAGCTCAGAAAACCCACAAACCAGATAATCAATCAATCTCTTGATTGATCAAGAGCATTGTGTATGTCACAAGGAAAGTCCATTAAAAAACCAACAGCTGGTCATTATCAACAATTACAAAACTACAGATACTTCAGTCTATCTAACTAAAAATACATATACAGCCTCAGAAACAAAAGCAATCACATTTACTTCTTTGCTAGACTGAGGAATAACCACTGGAGCTCCTAATGAAGACATTCCCTCCTTTAATGAATAAATCATCAAATTGAGAACAGAAACATCAAAACAGGCACAATCTACTAATTTGCCTGATTACAAATGGATATTATACACTTAGTGGACTTAAAGTAGTGGCATATACATATTTACACGTAAGTGTTTTAATCTCATTAGTAACACCTCAATAAATCACACTGTCAGAGGAGTTACTTCTAGAAAGATTTCCTATACAGAGCTAATACCACCCGCATAGTGTGGATTCTTATTTTTTAGATTTGTCTTTTTTTTTAAGTGTCATCTTTCTGACCTATTATAGCATTTCTCTATTATCTAATGCCCTTACTAATATTCACCTTACTTTGGAAGTTATACCTCTTTATCAGTTAACTGATTACCCAAGATATGAAGTTATGGGTCTCTTATTGAAGATTCATCTTTAAAAGTCATATCTAGCTTTATTTATAAAACCATGAACTTCTATCAAGAGAGGAAAATGAGGAGCTATCTCTCACCTTCTTCAGGGCTGCTCATCTGACCAAGGCCTCCTGTAAATTTGAACCTTTAGGGATTGGTTAGATTATGAAAAGCCTCCCTAATATATATGTTAAAAACAGCTCTAAAGAAGATGAAAACTAAAGCAAGGTTTATTTCATGATCTCTTCAAGCAAACTTGACATTCTACTTCACATCAAAAAACAGTGATCCCAAGAAATCAGATGGTGTAATCTTACAACACATCACCTCAAGCTCAAATAGATCAGTTATGATTACTGTCAGTTATTATTGTAGCTAAAAATAAAAATTTTTAAAAAGACTTCACACTTCAATCTCAATCCCAAGCCCTCCCTCCATTATCTCAGCTATAATACTCTTGGGTCCCTATGGTTTCCTGACCTTAAGAACCTTCTCTGATCCTCTGTGAAAAAAAAATCCTTAGTGAAAACTGCAAATGCCCTGTCCCCTACCATCACCTTGTCCAATAATCATGATGGTTTTACTCATTTTTTAACACTATTAGAGGACTACTTGCATATTTTAAAATTTAGATTCCAGGCAAAATATAGCCTATGCAAATTAAGCAACAAAACTTCTAATTTTTCCCTGAGAAGTCAGATTAGAAAGGTATAGAACATGGACAGAAGCAACGTGGAATAATTAAAAGGCCAGGGAGTGAACAGGAGACAGACACCTGGGTTCAAATTCTAATTCCTACACACACTAGTTTTACTGTGCTGGTGGACAAAGCATTTAATATTGCAAAGCCTTAACTTCTTCACCTGTGAAATGTAAGTAACATCACTCATACTATTTACCCACAAGTTCTTTATGAAAAAGATATTAAGGTACCTTAAGGGTCATTCTATAAATGGGAATTACTGCCTACAAGTGGAGCCTAAGTCCATAGAAACAAGTTTTTGAATAAAAAAATAAAGACTTATGATTTCTGTTAGATGCAGGGAATATAATGTTAGATATTTTTAAAAAAACCAACACTGAAACCCATAACAATTACCCTAAGACCACCTAGACAAATGCAAGCAGGAATACCCTACTTAGCTGAAAAGAAAAGCTAAAACAATGGTTGAACTTCCTTTCTAGTGCTTCAAGACATCACCCCCATGTTACTTTTCTTTGTGATTTTTAAAAACATAATAATAATGACGATAACAACAACAGCTAAAATTTATATGGCACCTGTCATGTGCTAGACACTATGCTAGGCACTTTACAAATATTATCTCATTTGACCCTTACAATAATTTTAAGCCCCATTTTACAAACGAGGCAAAGAGAGGTTCAGTGGCTTACCCAGCGTCACCCAGCTAGTCAGGGTCTGAGAACACATTTGAACTCAGGTCTTCCTGACTCCAAATCCAGTGATTTATCCCACTGTGCAACCCACTTGCCCTCAAATGACCTAAATGCAAGACTTTACATTTATCCCTATTAAATTTTATTCATTTGTTTCTGGCCCAGGTATACAGCCTGAAGAAAAAAGAGAAATGAATGTGACATGGAGAATTTAATATCCCTAACAATTTGCTTAGGTGCGGCATTGACTAGAACAGTGTCCTCACACCATCTCAGTTCTCTACAACATTAGACACACTTGCCCAGAGAATTTGCTTAGGATTGGGTACTTTTGAACTCTGGAATAGTTTCTCTGGCCCCATCTAACTAAAAAAGCATGGTAACTGACACAATGATAAAAACAAGTATAAAACTGCTATCTACTGCCCCTATACCTCAAGGAGAAGAGGCAGTATGGCACAGGGGAGACTAGTTTTGAAGAGTGGAAAACCTGGAATCAAGTCAGACCTTTAACATGTACTGACTTTATGGCCGTGGACAAAACTCTCCATGTGAAAGGCAACTCTCTAAGAGTACAACTTTCAGAGGAGTTGCCCATAAGCATTGACAGAGGGAGTTTCTTCACCAAGAGTTACCCATACCAATAATATGTCACAGACCTTGACTAAAAAGAGTATTATCTTCAATGGAGAGCAGAAACACTCACCATCCTAAAAGTGGGTGGAAAGCCACCTGGTGACAGGAGCATCATTCCCTCTGGAGGGTGCCATAAATAGTGATCTATTCTCATTTAGATTCAGAAATCCTCTCAAATCAGAGCTCTCCCTTTCTCTATCTGCCCCTACACCATGGACTAACAAAAAAGTAAACATTTTAAGAAATCTGATTTAACCCAACCTAACAAAAAACTAAAATAGATTTAAGGCCGTTCCGCACTAGTATAGACCAAGTATTACATTACAATGTAACCAGCCTAGGCTAAAAATAAATAAGCACAGCAAGGACCAAATACACTCTTTCTATATGATTTGCGTTGTTATTCCTAATAAGGTTACAACACAAAAGTGAATTTTATCCTAAGGAAATGATGGCAAGAATTTATGGCAAAATTCCATTTGGCACTATGGAAGCAATCGATAAAATGGGCCTAAAGACTACTGACTTACAAGAGATTACACAAGTCAAGATGGCTTTCCTTTTTTAACTGTCTTTAAATCTTTAATTCTGCTGCCAAAATTGTCTTCACCATCCACTGTGTTAAAACTGTGAGGGGCTCACCAGATGACCTAGCTCTCTTCTTTATAATCAATAGCCCCTAGAGTACTCTTCCTTACTCTGAGAAAAAAAACCCCACATCTGCCCTTCCCAACTATACCAATTAGGCTATTTTCAAACCAGTACATAGTTCTTATCCTTCAATCAAATCATACCCTTATTGTTATATTGTGCTTTTTCTGGACCTGAGACACTGTTTCGAGAACCCCAATGTGAATTATAATCTGGGCCTATTTCCTCAACTTCAATTTTGTAACTTGACCCCACACCTGTACAGGCGCTCAGATTCTTCTACAATCTAAAGCCTTCTTGGTTGGCTAGAATTAAGGCTAAAAGAGTCACGCTGACCTTGCCTTCCTGCCTAGCCCTAACTTAAACATTTGGATACTAACCCTCAGCCCACATAGCCTAAGCTCTCATCTATATCCACTACTCAGCTAACCTCTGAAACTAACCCTAGTTCGGCTACATTATTTAATGCTAAATTTTGTCCAGCTCTGCACTATGAACAGCCCTTCCCAACTGCCTCGTTCCTGAGCCCTACCACTACTCTACCAATTAAACCTAATGGTTTTTATTCATTTCTTTAACACTCTATTATGGGGCTACTTGCACATTTTAAAATTTAGGTTCCAGGCAAAATATAGCCTTATGCAAATTAAGCAACATCCCATGTAATTTTAGGTCTCTATTCACACATACTGTACCCTCATATGGGTTTTTGTTTTAAGCACACACCTCCTTGAGGTTTTTTGGTTTTGTTTGTGTTGAAGTATTCCTACCAATGTAGGTCGAATTCCACATAAAAGGTATTGTTCTCCATATCCCAAATGTTACCTCTTCCCAACTTGAATTCACTCTAGTTTAAATGCTTTGAGAAATCTGAAATTCTTTTCTCTATTTTAGGGTCAGATTACACTCTGACTTGCTTCCAGCTACAATTACTACTGGTGGGCCAAGGAGGAAACACAGACCAAGGCAAGGAGCAAAATGCTTCTGTCCTAGGATCAGAGTTCAATTTCAGTCCTGTCTTACTGCTCTTCACTGCCCTCTGACAGACAGCTAGGTTGCACTAGGCCTGGAGTCACAAGATTTGAATTCCAATCCAGCATCAGACACTTACTAGTTGTCTAACCCTTCACAAGTCATGTAACCTCTGTCTGTCTCAGTTTCCACAAATGTAAAATGGGGAATCATAATAGCACCTATCTCCCAAGGTTGTTACGAGGATCAAACAAATTAATATTTTCAAAGCAAGTAGCTTAGTGCCTGGCACATAGTAAGAAGGTATTGAATAAATGCTTGTTTTTCCTTCCTTCCTCTCTGATTTCCAGAATCTTGAACCTTACCTGCCCAAATCTATCTTTAGAACCTGCCTTCAACTTCCCTGGATTTAGTCTCCCACCTGTCCAAACAAAGACATCTGCCAAACTTTGCCTGCATATTAAATGTTCAAGCCTGTACTTTCATGACTAATCTTGTCCTATTACATCCTATAGCTCAGTAAAGCAGTACCACAAAGCCCTTTCTCCAGGCCCAAAACAAGAGTACAATGAACCTAGATGGTCAGCATATAATTCACCACAAATGTAGCATGGCACTTAAGATTAAGCTATGATCCACTACCTCTGATCCCTTCCTCCATCTGAAACATGGCCCAAATAATTTAAAAGACAAGCTTTGTGGCTTTATCAAACCTGCCTACTTTTCTGCACCTGCTCACCTAATCTGCACCTAATTCAAGCAAAGTCAGATCAAGTTCATGTTAAGCCTTGGCCTTTCACTGGCCTCCTCTTTCTCAGAGACAAAAGGTTTCATCCTGAGCCAGGTGTACCTGACCACTGACCCTGTCACCTGCTACTTTAAGAAGGAAGACCTAGTCCTCTTTTTCAATCAATAAACATTTAATAAGTACCTACTATGTGCCAGGCAAAGTGCTAAACCCCAGGGGATACAAAAGAGGCAAGAGACAGTCTCTACTTTCAAGGAGCTCACAATCTAGTGGGATAATCTCTTAGCTGAGATTACACTGAAACAGAGATGACAGCACCATGACTCTTCTAGCATTGAAGGAGAATTGGCCCTAAATGCCATGAAACGCCTCAGCCCTGTCTTGCCTCCAACACCAAGTGGAACAAGGAGGCCAAGACCTCTGACTTTAAGCAAGCCTCAATTTGGTCGAGAAAGTTCAACTTGCCCAAATCATCTTACCATCAGGATAAAAATACTTCCCTAAGCTCGTTCTTTCTTTATTTCTCCCTCCCTCTCTCCCCTCAGCCTGTCCTTCTGTCTAACATACAAACACACAAACTTACCTCACAAAGCAGTTATTACTAAATGAAATAATGTAAAAATACTTTTCAAACCTCAAAATAATATATGTGTCAACTGAATTACAGTTATTGTTATTATTATTACCACCATACTTGGAATATATTCTCTTAACATGGAGAGCCAGGGAACTAAGGAGAAATATGTTCTGCAAACTCCTCACATTCCAATAGCAAGGACCACTTCACAGATACCATACCCATTCTATAAGGGTTGGAGGTGAACCTATGCAACATGAGATCTTCCCCCTACTGAAATTATTTCCCCCTGATCCATAAGTTCTTTGGATATGAACACAGACTTTGGACACAACTTCTAGAGTAGGAGCATAAACTCTGTCTAGTCACTCATTAAGATCAGAAGATTCCTTAAGTCCCTTCTAATTAGGCAATTCCACAGTTGCTTGGAAAAGGAGGGATCAGGCTTTTCTGTTTATCCCAAAAGACAAAACTTGGACCAACGAGTGGAAGGTATGGGGAAGTAGATTTTCAGCTCAACATAATGACTAACTTCCCAATAATTAGATCTTCAAGATGTGGAATGCACTGCCTCAGGAGATGTCAAGTTTCTCCTCACTGGAGGTCTTGAAGAGAAGGCTATCAGGAATGATGTAAAAGAGAGGATTGATGCCACAAGAAAAGAGCTGGACCCTTCCAACTCTTTGGATCTCTGTGGTCTATTTCACCTTTAAGATCCTAGAGAAAACCTAGCTGTCTCTTCACGTGACAGATTATCCTCTGGAACACTGATAATACCTCAGGTTCCATCTGGAGTGCTCACCTGCTGGCAGAGTGAGAATACTAAGTCAAAGGTCCAGATGAACATTAAAAATCAGGATATTTTTTAAAGAGTCTCAAAGGCTCCTAGGACACTGCCAACAGAAATATCCTGTAGACCCTTCTCCTGGGGACACTGGTTTAATCTGTTAGGGCTAAACTTATAGACCTATGTGAATATTAATAACACACAGAACAAGTTCCCTAAACTCTTTAAAAATAAAAAATTCAAATAAAGAACTAAACCCCTCAAGATATTACAGCACTCAATTACAGCCATTAAGGCCTGTCTCAGACCTTTTCAAATGCCTGTAGGTTTATTGGCTAGATCTCCAAGAAGTCAACAACCTAGTACTATGTGGATAAACGAGAGATGGAAAACCACATGCAGGTGAGATATGTACATTTTAATCATAAAATGATGCTTGGAGGGGAGGGAGAAGGAGAGGTAGACCATATCAGGAACTTTCCACATGTCAGAATTTCCTCAATTGCATTGTAACCATTTACCTAGACAACATTTTGATCTTTTTCTTTCATGCAACCAGAGCATGGTGAAAGAATCCAACAAGCCTGAAAAATGTGCTTTAGACCAAGAAACCACTGCTTTTTAAGGTACTGTGACCAAAGGGCCAACTTCCACAGAGAAGCCTGTATAAAACAAGACAAAAAGCAAAGAGCATCTTTCAACTGAGCATCTCCCACCAATCATACTGTTCAGCATGACAGTACGAGAATTTCTTTAAAAGAATCACCAGAAACAAAGGTGGTTTTTTTTCTCCCTTTCCTTTTACCACCAAGGTTCTCAAACATGTGGTCTATACTTCCTGCCTACATTTCCTTACTATCCATCCCATTCTCAATGATCTGCAATCTGATCTGTATCCCATACTGTACTAAAACTGCTTTTTTCAAAGCATACCATTGCCATACTCATTGAGAGATTTAAATGGTCATTTCTTAGTTTCTATGCTTCCTTGACTCCTCTGAAACCATCCTTTCTTTTTGAACTTTCCTAATTAGACTCCGTGATACAGTACTTGCTTAGTTCTCCAGGAGTACTTACTGGCCTCCAAAACAAAACTCTGACCACATCCCACATATACTCAAGAATCATCAGTGATACCCTATTTCCTATTGCCTATTGCCTCCAGATAAAATACAAATTCAGCTCCGCATTTTTTTAAAGTGTCTATCTGTAATCTTCCATTCAGACTTATTTCACATTACTCCCCTTCAAGCCTAACTGACTTATTGCTGCTCCCTCAAATCAGCTTAGACTGTCCCTCATGCCAAGAATGCACTCTTCCGCTTCTCTGCCTCTCAGAATTCTTTGTTTCCTCTAGGGCTCAACTCAGGTGCTGCCTGAAATTAATATTCAGAATATGGTAGAACAAAGTTATGCCCATTATATCTTCCATAGAATCTTTTATAATTTTTACAAATTCACAGGAGATCCTCTGCTAAAAGTGAAACTTTAAGGAAGCTTGTTCTTTCTAGCAAACAGCCAGTTAATAATCATTTGTTAAACAGAATTCCCCATTTTTCTGAATGCTTACAGCACTTACAATTTATAATACAAAATTTGATTCTCAACCATATATTGTTTTATATTTCTATGTCATCACTCTATAAACCACTAGAACATGAAAACTAAGGCTTATATTTATGATTCCCACTCCCATAGCAACAAAAATAGTACCAAGCTCAAGTACTTATCGGTAAACTTGGTAAACTTCTAATACGAAGGAAATATGTCTAGCTTTGACCTTTAACCTGTTACAATGCAGTATTGCTGTGGATTGGCTTTTTGTTTATTTTCTAAATTGAGCCATTTGGATAATAGATAACAAAACCTTCTTCCCTTCTCATCATTGAAAGGGAGACTATTAGGAAAGAAGAGAAGAATGTTGTTTACATTGTCAGGTGTGGTCAATGTATCAGGTATTTTGGCTTAAATGTTTTTCTTTGTTACAAAGAGAATTCAATGTGGAACGGGGGAATAAGTCAGATAAATAAGAAGAGGGGGGAAAAGGTATGGGTTTGTTTCTTCTCAGAAATGATTGTAATGTAAAGAAAAAAGCCATCAATAAAAATATTTCCAAAAAAAAGTCATTTGGAGAAAAGATGCTATTAAAATAATTTTGGCTTTTTCTTTTTTAACATGCCACAATCTCGAACAGATGTCTTATTGGACATTCTAATATGAGATACAAAGAAACTACAACAATGAATTCAATAGCCAAGAGCACCCTCACCATTATTGCACATATGACAGAGTATAACAAGACTAAAGCAAGCAGTGACCACAAGAGGCCAGCACAAAGAAGGTAGAGTGACGGTAGGACTAGACCATTTGACATAATATTAGCCATAAAATAATAGAGCACTCTTAATGCTAATTTGTATAGTACTAGAGGTCATTCCTGGACAGCTTCAATCCATGCATTAAATTATTTTATTGGTTAAAGCAAGGTGATGTTAGTATATAAATTTAATGGACAGTAATTATCCATCACTACTAACATTAAAATCAAGAAGGAGATGGAATTTCAAGTCATATAATATCAGAAATATAAAAGGAGCTTCAAGTCCATCTAATTCATCTTTTACAGATGTTCAGAGAATTTAAACAATTTGCCCACTGTCACAAATGTATAGTTAGGAGTAAAGCTGAGGTTTTAACTCATGTCTTCTTACTACAAATACAAAAATGTCTTCACTCTACCATAGCTTTGGGTTCAATGACTATTATGCTTTTAAAGCAACATCATGACTCCTTACTCTCCCAGCTCCTTAACACACCTGTCTCATATGTATTAACATAGTCTGTTCTTTCTGACATTAGGTTTCATCTCCTTTACAAGAATGAGGTGACCTGTTATTCATCTCTCTGCACTTGCCTTTGTTTAGTGTCAACACAATCAATAATTACTGCTACTTTATCAACTTTGTCAAAAGACAAAGCCTGTTGACCAGAACTACTACTACTACTACTACTACTACTCTACTTCTTCTTCTTCTTCTTCTGTATTAAACTAAACACTTCACAATGACTACTTGCTAACAATTTGGAAATTAATATTCATAAAAAGAGACTTCATCTATAGTTCCATCAAGTCATTTTTAGTGGTATTAATGTGTACTCTTACAAATGTTACAGTGACTATAGATACGAATAATGTCAACCAATCTTCTACCACTTTCTGTTTGATTAGCTTCCATATTTTCTTTACATCTATCAACAATCAAATTCTCTTTTACTGGCATCTTTCCTGACACTGTATAATCATTGGTCTCCTTACAAAAAGGATCATCCTATATTAATCTTCTGTATTCTTGTCTTCTCTTCGTACTTATTTTCTCTACCATATTTTGGCATCTTCAGAAGTCAGTAATTATGGCCGAATCACCTTTGATTCTCATCCACTTCTCTCTGCTCTCAACCCAAACCAGTGAGCAACTTTTCTCCACACCCAGAACCATCTCACAGAAACTATGGCTACCTCCATAAATGATTTTAAAAAATAAGTAGTAATGGAGAGAACTTACCAGAGAATAGGCAAGAAGGCAAAGGGAGGGATTCAAACAGGAGGAAAGGAAGAGGGAAGTCTTATTTCAGTAAAGGAGATGGAGACCTTATAATCTTCAAGGGTTTGGTGCTTAGAAAGACCGTTCAACTTGTCACAGGAGTAGAGTCAAAGCTTCAGGAGGCAACTGACACCAGAAGAGTGGGAAGGAATGGACAAAGGAAGGAGATTCCAAGGCAAATGGGGAAAAATAATCACAGGGAAAGTAAGAGTTAATAATGAACTGAACAATCAGAGATGTAAGAAAATTTCTATCATGGGGCAATATCTTCTCTCTCATCTACAGGAATTGGTACTTTTCAGAGTAAGGCACAAAAGAAAAAAAGAGTAGGGGGAAAGATCTACAAAGCAATAGCATAGAAACTGTTTAGAAGACAGAACTTAAAATAGCTTTAATTCCATCAGGAATACAGAGACTAAAAAAAGGACAAAATATGGGCCATGAAGCAAAGAATAAAAGTTTAGAATAGACAGAAAGGGAAGATAAACAATGAAAAGAATGAAAAATGTAGTGATAGGTGTGGAAGCCTGTCATTCCCCAACTGATTCATGCTCCCATAATTAGAGGCAGAGTAGGGATATAATCATTTACATGTCCTCCCTCTGAAATTCTCTTTTCTCCAATTCAAGGTTTCATTTCCACCCTGCCCCACCCCACCCCCACCCCAGCCCACCACAAGCTTTTTTTATGGAACTGGTAATTTTTTTCAGTATAGGAAAACCCTGGCAAGGAACTTCCTATAGCAATTCAGGTCAGAACTGTCTCTTCAACTTACAGCCTTAGTGAGTTACCTGAGGGCATTAAGAGAATAAGTAAATTGCCTGGGGCCAAATATCAAACTTGAAACCCCATTTTCATGACACTATAATCAACTCACTATCTACTATACCTCATTTAGAGAAGAGAACTGTGAGGAACAACGTGGAAGGAAACCCTGTTCTCCTTTTCAGTAGTGATAAGGATGTGATACCCTAAGTATCAAAGGAAGCTGAGGCCTGTGACCTATAGAAATGCCCTACAAATGAATTCATATTGATAAGTCACTATGTTTCCAAAATAATAACTTTCTCATTATAATTTACAATCACCATTTTTACATACCCTGAATGGCTACAACAAATCCTTTGTTACCTTATTTCAGTTGGTAAATTGGACAAAACTTTACTCATGTAACTAAATTAGTCTGAACTTTCACCGTGAATTGTTTTTGGTTTCCTGAGTTTTCCATGTAAAATTTAGGTTTACCAAATGATTTATATAAGTTACAAATTAACTTGCCACAGAAGTTCATCAGCATGACAATCTTAGAGTAACACTAATTATGGCTCACATTTGCATAGTGATTTACAAAGTGTCTTCCTCAGAGAGGCACTGTGAAGTATTTAGATGAAGAAATTTAGACTCAGAAGTTTTGTGATGAGTCCGTATTCACATAGTCACTGAGTTTCAAAGGAGGAACTCAAACCCAGGTCATTTGAGGCTAAGATTAGTGTTCCTTCTCTTTCCCCATGTTAAGCTTGCCTTATCCACAATTTTCAGATTACCGAGTGAATTTTTAAAATGTAGATTTGAGGTGATGAATTAATTAGCTAATTAACCAATAAGAAAGTATTTACTAAGCTTTTATTATATGCCAGGGAATACGTTAAGAACAGAAAATACAAGTACAAAAGTGACAGTCATGGCCCTCACTAAGCTTATATTTTAATTGATAAAAGAAATATTTTTTCATCAACATTCTAATATGTTCCTAGGTATTCAAGGTAAGAAATTAAGGTTAGACTTATATAAAAATGCTTTGTAAAACACTTCATAAACAGTGAGGAGTTATATAAATGTTAGCTATTAGTCTTATTTATTATGTTAATTGACTTAGTCATAATTTCTGCACTGAGATAAATTTTAAAGGAGTAGTAACAGAAGGATGAAGAAGCACTGCACTGTAAAATAGGAATACTGAGTTCTATTTCTTTTTTTTGTTGTTGTTAATTTATTTATTTTTAGTTTTCAACATTCACTTCCATAAGATTCTGAGTTACAAATTTTCTCCCCATCTCTCCCCTCCCCCCCTCGCCCCAAGAGGGCATGCAATTTGATATAAGCTCTACATATACATTCATACTGAACCTATTTACACATTAGTCATATTGTAAAGAAGAATTAGAACCAATGGGAAGAACCACAAGAAAGAAGAAATAAACAATAACAAAAGAAAAGGACAGCAAACAGTATGCTTCCAACTGCATTCAGACTCCATGGTTCTTTTTCTAGATGTGGACAGCATTTTCCATCGTGAGTCTTCTAGAGTTGTCTTGGATCCTTGCATTGCTAAGAAGAGATGAGTCTATCAAAGTCAGTCATCACACAATGTGGCTATTACTGTGTTCAACGTACTCCTGGTTCTGCTCACTTCACTCAGTATCAATTCATTCAAGTTTTTCCAGGTTTTTCTGAAGTCTGCCTACTCATCATTTCTTATAGCACAATAGTATTCCATTATATTCATATACCACAACTTGTCCAGCCATTCCCCAACTGATGGGCATCCATTCAATTTCCAATTCTTTGCCACCACAAAAAGAGCTGCTATAAATATTTTTGTGGGTCCTTTTTCCCATTTGTATGATCTCTTTAGGATACAGACCTAGAAGTGGTATTGCTGGGTCAAAGTGTATGCACATTTTTATAGTCATTTGGACACAGTTCCAAATTGTTCTCCAGAATGGTTAGATCAC
Source organism: Phascolarctos cinereus (assembly GCF_003287225.1). Lineage (NCBI taxonomy): Eukaryota > Metazoa > Chordata > Mammalia > Diprotodontia > Phascolarctidae > Phascolarctos > Phascolarctos cinereus. The sequence continues at coordinate 156,549,088 of NW_027555736.1, forward strand.
TTTACACCGAGTTCTATTTCTAAATCTGCCATTGTGTTACCTAGTCTCTGAAACTAAGAAACTGAAATAGTCCCCTCAGTTTTCAGTAGTGAATGCTCATGAGAGATACCAAAATTTCCTTACTATGGTCTTAATGCTTATTGGAGACCTTATTGGTGTGTCAAATGGAGAAACAATTTGAAGGTAATTTAAGGTAAGAAAAATTTAAACACATTAAATTAACACATTAACCCAACGGGCATATGGTTAAAGTTTAGGCTGCCAAGTAAAGCTTTTTTAAAAGACCCAGTTACCTTTTGTCAGTTACAAATAAACAGATCTCCATACCCCCTTAAATGCCAGAACTATTTGGATGGTATTTAAATCAACTGAAAGAGAAAGGCGACAGCTGGCAGGGACCATCTCTCTTTTTCTGATACTTATTTGGTCTCCCAAACCTTTCCAAAAAATGAATTATTTTCCATTAAGTTCAAGAGTGTAGATGTTTAAAGAGAAAGTAAAGATTAGGCATTAAGTTTTAGTAGGCACAAAATTAACATGTTAACTTCAGAGAAGTTACCAAAACCTTACTTGGACACAATAGTCATTTTCACTACCTCAAAAAAGTTCATATGATCATAGTGACCTTGGACAACTAAAGGCTATGACAACAGAACACAAGCTCTGGCACTTTGCACCAAACTACAAAGTCTCAGAGCATGGGCCTGGCAACAGACTGCTGCCAGAGAACCAAACTAGCCAAGTAGAGAAAGGCTCAGACCAGAAGGCTGTCTATTCTGTGATGAATTCTTAGGACATGAAGACCCATTAAAAATTTCATAATGTAAACTGCCATGAGGGTGGATATCTGTTTACTTTGGAACTTACAAAGGTTAAAGAGGTGCTTCTTGAATTGTTTACTTACAGATCCGCAGCCCTATCATTTAACCTCATGTATTAAGACCTAATCAAGAGAGAAAGAAAAAACTCATGCTGAAGGTAACATAATTATAAAGGTACTTTGGGATCAATTTTCAAGGTCACTTTAAAAGAAGATTCCAAGATCACAGAAAAGACTACAACAGTATCATTACCTTTACTTCTTCTTAACCTTACCACATCTTTCCTTTTCTCTCTGCCCACTGCTTTTTTTCCCTGCTTCTTTCTTCTTGAGTAGAAAGTACCACTCCCCTACCCCAATCCAAATTTTAATCTAATTAACTCATTCTCAACTCAATATGTATCATGGAAAATTTAGACATCTAGGAGCTAGGTCACAGAATTAAAATGATCAAGGCACAGGAAGTTATTTCATGAACAATTATGTTACTATTTTCCATCCTGCCAACTACATATCAAACCTCTAACTAACCTAAGTAATGCTTAGTTCAAATGCTTCATGAGCATTTGAATGGCTTAAAAACAATACAAAGGACTCTAGTATATTTTTGCTAAAATCTATTAAGTTTAAAAGAAATAACAACAGGTTAAGTAATTTCCTTCAGAGTTGGCATATTCATTAAAATTTTCCTTGAAATTTTCATTATAAAACAGAAGATGAAAGGAAAAATAAGGAAAAGTATCAAACATTAAGTCCTAATGGGACTATTAAGGTCCTGAGTTATCAGACAAAAAAATACTTGAAAGTATTCACTTATTCAAGTTATATTTTTGTGATAGTGGGTAATATTCAATTTTAGTTTGAAAAGTGATGGTATTTACAATTAGAATTTATTTTCCTTTCAAATTTAATTTTCAATTCCTAACACACCATTACTCCAAATGAAACTACTAGAGTACCTATCCCAGTGGAAGAGTAAGAAGTTTCCAGGACAAACCTGTTCAAAGTCACCATGATTTATGAACCAAACCCCTAGGGTGCCAAAGTGTGATAAATAAAGAAAAATGTGAGAAGGTTAAATGTTTCACACTACTCATTTACTTTTACCTCCTCCTACCCCCAGTCAGTAGAAAAAGAAATCAGTCTCACTTTATGTACCTTTATTTTACTCCTTGTCTGCCCTTGTGAGAAGAAATAGATTATTAAGGCCTTTGCTTTCATCTACTGAACTAAATGTTGTTCTTAAAGTTCCCAGGGGCTTCAATAGGTCATCAAGGTTTGATGATGTAAAGCAAAAAGATAAATTATAAATCATTAGAAAATTGTGGAGAAAATCTTCTTTCCTGATTTTCTTCTTTACAGTTATATAGAAGGATATGGATATAGAAGGATCGGCTGTATTAGAAGCAAGAAGGTAAAATGATACTCCTAATTATGAGTGTTCTGTTCTTCCTCAAATTATCTTGTATTTACTGTTTTCAAGTTGCACCCATGAGAAGAAAAATATAACCATCGAGGGCAGAGAGTATTTTTTATTTTGTGGGGTCTTTGTATCCCCAATGCACCAAAGGTATTCACCTTGGCGATGGAGATCTAACTTAGTGACCAAGGTGAAAGAGATTCCCCAAGGATGGTAAACTCCTACAGATGTTGTTTACTATGACACTGTGTTGATTGCATCAGGCCCCAAGACACTGAAAAATCTTTTGGACAAGGTCTATAATCATTCAAAGATACTAAAATTTTGGATATTTTGAATGAATAGATGGACACCTGATTGATCCATCAACACAGTAAGGAATAAGTGGATGAAGAATGTTTACTGCTCAGATTTCAACATGTATTCAGCTGAAAACTCTATTATATAGAGTTTATCGGACAATCAGTAAAGATGGCCAATGAGCTAGGTCCAGAATTAAAAAGGAGAAAAGTAAGCTGGATTTCTTTTGGGAAACGACAACAGCTCTTTTACTGACCCCAGACCTCCCATAAAAGTAAAAGTCCAATTTTTTTTCTTGTTTGTTTTTTTTTTAAGGCAATTGGGGTTAAGTGACTTTCCCAGGGTCACACAGCTAGTTTAAGTGTCAAGTGCTTGGTCTGAGGCCAGATTTGAACTCAGGTCCTCCTGACTTCAGGGCCAGTGCTCTATCCATTGCGCCACCTAGCTGCTCCCAAAGTCTAATTTCAATGCTAACATTTTACTAGTGTTGCTATATGACAATCAGAGTAGAACACTACTGCCTCCCAAGAACTAAAGATGAGTATCAGCGAGGACAACAGAAAGGTTCATGGTATGTGTGAGAACATGTTCCAGCATATAAGAAAAGAATTATGAAAATCAGGAAAAAATTATGTCATTTAGGAATCATATGCCAGGAGAAGTAGATGGGGTAGTCAAGTTCCAAGATCAAGGGCTGACAGATGTGGACAGTCAAAGTGTTCCACTGGTACCTTCATGATGTCAAGAGAAAAAAATGGAAAGCCTCCAGTGTAGAGGATGAGGCCCCACAGTGATACATGGACACACTCTACGTGCTTGCTCAAACTTGACACTGGTGAGCTCTGTTTGAACCTTGTGTGGCTCCACAGGAGGCAGAGATAGTCCTCAGTACCTGACATCAAGGACCAGTGTGGGCAGAATGAAAAAAGTGCTGAATTTGCAATCAGAAAACTTGGATTCAAGTCCTAGATTCTACTTATGAGGGGTATGATGTCGGTCAAATCTCTCCAGCTCTTTGTGCCTCAGCTTTCTGATCTTGAAAATGGGGATAATCTACTTTTTATGTTGTTGTGAGGCTCAAATGAGAATATGTATAAAGAACTATATAAAAGTGGGCTATTTTTAAAGCTTTAAAGAAAACCAAGATAACATATTTTATAATAGGGTATACATATTGATAAACAGCATTGCAAAATCCTCATAAAATCCAATAAAATGCAACTCTGCTACTTTCCTAAGAAAACTAATTCTCATTTTTTCTCTCTCCCCCTTTCCCTCTTTTCTCTCTTCCCTCCCACCCCCGAGTTTGAGCCTGAACATGAAGCCTCTCCACTAGAATTCTGCATGGGAAATTTTCCTTTGCAACTGCTCTTCTGTCTCTAGGGCTTTTATCATTAAATTGCAGCTATAGTTTTTTAAGGTAGGAACATAAAGGTACCTGCTAGATCAAAAGATTACCTTTTCCTTCTCTCCTCTCTATCAAGTGATTCATCTAATTCATCTTAAAGGGGAAACACTATTCCCCATCTCAGTCCTACTCTACTTACTTCAAATATTCTTTCTAACCACATAAGCACTATCTAAAACTTGTTAGAAGATTTAATTATACTTCTATTCTGTCCTCCCCTTTCAATCTCCACCACATTCCTTCTCCACCTCCCCAAGAGTTTGTCTAAAGTCTATTCTCCTTCTCTTAATTCAAACTCCCTTTATCCCACGAGCCTGAGTCTGCATCCTCCAGGGAAATTCAAAAAGTGCTCAAAAGCAAGCTAAGATCTTTCCAAAATAACTACCAGAGACCATGGTTAGAAGGATATTAGAACAAGGGCTCAAGAGAAATCATAGCCTCTTCCCTCAGAATTCTAACACTATAAGAGGAAACCAACCCAAAAGTCACTCCTATATCAGTCCCATTTCCCAATTCTTCCACTACCCCTAAATCAAGGATGCAATACACCCAGACAAAAATCGTTCAGACTGACACTTGCCTTAGAACATTGATATATACTTAGTCCAGGACCTTAGAACCTTGGAAGCTTAGAACCGATTTGAGCTCCTTGAGTCTTCCAAACTGAGCCTGGCCTAGCATCATTTAAGATCAGTCTCTTACCAAATCATCTCAGTGCAAATCCCAAATCCTCAATCTCTCCCCACCACAATCCATCTTCCATTCAGCTGCCAATGTGACATTCTTAAGGCACAGGTTTGACCGTGTCATCCCTCAATCAATAAATTCCAGAGCTCCCTATTGCCTCTAGGACCACATATAAACTCTAGTGTTTGAAACCTAAAGCCCTTCTCCTCCTGACTTCCAGGCTACCTTTCAGTTCTTATTAATCATTACTTCCCTTTATACATTCTACAATCCAGGCAACCTGGTCCCCCTGCTGCTCTTCACTCATGAAATTCCACCTCCCTGCTCTCTGTTATTCACAGGCTGTCCCTTTTGTCTGGAATACACTCCCTCCTCACCTCACCCCCATGGAATCCCAAGTTTCCTTCAAAGCTCAGTTCAAGTATCACTTCCTATATGAGAACTATATTAATCCTCTTTGCCTCACATCCTCAATTACTTTGGGTTTTGTTTATATTTTGCATCTTCTTTGCTTTTTCTTTTAGAATGTGAACTTCACCAGGGAGGAACTTTTTCATCTTTGTACTTACTGCTTACCACAGTAACTGGTACTTCATAGGTAGTGATAATGCCTTTTGATCTACTGATTAGAAGTTCTATACAGTCCTTACAAGCTCTAAATCTTATAATCTACCTAACAAACCCACTAATAAAGCACCTACTTTGTAGCAGGCACTATAATATGGTTCAGGGAAATACACAGATGAATAAAATATATATTATTCCAGCCCTAGGGGAACTCACAGTCTAGAAGGGGAAATTAAAACACACACACACACACACACACACACACATGTATTTATACATATATATACATACATATACATATATACACACATATATACACACACAGACACAGCACATATGTTTGTGTGTGTGTATATATATATATATAATACACATATGTACTATTAAACCATGAAATAAAGATAGATGAATTATTAAACTATGAAATAAAAAAGACACAGAGTTAGAGAACTTGGGTTTATATTCTAGCTTTTCCACTTACTATATGGGTAACCTTGGGTAAGTCACAACCTCTTCGCGCCTTGATTTCCTAATCTATAAAATGAGGTTTGGACAAGATGACCTCTGAGGTCCATTCCAGCTCTAAAACGATGATCCTGTGAAAGTACATTGAAGAGGTACAAAATGCAAAAAGAAACCTAGAATTAAATCCCAAAATAAACTATAATTACAGCAAACTTCTCCACAGCTGCCAATATAACAAAAAGCCTTCATACTTAGCATATTTTCATGCATAATTATTCCCCTCCCACTTTTCTTGATGTTTTCACTTTAAATGAGGGTAAGGAAATCTAAGTAATAAAATTTATAGATAGAAAGGACCTTAGAGTCCATCTGGTATAACCCTTTATTTTCACAGGTCAGGAAACAAATGACCCAGGAGTGAAGAGATTTGCCCAAAGTCAGAATCCAAAGCTAGGTCTTTTTAAGTCCAAATTCAATGCTCTTTTCACTATGTCACATCACCTCTTTTTTACTTACTTAACAATCCCTCATCGCATAGAATGAAAGACTGCTTTGACTATGTGTTTATTAGTAACAACAATCTCATTTACAGAGAGATTTAAGGTTTACATAGAACTTTATAAATATCATTTCATCCTCACAAGGACCTTACGAAATACGTGCTATTATTATTCCTATTATACAAATGAGGAAACTAAGGTAGACAAGTCAAGTGACTTATCCAAGGTCACAAAGCTAGTAACTGTCTGAGGTAGGATTTTAATTCAGGTCTTCTTGAGTCTAAGTTCAGCATTTTATCTACATCACCACTTAGCTGACTGTTTAAAAGAGAAAAAGTTAAATGGAAATGAAGCAGAACAATTTGCAAATTTTTGGTAAGTGACATTCACATCTAGGATTTCTGTTCCTTTCAAATTTCAATTCTGGAATTAGTTAACTACTTTTATTCCAAAGGAAGATTTAACAGAGAAGTGATGTAACTCCAGCTTGTCTTCAACCCAAAAGAGAAAGGAATAAGACAGATAAAGAATGAGGAGGTAAAGAACAGCTAAGTAGGAATAGGGGAGCTCAGTGCTGACTTAGTATTCACTTCTTCAATATAAGCTAGTTGGAAGCTGCTGGTTATTCCTTTAGTTTAACTCTTTTATCTGCTTTACCAAAACATGTATTCTACTTAAAAAGCTTATACTTGAACTAGCAGTTGGTGTTTCAGAACATTTTTTTTAAATTAATGGGCTAACAGGATACTAAGAAGAAAAATAAGGAAGTATTTCATCATTACTATTAACAATCAATGTTTATTAGTTATAATTTGTGTTTGTATGGTCTTTTAAAGTTGGTAATTTATGAAGTCCTTTAAAAGCAATGTGCATCTTCACAACAAATCAGTAAGAAGGTGATACAAACATGATTACAATTATATATTAAAAATGTTGGAAGCTAAGGCTTAGAAAAATGAAGGGACTTGCTCATGGTCACAGAACAATTAAGGGACAGGGCCAGGGTTTGAATCCAGGTCTTCCGACTCTGCCCCCAGTTCTATTTCCATTCTCCCTCTCTAATATGTGGCGTCTTCCTTCCAAAGAAGCTTATCTGCATTATAACTTTTCATTCCCCAAATCACTGAGAGACTAGTTGGGGGCAAACATGTGAAAGGTGAAACTTGTGTAATCCTAGCCAACTTTACAGCAAAGCATGAGCCAAATGGGACTCAAATTTCCGTCCCAGTGTTCTACCCACATCATACTATTTTTCTCACTTCCTAGGAGAGTTCATTCTCTCATCAAGTCTTTTCCTTTTTAAATAGTAATAAATTAACATAGGGAAAGCTGTACCCCTAAAAATAGGCCACCAATAAAAATATTTCACTTCCCTTAGACTACTTCATAGAAGCACAAAAGTAAGATTATGAAATAACTACAAGGAATGTAGCTGGCTTTTAATGATAGAATCTCAAGGATAGCATCTCATGTAACCTTCTGGAGGATGCTCCCTCCCTGTGCTCAGTCTAAAATTACCCATGATTAGTGTGTTTTTCTTTTGTATACAACTAAAGGTTTTATCTGCTAAAATAACTGTCTCCCAAAAATTGTGATATTTCCCTTCCAGTCCAAATTAGACACTATATAAGATGCATGTATAACCTTTAAAGTGGTAACTAATGTGAATAAAATATACACAATTTACTTTTTGGCTTGCATTCTGAAATTTTCCTGAGGAATGTTTGGGGGAGGGGATGTAAAGGAAACAATTCAAAAGGCTCTAAACAATACAGGCACAAAAAAAATGTCCATGACAGGAACAACTACCTACGAAAACTAGATATCTATGCAGTTTCCTAAATGGCTCTATCCCCTTCACCCCCAAAGGTGAGAAGTCAAATAAAACCCAGGCCATGTAGTAACAAGTTCAATTTAGTTCTCTTTCTGTATCTTTTCAAAGTATAGAAACTAAATTCATAGGGTGCCAATGATTCTCAAATATCTTCTACTGATTTTCATTGTTTGACTTATAAGGGAGCTAGATGTCACTGGAATCAAGATGACTTGATTGTAAATCGTGCCTCGGATCTTTATGTCCTTGAACTTACTTACCAGTAGTATGACCCTGGTTAAGTCAGCTTCAGTGTCCTCTTCTGCAAAATAGGAATGATAAGAATAGTACCCCACTTCACACAGTTGTCATAAAGGTTAAGAATTAATATGTCGTAAAGTACTTTGCAAATTTTAAAGTGTTATATACAAATGAGTTATTATTATTTACAAACATTGTGAGTTAAGATAATTTCACTGTTGCTTATCAAAAGACACACTTCAAGATGGTTCTGAATGACCTTTATTATATTACCCAGAACTTGGACAAGGATGATTGAACATTTCCAGAGAAAGAGACAGACAGACAGATATACCTATCTGCAAATGGCCTTGTTTCTTCTCTACACTCCAGGAACTCTGGGAAGTTAACATTGCAAGTTTCAATCAAAATCTTCGGAGGATAAGCCTAGCTCACAATGACTGACACAGCAGGACCACAAATATACAAGGATTTTTTACATTTGTTTTTAATGATGATTATCTGAAGATTCACCACACACACACACACACCCCTACCCCTTACAGTTCTGAAAAACTTTAAATGTTTTTTGATAGAGAACTAGTAAATCCTTTGAGCCCATTATCAAATTAGCTGGTTTCTGGGCTATGCACATACTACATGCTCCAAAGAATAAGAATTCAAGGCATTTAAGACTAAATTCCCTTAAATGGGCTCCATGCTGCTAATTATTCCCTATATAAACTTTATCATCAGAATGCATTGTACAGAACAAAGGAGATCTGTACTGCTGAGAAGAGAAAACAATTTCTCTTTAGATTTTAACTAAAATAACATTCTACCACAAAATAATAAAAAAGTGTAGTAATTCTCGATACTTCCACAATTCCTGACATCAAATAATATCAAATTCTTTCGCAAAAAAGTATATTCTCTAAAACTCTCTCTGTAAGATAGCTAATTAATCAAGTTTCTTCCCCTCCCCCTTACCTACTTACAGAGAGACTTGATATAACTTGACTCCTAAAACATCTAAATGGACAGGAGCCTGGAACAAAGCACCAGACTGACTCTCTAGGGTTTTAGAGTTAGGTACATAACATGGAGGCTCTAATGCCACAACTACAGACTTTCAAGGAGCATAAAACACAACGGTTCTTCTTAAGTGAATATTTGAGAAGACAAAAAAACAAAAAAAAAGTTCCAACATCATTCTCCACATAGCCCTAAGTGAACAAAAAAAAAAAATCTATCAATCAAAAAAAATTAATTTTGTTGTTGTTCAGTCATTTCAGTCATATCCAATTCTTCATGACTCCTTGTGGGGTTTTCTTGGCAAAGATACATGAGTGATTTGCCACTTCCTTCCCTAGCTTATGCCACAGATGAGGAAACTGAGACAAACAGGGTTAAGTGACTTGCCCAGGGTCACACAGCTAGTAAGTGTCTGAGGCCAGATTTGAACTCAGGAAGATGAGTCTTCCTGACTCTAGGCCTGGCACTCTATACGCTGTACCACGTTGCTGCCTCCAAAATTAATTAAGCACCTACTATATGCCCATTCTTGTGTTAAACTCTGGAAAGCTACTAGAAAAGTAGAGGATGGGTAATCATTTAAGGTCCTTTTAAATGAAGCTCAATGAACACAAATTTTAGTGTTCTGGCTCCCCAGGCTATGACATCTGACTTTCCTTTTTAAACTCGTATCACAGTAATTACACTTTTACTCTTAAATTAATTTACTATTAATAACAACAGGATCTTCATTGTTTTAATTTTTTTTTCTAGTTCACATTTGACTACCCTATTTATCTTCCAGTGATATCTGAAACCCCCATGTAAGAATGTTTCAGCAACAGCATCAACCACAAAAGCATAAGTTCTATTTCTCTGATTATGGTATGATATAAGTATTGATATCCCAAGTGTAAATCTAAGGGATTTCCCCCTCATTCTTAGTATGGTCCAAGCTATTTCCCATGCAACATACCTTAATAAAAGAATTACCAATATAAGGGGAACAACACCTTTATGATCACAGCAAGTAAAAAGAGCCATGCTGGAGATCAGTCTTTTGAGCTAGTCCAGGTGCCAAGTTCTCTAACTTTAATCTGCATAACATCTACAGAAGGGGTTCTGAATATTCTTGGTGCCATGGACCCCTTTGGCAGTTTTGCAAATCCTACTAAACCTTTCTCAGGATAAAAATTCTAAATGTCTAAAACAAAATACACAGAATTTAAAAGGAAACCAAAGGTTAATGGTGAAATTTTTGTTTCCCATCCAAACTTATGAACCTGCCAAAATCTTTCTTCAACACAAGTTAAGAACCTCTGATCTAGAATACGTGGAAGTCTTTGTCATTTACCTTTTAGGATCATCTTCTCCTGTACTGGACTTTGATTGCTATCTTAATTCCTCTGTGCACAGCCAGCTGACTCCTGACTCCCTGGAGAGATTCTATGTATTTGTAAGAGTATTAGTCTTGGGGTCAAGAGAGATCTGGGTTCAGATCCATGCCTCTAATACTAAATAGCTGTGACCCTGTGCAAGTCACCTAACCCTCTGTGAGCCTCAGTTTTCCCATCTATGAAATAAGACTAATAAACAATGCTGACATTTATATATCATTTAAGTTTTATGTAATGTTTTATACATTATCTCACTTGAGTCACATCTCCGTAAGGTAGATGCTGTTATCTTCATTTTACAGTTGTGATAAATGAGGCTCAGATAGTGAGTTGCTCAAGGTCACGTACCTAGTAACTATCTGGAGTAGGATTCAAACTCAGATTTTCCAGCCCTGGGAATCTAACGAGATAATGTATATAACGTGCTTTACAAACCTTTAAATGACATATGCATGTCAACTATCATAATCACAATCATCATTTCACAATGATACCTATCTTTTAAGCAGAGGGCCAAATAGTTCAAACTTTTCCCAGCAAGAAGGTACAACAGAAGTTTACAAACATAATCAGAGAGAGGTATTAATAGAAATACTGGAAAAACAATGATGAACTTGGAGACTTGAGAACTGAGTTCGGCCAACTTACTTAAACTCTGGACTTTGAAATAAAGTTCAACTAGATGACCTCTAACATACCTTCTAATTCTAGATTTATGATGCAAAGAACACTCAAGCATCGATGATTTCACTGGTGGGAATACATCCTCCACTGGGACAAAACACAACCCCTCTATTATTTATTTAGTAGGTTGTTTTAGCTGAATATTAATCACCCTGTAGTCAAACTGATAATGGTCCTCTTCAAACTTAGCAATAATCATCTTTGGGAAACAAACATTCATTCTATCACTTGCTAGAGCTTGTAACCTACTGGTTTGGTCTTCAGGAACCAAGAAAGACACAAAGTGAAAGAATAATTTTGTTTCTGTCTTTTAAAGTTTAATATATATGTGTATTTCTTACAAAACAAACTGTATATAACAAAAGTTCATTTTTATTGGAATGTTTGTGTTTGTTTATAATTAAGGTCACAATTTTAAAAAAATTAATTAAGGGTAACATGAACATAATGATGAGTCACTGGAAGAAATTTTTTTCATAGCATTTCACATTTCTATCATGCTTGAAGGATTACAAACTTCAGTACTATAGCATGAATACCTAGAGTTTCTCTAGTACCAGTACTAATTAATACTGTCAAGTCCAGGCTAAAAGTCACTTAACTTTACTGGATCTGTTATTTGAGGGAAGTGACCTAAATAATCTCCAAGGACTTAATTACTAAGATCTTAATTATTTTCTTAGCAATTTTATCTTTCTGCATATAGACATTGCAAAAACTCTGAAAGGGAGACAACAGAAACTGATTCAGATTTCATCAGGTTTCCATCTTTTGCCTAGGGGAAGAGTATGCATGACCAAGGGTAGAGACGTTCTGTGCATTGGGTAAAGGTTGGTATGCCTTTTGCAAATAGACCTATTTACAACTAAACTTGTCAAGAAAGAGTTAAAATATATTTTTTTCTCCTACAACAAGCTCATTTTGTTTGTTTCATTCTTTAGAAAGGAAATGAACATCTTATAGTTGGTCCCTAAACTCCCAACTAACAACCTTTCATATATCTAAAAATATTAATTCATTCCTTAATACTCTCTTTTCTAGGTCAAGCAGTCCCATTTTTTTAACTTCTCATCAAAGATATTTTCAGCCTCTTGATCTTCATAGCTGTAATCTGTAAACTCTTAGAAGGTCTTAATTCATGGAGTTGTGAGAACTGCACAAAGACAAAGAAACTAATTTGGAAAGTGATATGCTCCATATTTTTTAAGCATCAAAAAGAAAAAAATTTCTTCTAGAAGTTGTTGACAGAACTAGCATATTCTGATTCAAATCCAGATTTCTACAAGACATGTAGGTGGGAATATTGCAAAAATGATAAGGAGTACATTCTCTAACTAGCTTTTTACCAAGACCAGTCTGGGGAGAGAATCAAATGCAATCCTTTATTTTGGGCCCAGGACTTGAGGGACTACAAGGCTTGGACTATTCTGAATTAACAAGAGGCCACCCTGCTGATATGTCCTCAATTAATCTTTTCTTTGTCCATAATTGATGTACATGCTTAAATATTTGTCAGGAAAAGGGAAGAAAATGTATCTATTTAGCTCATATTGTACAAGCACCTGGCATGCCTGAAATTCATTAACACTAGAGGGATGTTCGAGCAGAGTATTTGTATATGACCAAACTCTTCAAGTGTCCCAAAAATCAAATGATAAACATATGCGTGATAACTATGTATAGTACATACTAAGAGGGTCAATGATATACAAGTAAATTACCCTTTCTTAACTCTCTGAAATTCTTGGTAGTTGGAAGTTTCTTGTTGTTCTACTGGAAAATTTCAGTTTCATAACCTTATACTGCCAGCATAACTCTGAATACTGTATGTGGCAGATGAGATCAGTCTTTACCACAAGAACATGGTGGTCATGCTATTTGGTATTTGCCTCTACTTTTGTTGTGTGTTGAGTTGGGACAGGTGGGTAGGGATGAAGTAGTCAGTTTCCTGAGATATGGCAGCTTCCTGGGCTTTGTGTGACTCTTTACAGCTAACAATTACACTTGAGGAATTACAACCTTTACTTAAGCTGGCCAGATTATACAGGCTTTGGTTTAGCCAACTCTGGTTTATGATGTTATCCTGAAAGGCAAATTATTTTTAACCCACCTCCCTCTTTTAAAGTATGCTGGTTGGTGTTTTTAAATCCAATATACAACATAAAAATTGCAGTAAGCACAAGAAGCCAAGTACTCTATTAAAAGTCTGGGACTTAATGAGACCCCATAAAGGTGCTCACCATCTTTCAGCGTACACTTTTGTACCAAGAATAGAGTTCTGCCTACACTAAGCCTGTTTTAGGATTGCTATAAGTCCAAAATAGCTTCACTTTTTCAAATGAGAAACAAAATGAGATCACAGCAATTTACAAGGTAGGTAAGACACATTTAGCATCTTGTTCATTAGACCTCAGGTAAATACCTTTGGTGATTGCTGGGTAGTTCTCTAATCACTGGGTTAATGAAATCTTATAAGGATTTTAGCTTTCCTTTCAGAATGTTTCCAAGAATGTGTACACATATACAATCACACGGCAAAACAGCATTAGCAATTATAAATGTTGCCACAAGATTCTCTCTTCAAGAAAAATAAGTCAAATACATGTGCATAGATTTGCTTGAAAAGAAGCTCCTGTCAGTAAGGGGGATAAGCTGGTAGGGCAGGTTACACTGTAAAAAGCTGGTAGCAAGACACTACACTGACTTAGGAGATACGGGAAAGGTCCAGCAGTAAGGGGGAAATGGAAGTCTTTAAAGGTGGGTATAACATCAGAATGTGGCTATGAAAGCAAGTGGTTACTGGGGCAGCAGGATAGCGGTTACTAATAGCAGACAGTGAATGGAAGTCTGACAGAATAAAACAGGGACCCAGCTCTACAGACTATAGTTTAAAGGCAGGATTCCAGTGAAAGAATGGGGGCCCACCCAAGGCATGGACTTCCACACAAGCAATAAGACGAAGATTCAATTACTGAAACTAACGTTAAGGGTTCAACGATTACAACTAGAGCCCAAGGTGAAAATGGAACCAGCAACAAGACTGATGTAATGCCGAGCCAATCTGTGCTATGGACTCCAGACTCCTAACATCTCTCCTGATTAGGGAGAGAGGTTCAAGGGCTAAGGTAGGGCTAAACCTTTAATTATAAATTTCTTGTGAGCTCCTTATTTTGTCTCTTTTCCTATCCTCAATTCTTAGCACAGTGCCTGGCACATAATAGGTGCTTAATAATGTTTATCCACTAACTTAGTACACTCAAGACCTAGTAGTAGCACCTCTGGTAGGTGATATAAAATGGCTTACTTCAATGCATTCTGGTTTTGGAGTCAAGACCTGGGTTCAAAACTTACCTCTACTACTTACTAGCTGTGTCTTTTGGGACAAATGGCTTAACTCCTCCAGGCTTCAATTTTCTCATCTGTAAAACACAGGCCCCAACTCAGTCCTATGGCTAGAGCCCCTGCCCTCAAACCACTGGAGCTGCCATCAATACCTTGGAGCTGTGGGAGTGGCCAATCTCATTTTATTGTGGTGCCAACAAGTTCTTGAAATCCCAGCTTGGAATTCTGAATGGATTTTCTTACAGAAATATGGTACCCCAGGAAGAGAGGTCCTATGGTGCTGATCTGTCTTGCTAGAGGAAGTGCCTCACTGGGAGTTCTCTACAAAGTGAGGGAAAAGCAGTGATTCACAGTCAGTGCCAGCAGCCATGACCCTGGGACGAGCCTTATGCGGATACAGCCTGGCTACTACTCCTGCAGGTGCTACCGCCCCACAGCTCATGAAAAGCCAAAAAAGAAAGTTCCTGCCACCCAAATCCTTGGCACTACCAAATGATTCAAAACAGAAACCTTCAGCTAAAACTTTCCATGTGTTATCTCCCCTATTAGAACGTGACCTACTAGAAAAGAAGGACTGTCTTACTTTTTCTATTTGTATCCCCAATGCTTAGCATAGTGCTCTGCACATAACAAGTATTTAATAAATGTTTCATTCATTCCACTCATCCATTCATTCAATCCTTTATCCTCCTTTTATCTGTATCATTTTCATGCAGACTAAAGATGAAGTGTGGCATAGTATACTGATGTCAAGCTCAAAGAGAAACAGGTTGTTGACTTAGAAAACTAGAAATTAACATTATCCATGCTGTACTGTATTTTTATTTATTTTGTTTAACATTTCTCAATTACATTTTCATCTGGTTCAGGCCTAGTTTGCTGGCCTCGAGTTTTACACTGCTGCTGTAGCAGTTAGAAGACCAGTCTGGAAATCCAAAGGGCTTGGGTTTAAGTCTCACCTGTGATACAGATTAATTGTCATTATGGGCAAGTCACTTAGCCTCAAGGTTTCCTCAAGAAACTCTCTGAGACTGTAAACTGCAGAACAGTTGCAATTCTTTTCTGAGAGCTCCTGACTCTGATGAAATCACAATTCTATATCAGTATCATGATCACCATTAAAAAAGCATTTATTAGGTGTCTCTTCACTGCCCTCAAATTTCCTGAAGCCTGGACAAGTTGGATTTTAGTTAGGAGAACAGAAACTAAAACAGTTATTACAACCTGCCTCTCTCCTCCTCCCCCTACCCCTACCCTGCCAAGTAGTTAAGTAGTTGCCCCAAGGAGGGAAAAAAAAACATTTTTAAATGATTGTTGGATTTCCAATACACAGTCCAATTTTTCTTTCTATTTACAACCAGAAGCATGCTCTTATAAACTTATTTCACATTGTGGAAATGATATGTAAATATGACAATGGATGTTATATCTTCAAAGAAATGAGATTACAGGTAAGTAACATCCCTTTCTCTGAAGACAGAAAACATCAGGTGATACTTGGCAAATAAATTCAACTTAGACCAAGTAGAAGAAATTCTACAGTAGATGCAGTCTTAGTATTCAAGGTGCCAAAATGATACTCCTTCCTAAGGTAAAAGCCAGGTAATAATGCTTAAGACATCCTATATATTGCTGATAAAAGATACTGTTCATCTCTCCCCATTACCTGTGTGCACGCGCGCACACACACACACACACACACACACACACACACACACACACACGGACATAGAGGAAATGTTTATCCCTGCCTCTCCCATACAGATACAAACGAATATGGCTATGGTAGCATTTCTTATGCTCGGTATGAACCTGATTCTGTGGGTTAGCTATGACCTGGCCCTTTCCTAACCAAAGGTAATGCAACCTAAAAACCTATTCAAGTAAGGGCTGCTTAGAAATTGCTAGGTATGTGTAAGAGTAAACCCTAAGGGCCTATTCTCATGAGCTTAAGAGAGTCTAGCAGCCTTATAGGATGGGCCAACCTTTTATCTCCAGAGTCCAAAGAAAAATAAAGTTAGATTCAACCCAACAAGATGAAATTTAATGGAAATAAATATATTGTCATGAAATCTGGTTAAAAATTAATTTTCCTGGGGCAGCTAGATGGCGCAGTGGATAGAGCACCGGCCCTGGATCAGGAGGACCTGAGCAAATCCGGCCTCAGACATAACACATACGAGCTCTGTGACCCTGGGCAAGTCACTTAACCCCACTGCCTAGCCAAAAGAAAAAAAAATACAAAAAAAAATTAATTTTCCAAATTAAGGAGCGGGAGGCCTGATATGACAGCAGTGAATATGAAAGAGAGCTGAGGTTGAAAGCAAACACAAACTCAACATGAATCATTAGTGTGATGGAACTAGACCAGCTGATCAAGAAAGGTAATAATCCCATTGTACCCTGTGCTGGCTGATCGGAACACAGGACTTTGACTATCGAGCTAAAGAATTTGGACTTTATTCTGCAGGAACTATTGAAAGGTTTTTAACAGGGTAGTGTTATGATCAGAACGTCAATTTATTTCATTTATAATCAATTGTAATCGATTAAAATTTTTTAAATATTTACCAGCATACCCTAGAATGCCCCTATAGAATAAATGTTATTTTTTAACTAAGAATGAACTGACATTTTTGGGTCAAGAGTATGATCACAGATATGGAATGAGAAGGGTTGTCACAGGCCAACTGATCTATACCCTTCAGTTTGTAGATGAAGAAGCTGGGGCTTAGGGAGGTTAAATAACTTGCTCACAACTACAAAGAATCAGAAGCAGAATTTGAACCCAGGTTGGTGTTCTTGTCCCACAACATGACAAAACCCCAAGGCAGCTGAGTAGACACTGCTTCTGAGTTGAGTCCTCCTAGATCTCAATAGTACTGATTTATGAGGGATGTGTGTGGGAGATGGAGGGGCAAGCTGTTTAGGTGAGGCCTCCTAAAGTCATTGGTCAGGTTCTTAACCTCATAGACACAGAAGCTCTTTTTTTTTTCTTAAAAAGCTCAGTTTTATGAATAGTTCGTGAAAGGATGATTAGGATCTAGAAGACTAGTGCATAACCATGTCCACAAAAGACTGATACATTCATTTATTCAATAAAAAATGTATAGGGGGTACCATGCTATGCAACCTAAAGATTACAGGGATGTCTTTGAGGTAATAAATTAGTCTTTGAGGAAACAAAAAACTGGCAAAGTAAAAAGACATATTTGTAGGAAGGATACAAAGCAGTATGGAGGGAGAAGGAAGAGGTCACTTCCAGCTAAGAAGCAATTATTAGCATGGCAGATGGAACACTGGATTGGAGCCAGGAAATATCTCAAATATTTACTAGCTATATGACCTTGTATAAGTCATTCAACCTCTCTGATCATCAATTTTCTTCACTTGTAAAATGGGAATGACATTAGCACCTAACTCGCAGGGCTGTTATGAGGATCATATGACATAACATTTATAAAGAGCTTTGCAAATCCTAAAGTTGCTTATATAAATTCTAGCTATTATTATTATTATGAAATTTCAATTGCTATTCTTGTTATTTTTATTATTAGCTAGAGAAATCAGGAAAGGCTCAATAAGAATTGAACAAAAAGGTTGGGGGGGGTACAAGGAACTGCACTTGACATGTTTTAGACAAGGCTAATATTTCTATCTGACCAGAACAAGAGCTATATGAAAGGAAATGATATGAAATAATGCTAGAAAGGTAGGTTTAGAATACAATCATATAGGACACTGAATATCAACCTAAGGAATTTGGACTTCATTCCAAAGAGAACTAATGAAAGATTCTGAACAAAGCAACGTTACAATTAGAATGCCAGTTTATAAATATATTTTCTATCCAAGGACAGGAAAGTGACTAAATAAATTGGCATGTAAATGTAATAGAATATAATTATATCATGAGGCATGAGGAATATGAAGAACATAATGAAATATGAGAAACCTTATACGAAGTGATACAGAATGAAAAAAGAAAAACAAAAATATTAGCACTGACTACAATTATAAGAAACAAAGACAACATTAAACAGCAGTAAATGGACAGTAATGGTCCTCCTTTGTTCTAATCAATGCACATGGATTTCATTTCTTTTAGCAATCAGCTAATAATAAAAAGCATGGCTGAATGTAGAACCATTAACAATCACTTTGTTGTCATTTTGCTTGTTTTCAGGGTCTTATTTTCTTTTTAAATCCTGTTTCTATTGGATTTGGAGTCAGGAAGACCTCAGTAAATATCCACCTTAGACACTTACTAGCTATGTGATCTTCAGCAAGTCACTTTTCTGCCTCAGGTTCCTCACCTGTGAAATGGGGATAACAATACACTCACCTTACAGAATTATTGTGAGGATTAAATGAAATAATATTTGTAAAGCACATTAAAATCTTAAAGCTCTCTATATGAAAGTCAGGTTTATTATTGGGGGTTTTTTTATTCTTATATGCTATGTTACTTTAACTTCTAACATTCACACAGTTGGTGACTTTACATGCCAATAATTAAAACAAAATATCTCCATAAAAACGTTTTTCAAAGAATATACCTTCTAAATTAACCAGAAATTTGGGCAATCAGGTCAGGGTTTCCTTCCATCCTTCCTTCACTCCTTCCTTCCTTTCCTTCCCTTCCACCCTCCCTTCCTATATTGGTTTCTGCCTGACAGAGTTCGGACACTAACACATTCTCACTATTGTCCATTTCTCCTTTTTTCCAGAATTCATGATGACCACTACTTTTCTGTTTGTATGGGTCATCATTTCATCCTTCCTCATTTCAATTTATTTTTATAACATGACATTCTTTTTATCACTTTACAATGATTACATTTTTTAAAAGCCATTTCCCGGTGGCATTTCATGAACATCAAGAACAAAGACAGCACAATACACTGAGAAGTATGCAACTTGGGTTACAATCCCCAGCTCTGGTCATTACTACTTATGTGACCTTTGGTAAATCACTTCTTTCTATGCCTCAGTCCCTCATCTATAAAATGAGATTAGACTTCTAAGGTTTAGACTAGTACTAAATCCATGATCCTTTGTCCCAGATAATACTGGAAGAATAGTTTTTGGACATAAAAACTATTAAACTATTTAAAACCATCCATAGCATTTGGATTCTTGCTAGCTTCAATCACAAAGGTTGACTCTTCATAGTACTATCATGACTAATCATTATTCCCTGATCATTTCCTTCTCCCAGATACTGTGCGTAATAGCTTAACTGGAAGGCAGGGGGCACTGTGCAGCCTATATTCTTCATTGGGTAGTTATCTAAAGGTCTGGTAAACGTGTATAACGTATGACGATATCATAATGAAACTAACAGAAAAAACCACTTTAGGAAGACAGAGGACGAGGGGGGAAAAAAGAAAATTTTGAACTAAAATTGGTCCCACTTTTAATACCTGGCATCTGTGGTAACAACATGTGAGCCAGAATAAGGTGAATCAGTTCCCCATGTAAGTAAATGGAAACTTTGTAAATAAATTTATGAAAATATAAATATTTTTATTTTGTAATGGCCTCATTTAAATTTGTAAAGTCTAGTATCAGCCTCAGATGATGCTTTTTGAGCAATACGTTAAGAGTACTTGTCATATCTGATATTTAAATGAGCAAAGTTGGTGCTGGTAGAGCTGAAGAAATAAAGGCACTATAAAGCAAATGGCCTAACCACTCTGGGTTTCCATCTAAATTATACAAGAACAATGACAAAATCATCCATGCCCTTTGACGTAGCAACCCTACCACTGGGCACACATACCAAGAAGTCAAAGACAGAAATAAAAATCCAATAAATATTAAAATATTCATAGTAACACTATTTGTGATAGCAAAAAACTACACACAAAGCTGCTGACCATCAATTGAGGAATGGCTGAAAAAACTGTGACATATGCTCCCTCTCTTGTTTAAAGTGTTGAGAGACTTAGATGTGGAATATCACATGTAGTGTAAGACCTAACTGATGTTAGTTTGCTTTGCTAAATTGCTTTTTGCTCCTGTCTTTTTTATTCTTTGTTAAAGTATTAGACATCATTGGGTAGGCAGAAATGGAGATGAAATATAAATAAAAACCAGCTTTAAAAAACAAGCAGGATATATATATAGAATAGAATATTGCTCTATAATAGGAAAGACAAATCTGGGTAAGTCAGAGAAAGATAGGAAGATACAGAGCAAAATAAGCAAAGACAAGAACAATATACACAATGGCATAAATGATCGGAGTGAAGGTGAATTCTGAAGGAATTCTGAACAGATAATGAAACAAACCTCTTTCTAGAAGGAGTTGCAAGGGGACAACTGGAGAAGAATACTATATATATATATATATATATATATATATATATATATATACACATATATATATTTATATATTTATATATATGTA
Organism: Phascolarctos cinereus; assembly: GCF_003287225.1. Lineage (NCBI taxonomy): Eukaryota > Metazoa > Chordata > Mammalia > Diprotodontia > Phascolarctidae > Phascolarctos > Phascolarctos cinereus. The sequence goes on from NW_027555736.1 coordinate 156,570,160, forward strand.
CATATATATGTATATATGTATATATGTATATGTGTATATATATGTATATGTATATATACACACACACACATACATATCATCAGGGTCATTATATGTCTCTTATTTAATTTTATTTATCAAAAGGAAGAATTCAATTTGAGAGGAGGGGCAAAATGACTATAATATAAAGACCAAGGGCATTAACACATGTTGCTTAAAATGTGGTTTTAGAACTTTTTTCATAGCTATATTTCCTATAAAGTTTCACTTTCACACGACTGTTGAGTAAGGAGATCTTACTAAATAAGAGGATATTAAAGGAAGAATATAGTTGAATCAATTATCTATTCTAAATAAATAGAATTAACCCGGGACTTAGTTGATTTTTTTCCCTGAATGTTCTGGAAACATCCAGGTAAGATAAGAAGGAAAAGCAGTAAAATAATTTATAGAGTTCTGGTCAGTGCTGATGTGGGGAATAGCTTTCTATACCATGACATGCCTCTGATTTCTCCAGTATCTACTGAATCCACTCATCGTCCTGGTCCTAAGTTTTCTGATGAGACCTCCTCTAGGGAGGAGATAGAAATGAAGTGGTGGTTTTCTCAAGTTGTTCCTCTTCAGAGGAATAGCAATGAAATACGGCTTTTCGTTTCATAATTAAAAGAAAAAATATTAAGGTTTTTTGCTCCCAAATACAGTTGTCATGTACACATTTCACAAACAAGAACTTGCCATCAAATAGAAACATAATTTTAGGAGAGACCATAACAAACTGAAGCTATGAAAGCATAGATGGCATGCTTATCAAATCTTCAGATGACAAAAGAGCTAGAAGGGATATAGCTAATACAGTGGGTGACAGGCAGTATCCAAAATGATCTTTGACAGGCTAGAACAAGACAAATATAATGAGGTGGAATTTAATGGTGATAAATGTGAAGTACCATCCTTCAGTCAAAAACAAGAGTCAATTGTACATGTACAGGACAGAGGAGACCTGGTTAGACAGCCATTCCCTTGAAAAAGACCTGAGGGCATTGGTGGACTGCAATAGCTCAATGTGAGTTACTAGTAAGACATGACAACCCCAAAAGCTAATTTGATCTTAGGCTGTACCAATAGATGCATAATACCCAGAACCAAGGAAGTAGTGACAGTAACGACGTTTTGGATGATGCATTCTATCCCTGCCAGATTATACTTAAAAACTGTTTTCCCTTCTAGATGACACATTTTAGGACAGATACTAACATAGCGGGGCACTTTGGAATAGGACAACCACAAAGGTGAAAGGACTAGAGACCATTCCATTTAAGAATTCATGGAAGGAAACAGGAACACATGCTATATGAAGAAGCTTTCTCTCCACTCCTCCCTTCCCATCACACGGGTTCTGAAAGGCTAGCCATAGGAATATCCAATACTCAATTTTCCATAAAAGTTAGTGTGGTGTTGTGGACAGAGAGTAGGCCTCAAAACCAGAAAGATATGAGTTCATCTCACCTCTGATATATAGTGGCATTGTGACCCTGGCCAAGTCAATTGACACATAAGTATTCCAGGCAACTCTCTAAAACTACAAGCTGCAGATAAAATGCTGATCTGCCCTGGTAGAGAAATTTCCCCACCCAGGAGAGTTCTTTATGTAAAGGAAATAACAGACCAAGTTCCTATTCCTATGCCAATTTTATACTTGCAGTAGCACAGAGTTCTAGTAACATTAAAGGAAGGACTGAGACCAGTGGTGCTTCATGACAGAAACAATGGGTGAAGAAGAGATCCTTTGCTGCTTGTCACTGATTTTAAGAAATCCATCTGTCCTAACATAATAGATTTCAACTCAGAGTACTTCCTGTTTTTCAAAGTCCTAATAAAAAAGAGAAGAGTCACAATTCCAGCCTATTCTGATCAAAGGACAAATTTCTCAAAGAAGGATTAATCATCTCTATCCAACATAATACTAGCATTAAAGTACACGCAGAAACACAATTCAAAAAGGGAAAATTCTTAAAAACAAAACAGAGTAAACCATGGGCGTGGATGTGTCATAATAAATATTTTATTTACCTTATCACCTGAACCTTCCTGTTCTGGGGAATATAAACATAAAACCAAGAGGTAGATGTCCACGTGGAAATGGGCAAAAAACTACTATCCTGAGTTCAGTTGAGAAAAATGCCCTAAACCATGTCTCCCAGAAAAAAAAAGAAATGCTATCTGAGAAGACCCCTCTGAAGCTGGGGATATTATAGTCAACAAGTCGACTTTTATTCATGCTTATGACTTGTTTTTCAGAATTTCACCAACAACTTTTGAGCTTTTTCCATAGGTGATTTGTCTCAGAGTCCTAAGTATTTTTTTTACCTGACTTTCTCAGGTCTGATGCATTAAGTGAAACACAGTTTGTTAGTCATTAATCTTTCCTTAAGGGGAAGATACTCTATAAATAATAATAGCGGTGAGATATTTACAAAGACTGACTGGGATCTCTCACTAGGAGAGCTGCTAAATGCATGGTACTCTGCATTAAAAAAAAGTCTGTTGTTGTTGTTAACACATAGGAGAAAGACTACCTTTCAAACACTAGTAAAGAGCACTAACATCACAGATGACAGAGTCTGGTCTCCAAATCATCTTAGTAAGCTGAAATAAAGAGCCCAAATCAACCATTTTAAACAGCAATAAATGTAATGAGAGGCATATTAGCATAGTGAACCTGGATTCCAGTCCTGCCTTTAACAAACTGTGTGATTCTAAACAAGTCATTTAACCTCTTACCACCCCCAGGCACTTCTCCAAGGTTCCAAATGTAGAGCAGGTATTAATCACAAGAAACTCAGTATATCAACAAAATGATAGGTCTAAAAAAAGTAACTACAATTAGGCTAAAACTTAGTTGTGTAAGTCATACAATAATGATCCCCTAGCTTGGTGGCAATTCATATGAAAAAGGTAGGAAGATTTTAGTTAATCACGAATTCAAAATGAGCCAATAATGCTAAAACAAAGCAAAGTTAATGACAACTCAAGTTATATAAATAGTAAACATCCAGATGATACGAACTGATAATCCTGTCGTTCTCTGTGCTGGTTAGACCACTTCTGGATTACTGTGTTCAGTTCTGAGTATTAGACAGGGCTTTTAAAAAAGGAGGTGGACAAATCTGGCTACATCCAGAAGAGGCTACCAGGATAAGAGACTAGAGAAACCATTACATGACAATAGATCAAAAGAACTGAGGTGTCAAGTCTGAAGAAGACTAAGGAGAAAAACAGTATCAATTTTCATGTATCATTATAGCAATATTATAGCAATATATCGATATAATATATATCTGTGTTTTAGCTCAACCAAAGGACTACCTTTCTAGCAAAAAAAGAGCACTGCAACAATGGAATCAGCTGCCTCAAGAGGTAAATTCCCTAATCTCTACAGTTACCAAGAAGAGGGATCCACAAGGCTGTTCTAGAAGGGATTCTTGTGCTAAGTAGGAGGCTGGACTGGATGACGACTAAGATTCTGTAATTCTATGAATCCTGTCTACCTAAGGCGGCGGCGGGGGGGACCACTCCATTTGTCTGGGACCAAGGGAGACAGCCCTCCCAAATGGAACTGAGCTCTCAATTAGCAAACTGCAAATAGCCAAGCTATTTTCCCTCAGAAGAGTCAGCAGTACATTTATCCATTACTGGTGTGAATTCGTCCAACCATTCAAGAAAACAATTTGGAACTATACAAAAGGAATGACCAAATGCCCTTTGACCCAGAGATTCTACCATGAGGCACATATGCCAATAAGGTCAATGACAAAAAAGAAAGGGCCCATAGACACAAAAATGCTTAAAACGGCACTTTTTATAGCAGCAAAAAAACTGGAAGCAAAAGAGATACCAACTGACTGGAGAATGGTTAAACAAATTGTGGTACGTGAACATAATGAAATAATATCAGAAACAATGTAAAAAATGATGTATTCAGAGAAGAATGAGAATAGTTATATGAACTCATGCAAGGTGAAGTAAGCAGAAACAGGGGAACAATATATGCAGTTACTACAAGGTCAATAGAAAGAACAATAATAGCAGCAAAACAATAGGAAGCTGTAAAACTATAAAGATTAAGCTTGCTCCTCCCCCCAAAAAAGGGATATAAGACCCCTCTCCTCCTCTTATTTGCAGACAGAGAACTGTGGATGTGTAAGTGCATATAGCATCAGATTTTTTTTTCAATGTTACTTGTGTTGAACTTTTTTTCCTCTCTTATTGTTTATGATAAGGGATGGCTCTGTAGGAATGAGTGAGGGGTCAGACAGTGGGAAATATGGGTCACATAAAAACAAAAGATATCAATAAAAATTGACATATCTTTAAAAGGAGTATATTTATCCCCCAGTATGTCACTGGGCTGGCCAGTGGCCACCTAGAAAGCCCATTCTAAGCAGTTACTACCATCTGGATAGAGGAGAAAGCAGCATTTTGGCATCAAGCTTGCAAACGGTCTGTTCTAAAATGGTCTCTCACAGAGCAAATGAGGAAAGATGAAAGCAGAGTAAGAAAGAGGAGAGGTTAAAGGAACAATATGTACACATCTTTCCTCTGCCTGCAGACAGACTACAACCTTCCAGTTGCTCACTTTATGCTGTGAACAAGGGACATGGCAAAAGCTCTACTGCCCACAATTTCCTTGACTTACCCAAAAACTAGGGATTTTGTAGAAGTATTCATAATCCATTCGTGCTTTGAGAGTCTTCAAAACTACATATGCCAGGGAAAAAAGGGTATCACTAGTTTATCTGGTAGGCATGTAAGCTTATACTCTTGTAACTGCTAAGTTGTAGAAAGATTAAAAAAACACATACTGCACTAGTTATGACTTGTTAAGGGGCTATACAGCTGTGTTAGACCTGAAAGGGATATTAGTGGAAGGGGGAATGAATGTCTCAATATTATTATCTGTTCTCTTGGGCAGATAACAACAACAATCATCATCATCATCATCATCATCATCATCATCATCTCAGGGTTTTTTCCTTCAAAGTTCAAAACACAGACACCATTGTCTAAACTGGGCTAAGGAATAAGCCCAGATGGGTTATCAACAAAGTTGAAAGCATTTTCTGGCCTATGAAAAAGCCCCACCCCAATACAATCACCCCAGCAATAACCCTAAATAGAAGTAAACTATTGTTCCCTAGTCTAAAGAGTATGAGAATGAAAAAAAAAAAGTATGGGAATGAAGAATATCCTGAGAACCTTAATTCCTATTAATCTCATCGTTTTTTTTCCAGGTCTAAAAAGAACAGTGGGAAGATGCTCCATTCCTCAAAGTGGAAAAACTAAGAGCTGAAGTCATAGGCTGGAATTCAGCATCTTCCACATGGTCTATGAAATGTGTCTCCCCTTTCCCACCCCAAAAAAAAATTCCACTCTCCAGAGATCAGGTGGGAAATACCCAAAAGTGACTCCTGATGTGCTAGCAACCTTCAAAGAAAAAAAAGCAAATGTTCTCTTTTCTCTTCTATTCTGGATGAGGAGTCTTAAATGAATTAAAAGAGTCAGTGCAAATCACAATTAATATTGCTTATTAAATAATACGCAATTATTTTCAGAAACACAAACACACAAAAATTAAAAAGGGCTCTTTCACCAATACAAAAAATTCTAAAGGAATGTGAATCAAGTGGGCCTGGGAGGTATCTCACTGCAAGATCAGAACCTTTGAAATGCTGGTTTTAATAAGTTCCTGCAGTAATAATAATTATTATTATAAAAGCCATTCATGAGTCCTGTTCACTGCCAGTGTAAGCATTTACATCTTGACAGATTGCAAAAAAAAGTGGAAATAAAGTCTTACTAAAAAGTTTGATAAGAGTGGTTGGAATAATTTGGTTGTCATGATGCTTCCCATGGTATTCTAAGTAATATTGTCTGTGCACCTGTAGCAATGAAAGGAACATCGTCACAAAATAATAAATGTGCTTTTATTAAGGGAGACACCATTCTAAAGCTTAGTCATCCCCACTTTAACCTTACCAACCCCTCCACTTTGTCAGCAGAAGAGCCAAAAGCAACAAAAAAAATCTTCAAACACAAATCACTAAAGAGGTCGGAAGGGCAGTTTTAAAAGACAAACCAGCCAACTTCAATTCTGTTTTCATTGGTGACTCATTTTACAGTAATACACCACAGAACCAACGGAATATGGTCACACCCAACTGGTTTCCCACTGCATGGTTATGTACCATTTGGAGCCGTTTCCAGAAAATCTTGGGGGCTGTTTTAGCTTAAGGAGATCAACAGATCCCCAGACTTCAAACAGGACAAACCATAAGCTAAACACGCAGTAAATGAAGAGTGGTGGACAGAATGAACACCTTTAAAGTCTCCTTTAGTTTCGTTCCAGTCCTCAGGGATTAGGAGATCTAATTCAGTCAGAAAAGGTCCCAGCATTTTAGCCCAACCCCAGAATCTCCCCAGAGTTACCCAGAAATAGAACAACCTGTCTCAAGGGTTATTCTTGATCAGAGACTTACCTGTTAAGCCACCTAGTACTACATTCTAAGCCCAGATTAGATATCCAGAGGCTCATAAGCCAACTATCATACTATTTTTCATCAAACTAAATCCTATATATCCAGATCCTAACTAAGGCCAAGAAGCAGTATGGCTCAGTACAAAGAGTTTTGCCTCTAAAATCATAGGACTCTACTACCTGTGTGATCCCAGACAAGTCACTTAACCTCACCTCTTTACCTCAGTTTCCTTATTTGTAAAATAAAACTAGATAACCTTTATGGTCTCTTCTAGCTCGAAATCTAAGATTCTATGAGAACAGGCAGAGGAGATAAGGACTAGAATCATCTAGTATGAAAAGGCTTTCTGCTTAACAAAGGTGTGTGAACTGAAATATTGGAAGTTCATTTTTAGATGACTTAAATCTCTGATTTTTCTAGGCCCTTAGGTAAGTGCAGGCAGCTAGGTGGTGCAGTGCATAGAGACCTGGGCCTGGAGTCAGGAACACCTGAGTTCAAATTCAGACTCAAACATTAACTAGCTGTATGACCCTGGGCAAGTCATTTAGCCCATTTCTTCATCTGTAAAAATGCCTCAGTTTCTTCATCTGTAAAACGGGGATAATAAAAGCATCTACCTCCCATGATTGTAAGGATAATGAGTTAATAACTATAAAATACTTAGCATAGTGCCTGGCACATAGTACATGGTATATAAATGTTAGCTATTATTATTACAAAACAATGTAGTAGTATTTCTTCAGGAGCTAGAGGAGGTAAAATTTATATTTCTCTATTAAATATGAACTTATTAAGCAGTAAAATGGAAACTTCCTCACTGCTCTGACCAAAATGGGGATCCAAGTCATAACCAATTAGTAGAATATGAAGATCCAAAGGAAACTGACCCTCCAGGTGTCAAACTAGTAAAAAAAAAAAAAGGAATGCCTTAGTTCTGAGGGTATGTGCTTCTAGGAATGGGCCTGGCATGCCACACCCACCTGGCTGAGGTAAGAGTAGTGATTCCTCTGGACATAGAAAATTACTGAAATGAAAAACATTAGCCCAACCCCTTCATTATGCAGATGAGGAAACAGCCCCGGAGAGGCCCAATGATGTAACAGTAGTCATATAACTAGAGAGAGGCAGCACCACATATCCCTTGGAGTTTCAATAAAGTCTATACACTTCTGATATATAATGGGAATAAAGTAGAATATTACTGGATGCTGGCAGCCCACAGACAAAACAGACCCTAGATTCTTGTCTTCATCATAGCAGCTTTAGTTTTAAAAGGGCTGGGTGAGACACAGGTTAAATACCTATAAGAGATGCCAATGGTAGTTGTTTCTTCAGATTCCAAAGAGAAGGAAGGATTTCACTTTGAGAAATCACACAGTCCATCCCTCATTGACCCTGTGCTCAAGGTGAAGTTTTCCTAACCTACTAAAAGAACTATAAACAGTGAACAGAAAGGTAGCTCCCAGTCTCTAGCTGAAAATACCTGGAACAGAAAGCTGTAGCCAACTGCAGACATGGAGGTACAGCCTGAACCTTTCACCAAATTAATGAAGGAGTAGCTAATGGTGAAACAGTGTAGACTGAAGGCTTTCACCAGCAGAAGCCAATGCAGCTGAACAAACAGGGATCAATACCAAGAAAGAACAGCATAACAATCCTGGCTTTGAAAAGCCAGGTGTTCTTAACCTTTTTAGTATTATGGACCCCCATGGCAGTGTGATAACAACCTATGTAACCCTTCTCATAATAATATTTTTAAATACATAAAATAAAACATATAAGATTGCAAAGGAAATCAATTATTTTCAAAGAAAGTTTTCAAACTATTAAAAAAAAAAAGTTCACAGATCCTAAGCTTCAGAAGCCCAGCTTAAAGGAATTTGACTTACAGAGAGCTGAAGAGTAGATGTTTGACCACTAAATGCTATATACCCTCATATCTGGAACATTACAACTGATTCCAAAGTTCCTAATCTTCCAAATTAATATTATGTATTTATCACAAACAAGTCTCCTTTGAAAACTTTGGACAGTGTAGCTGTAATGACAAGAGAGCTGCTAGTGGGCCTATTACCCACGTTACTTAAGGCAATTGGAGCATAATAACTCCTTCTTGTCACTGGCATTCCCAGCAAAGGCATGACAGAGAGAAGACTTTTCTTACCATGTTGAGTTCCTCTTACCATGTCACTTTTTTCCAAAAGTACCTTATCTTCTTCTGTAAAGTGGGAGAAGATACCTATTGTTTCACAGAGGCATATAAAGCATATAAACTGCTGTTAAGAAGTAGTTTATTTTAAAACATATAGAACATATTAGGTCCATGAGGCACTTTGGTTACATCATGTAAAAGTAGTAGCTTTTTAAATGACTAAATGTGTACAAACATAGAGATTTAATGTACAAACTACAAAAAGCCCTTAACTATAAGCAACTTGATTATCCAACATCTTCACCATTCCAGAACACAGGTGAGAACCGGGCATTATAAAAGGCCTCTGAACAGTAAAAATAGTCCTCAGACTAAATCTCATGCATTAATTCAACAAAGAGTCCCTCAGGCACTCATTCTGAATCAATTTACTGAGTGGAATCCAAGACTAAGGCAGAATAGAAGTGGAAAATCAGAAGTGGTAGAGAGGATGCCTCAGGAAGGAATACTACCACAGTAAGTAGCGAGACAAGTCAACTGACGTTAAAAACAAAACTATAAAAAGCAGAAACGTAGGACCTCAAAAAGCACAGCAGCTGGGGAGGGAGGAGGAGCATTTTGTGTAGGCCCCAAAGCACTCTGTATATTATTGTTCAGTTCATAATAGAATGATGGCAGAGTGTCATCAACCAAAGAGAGCAGGGATGCCTATCATATAATGCACTTAATGAAGATTTCGACACAAGTAGTCTAACATTTTTAAGTTTAACATTTTCAGCATGTTAGCATTGGAAATGACGATGGCAAAGAACTGGAAATTAAGGGGATGCCCATGAATTGGGGACAAGCTAAACAAGTTGTGGTATGTGATTGTGATAGAATACTATTGTGCTATAAAAAATGATGAGCATGATGCTTTCAGAAAAACCTGCAAAGACTTATATGAACTGATGCAAAGTAAAGTGAGCAGAATCAGAAGAATATTGTACATAGTTACAAGAATGATCAACTGTGATATGTAGCTACTCTGATAAATACAATGATCCACATGATGAAAAAAATGTTACCCAACTCCACAGAGAACTGATGAACTCTGAGTGCAAGTTGAAGCATATATTTTCACTTTATTTTTGTTTCTTTTCTTTTTTTTTTTGCAACATAGCTAATATGGAAATATGTTTTGCATTACTTCACATATATAATAAGTATTATAATGCTTGCACTATCAATGGCTGGGAGAGGGATTTGGAACACAAAATTTTTAAAAATGAATGTTAAAAATAAATAATTTTTTAAAAAGGAAAACACCTTGAAGGCTGCCTATCTAGTCCAACCCTCTCATTTACAGAGCAGCCAAAAAGGTAAAGTAACTTGTCTAAGGTGACCAAGGTAGTAAGTCTAAAACCTGGGATTTGAACCCAGGTCCTCTAACTTCAAATCCAAAATATTATATTTTATAGTTAAGTAGTTTTTCATACCTTTTTTTTTTGCTCTTACTAAATATTCTTTCCAAACTACTGATAAGTCAACTTCTTTTTGTTAAATGTTAAATGGTCTTTGTGTTTCAATTCATTCCAATCCCAAGACTAAAATCACCTGACCAGCTTGATTCAGAATAAACACCAAAGCTATAATCATGCTATCAATACAATTTTGTGACAGTGGCTTCATCATCAAATGTGCAACTTTCAATTAATAAACTTGAATTTTTCATACATTAACATATTCACACTGAATTTTTTGAAATTATGTTTAACAAACTCCACAAAATCCTACTCTGATGCTCACTGGCTAGGCCAGTAGAGTGCAAGTAAAGGTAGATTCTACCATGTTTAGAAAGATTTTTAGTACAGTCCCACAAATAAACTATGTTTATGTGCAAGCATGAGCATAAGCTAAGCATGGACAGGCTCATTACCAGTAGCCTGATGACTGGATATTTAATTTCTGGGGGCATTGAAATTCAAGAAATGAAGAAAAATACAAAAAGTCCTCAATCTTGTATGGCTCCTCCCTTCTCTTCTGCAGTAAAAGCAGAATGGTGGGAGAGACTGCAGATTGTGCTAAGAATCAGTTTTAATCTGTCTAAGGACATCAACTTACATGTCAGTATTCTAAATGTAAGATAATCATCCAGTGACCAACAATTAAACATATTACTAGAGAAGCTGAATCTTATCAACCTTGACCTCACAATAAATAAAGACAAAAGAAAGTTGGAACTAAATGAAAGGACAGATTATGGGTTCTTCTTGGAAGAAGCAGAATAAAGGGGGCAGCTAGGTGGCACAGTGGATAGAGCACTGACTCTGAAATCAGGAGAACCTGAGTTCAAATCTGGCCTCAGTCCAAACACCTGACACTAACTGCGTGACCCTGGGCAAGCCACTTAACCCCAATCGCCTTAAAAAAAAAAAAGCAGAATAAAGGAGTTGGTGGAATTGGTTTTGTCATTCAATTCAACACTTACTAAGTGCCTAGAATGTTTAAATGAGGAGGCAGAAAAGTGGATGGAAGGCTAGACTCAATTTCAGGAAGGCCTGGGTTTAAGTCCCACATGTTACACATACTGGCTTTGATACCCTAGTTAAATCACTTAACCTCTCTGCTACCCTAGAAAACTAAAACCATAAGATGCTGGAGCAACTACTAATCCACATTGATAGGAGTTCCCTATAGCAATAAAATTGATCACACAGATACAGATATAGATATAGATATATAGGACCTCCCTCCTCCCTGCCCCCTGCCCCCCAAAAAAACCAAAAACAAAACTGTACACATTACAGTTCTAGATACTAAGGATACCAAAATGGAAATGAAATAAACCCTACCTTCATGAGGCTTTTATCCTACTAGCAGCTTCACATTCTCAGACATAAAAAGTAAAAATGAAACAATTTCATGTAATTTGTGGTGCTTTCATATAGCAGTGCTAAGGATAAACATAAAGAATAAGATAACCATGAAATTATAATTATGGCTCTGTGCCAACATCTACTGAAGAAGTAGTAAAGTAATTCTACAAGGAATTCAATAAGATTTTAGAATCATACATTCAGAGCTGGAAGGAATTTTTAAGACCATCTAGTCCAAGCCCCTCATTTTACAGATGATGAAACTGAGGCTCAGAGCAGATAACTAGCTGGCTCAATATTACACAGCCATTAAGTGTTAGAGAAGGGATCTGAACCTAGGTCCTTTTGACTTCAAGTCTTCCAAATTAAGTCATTATATGCTTTAATAATTGGTGATTTCAATGCAAAAATGTACATGAAGAATGTGCTGGAAATGTTAAAAAAAAAAAACATAGTTCAAGAATAAGAAATAAGAGAAACCAAGAATGACAAAGGTGCTCCATACCCATCTATTACAAATATTCTCTTCAATGAGAGTGTGGAGGTATTACTTATCACAAGAATCAAATAGAATTAGGGACAGGGACCGTACTTGTCAGAATTCCTAAATAAGGAAACTCCTTACCAGCATAGGCATACACCTTCTTAACAACTTTCATAGTCTTAGAAAGCTGCCTAAAGCACTGAGAGGACATGCATCTGGACCAACATCACCCAGACAGTAAATATCAGAAGTAGAACTTGAACCCAGATCTTCTTGGCCAGAAGGCCAGCTCTTTATCTACTGTATCATCAAGTGCCTCAAATGGCATCATAAAAAAATTAAAATGATTATATTTTAAAAGGGAAGTCTTTCCAAATCAGCTGTCTGCACAGTGAGACAGCTGCTGACTTGGAGTCAAGACTCAAATCAGTACGAAATTCTTCTTACACTAATTGACTGTAGGACCTCGGGCAAGTCACTTAATACACCTGTACCTCAGTTTCCACATAAGTAAAAGGAAGGGGTTAGATTAGATAGCCTCTAAGTTCTACTCCATTCTAAATCTATGCCTATTAGAAGAAGAAAAACGAGAAGAAAATGTGGCACATTACTGAGGGAATTCCATCTTGACTTTTTTTTTTTTTGGTGAGGCAATTGGGGTTAAGTGACTTGCCCAGGGTCACACAGCTAGCAAGCATTAAGTGTCTGAGGCCACATTTGAACTCAGGTCCTCCTGACTCCAAGGCTGGAGCTCTACCCACTGCACCACCTAGCTATCCCTATTCTGACCTATTTAAACATACTGTTGATGCTGAGGAAAAAAATGTAAAGTACATCAAAGAATAAACATCACAGATCAGCATTTCCTAAAAAAAACAAATTAAATGATATAAATTGATTGCCAGAACAAGGAGATAAAAACACCTAGAAACTGTCATAGGCAGTAAACACTTCAACCTTGAGGAGTGGAAATGGGAGGCATGGTAGAGAAGCCAAAGAAATCCAAAATGAATACTCTTGGAGAAGCCAGAAGAGTGTGGAAGGTAATAACTTTGGAGAACTGTATAATAAATTTTAATCAGCAGCATCAAACTCAAATGGGAGCCATACAGAAGGAATCCTGCAAGATATATACTGACTTTAAAAACTACATATTAACATTATCTACGTTCCATTGTATTTTTACTTCATTAAATATTTCCCAAATACATTTTAATCTGGTTCAGGAAGCATTTAAGGAGCGTTGTGTGCTGCATGCTGCCCAAACGCCAATGTCCAACACCTCAGCTGTTAATGACTCCAAGGATCTCCCTAAAACCAATTTCTATCTCTTAAACATCAATATTCTTCTGGCTATGTTGCACAGCTATGGATCATGGAACACTACAGTAAAGTAAGAATTAACTTGTGAATATCCAGTCATCCCCATGACAATGGAGAGGCAAACTGTGAGCATATGTAGGCTGTAACATACTACCAATAAAGAACAACAGGGGAAAAGCAGAAGGAAGGATACCATCAGGGAGATATATGAGTAAACACAGGTGGGCTACTCATGTAACAGATAACCAATGGATAGCCTATATGCCTCACTGATACCCACATAAAGTCAAAAGATCTAGAAGAAGACTTCTAGGCATATTAAGTGGATCCTCTGTCATAAATGGTGAGAATGAACAAAATAGCATTGACTACTTATTATGTACCAGACACTGTGCTGTGCTATGAATACAAATAATAAAGAGACGCAATCCCACCCTCAAGGAACTCACATTGCAATAGAGGAGGGAAAAACATATAGAAGAATGATTAGGAAAAGAATAGACAGGGTTGTAATCTGTATCACTGGAGGGAGCATTAATGAGATCTCAGATCAAACAACAGTTAATAAGCTCTCCCTTCTGAGCACTTTACGTTAAAAGCACAACACATAGTAGGCTCTTAAACATCTATTAAACTGTTGAATGAAGGACAAAGTAGTTGCCTAGCAAAATATACTTGTCAGTCAAGAATGTCATTTCAAGAGAGTCTCCATACAGATATATTCCAATCTGAAAAAGAAAGTAAAGTGATTCAGGAAGCTCCTAAAAGCGTTCCATTTGACTGACAAGCTGACAAGCTAAGAGGGCTCCATTTCTCATTCAGTGTTAAGCTTAAAACGTAAGCAGAAGAAGCAAACTAACTCCAGCCTTCGCTGGACTTCAACATGCACAACTGCTCTGCGTATTTAAAAAAAAATACAATTAGAGTCATTCTTTTATTAGGATCATAAAAAGAATTTTCACAGAAGCATGGATTAATCCCATATACCATAACAAGACAGAGGGAATGATGAACTTGAAGTCAATAACTGTTTTCCTCCAAAGCATCACTTACTAGACTACTATTGAACATGCCCTCCTGGATCACTGCCTTGTTATGGCAGAAAGTGAAGAAGAATTAAGAAGCCTCTTGATAAGGATGAAAGAGGAGAATTAAAAGCCGGCTTGAAGCTTAACATCAAAAAACTTAAGATCTTGGCAACTGGTCCCATCACTTCCTGGCAAACAGAGGGAGAAGAAATGGAAGCAATGTCAGATTTTATATTCTTGGGCTCAAAGATTAAGGAGATGGATAGATAGCATCACAGAAGCAAAAAAGATGAGTTTGGACGGACTTTGGGAGATAGTGGAGGATAGAAGGGCCTGGTGTGGTATGGTCTATGGGGTCATGAAGAGTCAGACATAATTGAACTACGAGAACATGCGACATTCTGTAAAGCACCAGGACATAGGGGGTGGAGGGCACAGTCTCTACCCACCCCCATCAAAGTGCTCACAATCAGGAAGATGGCACATACACAAAAAATAACCAATAAACCAAGGTGGGGAGGGAGGAGGAGTTATTCAATTAAGGAAAGAAACAATTAGTACTATAAGAAAAGTACACATTGGTCTGGGATAGGGTAGGGGAGGAGGAGCAGGTTAAAAAATAAACTGTTAGCTCTCCAATTTTTACCTTATATAAATCATGTTTTTTCCCCAAGCAACATTCAAGTCCATATATAAAAATCTGTGACATTTGTTTGGTGCCACTTGTAACCTCATGGCTAAAGATGCATCACATAACTCTGCCTCTTCTGCCCCATCCTTACAGACAAATCCTTAGTCCAAGCACTGAACATACTTCTATTAAAGAGAATTCTTCAATTTTTTTTTAAATCACAAAGTTTTTCCGGTTAGTATTTGGGTTTCCTAAATCTCAGATTACCTCACCAAACTTTTTTTTAAAGGATAAATAATTTCCATGGGATGGAGAAGGGAGGATGTTAGCTTTAGTTAGTCTCTTAGAGAAGAATAAGGTGAAATTGTGTTATGGAGGGAGAGAAAGCAATACATCCACAAACACTAGAATGTCAAGAGTTATACAACACAATAAAGGGGAAAGAGTTCATAGAATAGGTACTTGGTTCAAGAAAAAGTGGGGAAGAAGGTTAATTTTGTTATTTGTTGGGTTTTGTTGTTTGTTTTGTTGTTGTTTTTTTAAATCAGGCTTTTACCTCAACAAAGTAGCTGCTAAAAACCTCAAAACTCTCATCTCTAGACATGTTAGAATGCCTTCACTTAAGACTTGAGAATCAAAACTCAAGTTTGAGAAGAAATGAGGAAGACAGACAGCATTTACATTGTGCTTTAAGGTTTGCAAAATGCTTCACAAATATTGTCTCATTTTATTCACACAATAACCCTGCAAATTACATACTGTAATTTTATAGATAAGGAAAATGAGGCAGGGAATGATTGACTCGCCTAAGGTCACACAGTTAAGTAGGAGTCTGAATTCACATTTGAACTCAGGTCTTACTGAATAAAAGTCCAGTGCTCTATTCAATGCATGCTATATGGTTGCCTCTAGGTTTTCAGTTATTAAATTTTATTACTGATCTGCCATTCTTTGGGCAATTCATAATATAGTACTTTGTGGTTTACAATGCTTTCCTCATAACAACTGAGCAAGGTGAGTAGTGTTAAGTATTATTATCCAGATTTTATAGTTGAGGACACTCAGGATTTCAGATAGTTATGACTTCCAACAGTCACACTATATTCAAAGGAGCTGATATTCCTATCCAAGTCTTTTGACTCCCAAATTTCAAGGCATTTTGTACTACATCAAATGTTTACCTTTTGTAAGCATAAATTAAATCACTAAGTAGTTTCTTCAAAGAAGAAACTAGATATTGAACAATTTTAATAATTTTAAAATTCAAAACTTTTTACTATTTGATATTTAATCAATAAGCTTTACTTTGACACATATTTAAGTCATCATATGAACATAATCTAATGTTCCAAAATTATTTTAAATTTGCCAAGCAGTAATGTTGTTAAAAAGTATAAATAACTCTAGCTCTAAATCCATTGAGTATTTTACTTACTTGACCAGAAATGAATTAGTTTTTTCAGATATGTAAATTACTTAAATATTCAAAATTATTTAAATATTTAGATATTCAAGCATGCTACTGAATTTAATGAAAAAACTTCTATATAATAAGAGTAAAAAAGGTACAAATATTCACTCAAATATTTTCCAATTTATACATTATCACTCCCAAACACACCACTTTACAAAGTTGAGAAAAATATTTTTACATAATTTACACATTCTTTTTCCCCCTTCCAATCTACAACTGCTGCTAGAAGTCTTTCCTAAGTAAAAATGCTGAGACAAACAAAGAGTTAAATGTAAGGCACACCTACCTACAGACCACTGACAGAAGTGGGAAAAGGCATTAAGATTATCTAATCTGCATTCACTGGATTACTCACTCCAGTACTTAGATGCCCATCACCCCACCTTATCACTGGCTTCTTCTTATATTCTCTAGACACAAAGCCATTGAATTCTCACTCTACCTGCAAAGAGACCATAGTAGCTGCCTTATAAATTATCACCCTCTTTTTCACAAATCCACATGCGGCCTCATTTAAAGCAGTCTTTTCCCTCTAAAGTAGCACTTTTCAGGAAAGTGAGGATTTATTGAAGCAAAAGAAATCTTAGGAGATTTTGAGCCAAACTATCCTTAGCAATAATTGTTGTGTAACTTTGGGTTACTTAAAGTTTTCCACTAAGTGGAGGTAAGATTTTTTTAAGGTAAAAGTTTCCAAAACTGGCCACAGACAAGAACCATAGAGTGTTCACCTAATTTTCCCTCCTCCAATTTTGCATAGATAATATAAAGGAAAGGAAATAATATAATAATATAAAGGAATAATAATAATAAAAAGGAAACAATTACAAAATTGTTAAACAGACTATACGAACACTATGACATCTTTCAAACAACCAAACAATAAATAAAAATTATTTACTGTCATTCTTATGCAGATTTATTGTGCTTTTCATTTGCCCAAACTATATATTCAAGTATAGTTATTAACTCTATGGTTTATATTTTATTTATTCTCTTGCACTACTATATACCTCAAAAAATCTTACATAGCTAGTGTGGCAAAAATCTCAGGGCTATAGAACCATATAAGAGATAAATGCGGCTTATATCACGTATACCATCGTAATTTTAGTCAACATAAAAAACAAAACAGAGAGAAAAATATAAAAGCAATTAAAGTCACAATGACTTCAGTTCTTAGTACAAGTCCAAACTGGGCAACTAGTATCCACTGAATCTCAGTCATTAATTAAAAAAATAATAATGAGTAGATGAGTAACTAACTATATAAATATATGTGTGTATATACATACACATCTTGCCTCCTTAAAGTGATAACTTGACTTTTTTTTTTTGGATGATTCAAAGTCATTATCATAAAACAGCAAGGTAAAATGGAATGAGAACTAACTAGACTTGTCATCAAAAATCTTGGGTTCATGTTCCAGTCCTACCACTTATCAAGTAATGTGGACTTGAGTAAGTACCTTGACTTCTCTGAACCTCAGTTTTTTTCATTTGTAAATTAGTGGAATTGGACTAATTCATCTGTTAAGTCTTTCAGATGTGAAGTATAACAAAATGCTTGCCCCTAAATATAGATAGGAGAAATAAGGATGAACTTCAATAAAAGGTACAGATCCTACTGTCCTAATAACAGATTCAGAGTTGAGTAAGGAATTCAGAGGCCATTTAGTCCAGTATGTAACTGAACAGGAACCCCCTCTATAACATCCCCAATAACATGTTATTTAACCTCTTCCTAAAAACCTCCAGTGAAAAACATACATGAGACAGTATATCCCACCTTTGGACAGCTACTTGAATAAAATTTAATCTGTATAACTGAGGAGATTTCGGTTACCCTTTCAGATCTGTCAATAACTCTGCACGTAACTTTGGGCAAGCATCATTTCCTTCCTCTAAAAAGAGGGGACAATTATAATTACATTATCTACCTCGCAGGTTGTAGTGAGGATAAAATGAGATAATAAAATGCTACATAAGTGTGAATTAGATCACAGGAAACAGCTTCCTATCCTGATTTCCATATGCTTTAGAGAGGGATTCTTAACCTTTTTATATCATGAAGCCCTTTGGCAGGTTGGTGAATCCCATGGTGGACCCCTCCTTAGAATAATGTTTTTAAATGTTTTTAAAATGTCTTTAAAACAAGTTTACAGACCCCAGTTTATGAACCTCTGCTTTAGAGCTAAGTCATTACAACATATTAAGTCAGGAGTTCCTCACCTTTTCCTAATAAATACTCTCCCAAGTTTTAGGAATGCTCCCATAATGGGGGTGCAGTGGGACTAATATGGCCAGCTTTTGTTGACTGGCAGATACTAGAGGGCAGAAGAAATTTAACTGCTTTCCTTCCTGGAAATCACCAAGAGCAGAGAAGGGGGCATGGCAGCAATCACTGGCTTAGAGACTTGCCAAATTCTGAGGTATGAACACGACTGACTTCAAGGAACCCTAAAGATCATTAAGAAAATATACCTAAAATAGACAATTAAAGGAAAGTTTGTCATTGAAGAAGATAGCTGCTTTCAAATATTTGAAGGGATGCCACGTAGAAGAATTAACACTGAATTTGCTGGGTTCCAGAAAGTAAGAGGGCAATGAGTATTAACAGCTGAGAAGACAACATTAGGTCAAAACAGGGGGAAAAAATGTCCTAATAGTTAGTTGTCCAAAGGAGTAATGATCTGTCTTGGGAGACAATGAGTTCTCCCTCACTAGAAACCCTCATGTAGAAACTGAATGACTGACTCACTGGAATGTTGTAGAGGAAACTGCTGTTCAAGTAGGAATTGGACTAGATTTCCTTCTGAGTTCCCTTCTAACTCTACTGAGATAGAGTTTGATTTTCAAAAACTACGATGGTCATAACTGCCCACAAGACAGATAGCAGCATGACCAATATACAACAAAAGCACCACCAAAATGTGGCTAAAGGGCTTAAGGTCATGTTGTCCAGTGCTCTTTAATAGTCACCTCACATATACTGGGGATGGATGGATGCATGGATGGATGGATGGATGGATGGATGAAAAAAAAAGGGAAGACAATTCAATTTTCAAGTCTTTTCCATCCTTAGTCTCCAAGCAAATCAGAAATACATAATACGTACTCACTGGCAGGATGAACTTTATGAGGCTAATGCTTATTAACTGGGAACTAGACTAGAATCACATTCCAATAGGTAGACAGTAAACTACTTTTGATAGCAAATTCAAATTATCACCCTAAAGCACCCCATGATCCCCTCCTTGAAAAGGCTAGCTTCTAACTGGATGTTGTAAAGCTTAGTTTTAGCTAAAAAGGTAAAATTCACGAGAAATAGGGTGACAACAGATTAAAAGGTTTCCTGCATAGCTCACTGTAGAATTAAAGAGTAGGGTAGAATAATCTGGGTATCCAGATAAAAACAGGATAAATGACACAAGCTTTTGACCACATGTAAAACACTACACAGAAAGCTGTCTACTGGACACCCAAAGGGCTATAAATTAAATGAACAATTTCTTCTTTGACCTGTTTTAGCCAACTTCCTTTCTTTCTCTAAACCTTAACTGTTAAATCATGTTTTTTTAACTTTTGTTCAATGTATACATTATGGTGATGGGTGTTAGCTAAATAAAAAGGACCAAGTAGCAACCTCATTCATTTGCAGGAGGTTCAACTTTGTCATGGTGACAAGGAAAAGCATTGCAAACAAATTATATCACATTGAACAGAATGCCAAGAGTTTTCAGTTCTTATAAAATGTTAAATGCTTTGCCATGAAAAACTCTTAATGCAAAATGTCTTTAAATCTTTTAGGCCAAGGGAATCCTGAAATTTCCTCATCGTCTTTCAAACAGAAGACAGGCCCCTAAGCTCATATTCTAATAAAAGCGCTTTCCTCAGATGCATATGATGAGATCATATGTCCTCACAAAACTTTATTTCACTTGATCATACTTAATGGTATAAACCAAATAAGATTTCTTTACCATGGAAACAAATACTAAATGGAATATAAGTAGCTAATTGAAACAAATATCATAGAAGCACAGAATTTTAGATCTAGAAAGAATCTCAGCAACCATCTAGCCCATCCCATACCTACTATAACATATTCAACAATAATAGCAATTAGAATTATTTGGAAATCAACATTCACGGCTAATAAGCTCAAATGGTTAGGGCACTGCATTACTAAATCCAAGGTTTGGGGTTCAATCCCCTTCCATGCTAGATATTGGGATTTGAGGAGGGGAAAGTACAGCATACATAATATTGAGGGAAGTGTTGTGGCTTTGGAATTAGAAGAGCTAAGTATAAATTCTATAGCACTACTTGTGAGACCTAGGACAACATACTTCAAGCTCTCTGAACCAGTTTCCTCAGGTGAACAATGAGGCAACTGGACTAGATGGTCTCCGAAGACCCTTCTGGTTCTAGATTTATTTTCCTATAATCCATGACAGTTACTTTTATTATAATCTTTAGCCACTAATTGTATCCCTAGTTCTGAGTAGCCATCTTGTTCAATACATGTCATTGGTCACAAAGGGAACAAGGCAAGGAGACGTGAATGGATGGATATAACTCAATACAGGAAGTATTTGTTGAGTGCCTACTATGGGCACTGGGAGTCCGGGGATGTGGGAGACAGACAGAAAGTTCAGTTGGTCACTCTCTTGGCCTATGAAGGGAAAAACTAACTCAGAATACACATGCCCTACCACTCTAGGTCAGCAGCATAAACAAGGCACAGGCCTTGCCTTAGTTCCTTTTAGGAACCTGGAACATTAAACATAGCATCTGGGAACTGTGCTAATGAAAAAACAAAAGTAATGAGGGTCCTAAAATCCTAATTTGGATATTTCTTAGTAAAGTTGCTGAAAAAGAAGAAAGCTCAGCATTCTAGAACAATGTCCCTAGGGGGAGAGCAGCAGCCTATCATGGCACACATTACCTCCGCCCTGAGCTCACCCATCTGCTACACTCTGAAGAATGCCACAGGGAAAACAAGTAGCATGTGGAACAGGGCTAATAACAGCAATCCTGTCCATATTAGAAACTAATTATCACCCTTTCCCTATTAGGAGCAGTACTTCCAGGATTAGATGCAATTCACCCCACTGAATGCAGTCTAGAATTTAACACTCAAAACAGTGGTTCCAATATTTCTAAACCGCTGATTATGAGGTCACAGAAAATAAGGACATTGTGTCATTTTAAATGTAGAGGACCATGCCTCTGAAATGGGGGAAGAGAGTCAGAAGAGACAGCCTTATACGGATTAAGCTTCAATATAAAATTGCGCAGTATTAAAAAAAATTACGATTGTGTAATTCTATCCAAAAGAGACAAGATACTTTGACTTTCATATATTATTGAGGATTTTTTTTAAATCATGAAATCTTACTTATCTCCACTGACCTCTAAAAAATACATCTTCCTTTTACTAAAGACAGCAGGAGGAGCAACATGTATGCGTGCTCACGCGTGCGCGTGTGTGTGTGTGTGTGTGTGTGTGTGTGTGCGCGTGTGTGTGTGCGTGTGTGTAGAGGAGTAATTGACAGGGAAAATGTTACACAGATAAAAAAAGACATTGAGATATTTACTAAGTTTTTTAACCTATGTTTAAAAATGAATAAGATCATTGCAATACCATAGATACTTAACTGTAGCAGTTTTTCCTGCTGGATATATTTTAACAGACAACCTTTATCCTGCCTAAGCCAAGTAAAAAAAATGCTTTTTGACAGTTATTTTTAGCTGCTTTATCTCTACCCTCTTCCTGGACCTCACCCTATTCACAGCCACATTTAGCAATAAACTCTTTCTTGTATAATCCCATCCCTGGCAGTTGGAGAAATGGGTAGGAAAAGGGAGACACTGACTGGGTCAAAGAAACCTAAATCAGGAAGGGTAGCCCCTCCCTCCAAGGTCAAACAAGTGCCTTCAGATATATCTAATACCTCTTCCACAGACTCCTCTCCTTCTCTACTGGCTTCCTGTGAAGGCAGAATTAAGTTCACTTCAGAACTCAGTTAACTCTTCTATTGGAGAGACAGCAGGTGCCACATTTTACTAAGACAAGGTCAGCCCTCCCTCCAGGAGCCACCAAACTGCCTCCTACAGCAAGAAGTCTAGGATTCCAATCTAGGTCTCCTGGGTTTTAACACACAGGCTGGCTCAGTGCCTTGAGGTAACAGTGTCAAGGATTGTTAAAGAATGACTCAGATGGATGCAAGCACACACTCGTGATAATGTAAACAAAAAAAGGCAAGAAAACTATTCTTTAATGCAAAAACCATCATCCTACCAACCCTAACTGCAGCTTCTACAACAATCCATTTTTTAAAAATTCTTTAAAACCTTTTTATCTTTAAAAAAAAGCTTTTTACATTGTGCATTTATAGGATAGCACAAAAATGGCAGCAATTTAAATCACAAGAATGTGATTATATTCAGGTGTAATATACTTAAGTATTCAAATCACAGCTCACACCGTACATGAAATGTAAATCTTTCTAAGTGTTCATGACCTTCAGGCCTCCCTAATTACTAATCAAAATCAAGTTCTGACATTTCTATCTATAAAAAGGAAAGAGACTATCAGTTTTGATTCTCCCAAACACTACTGTTGAGTTTTCAAAGCTCTTAACTTTAGAATCATTGTCTCAGAAACCACTGTAATACATCCAGAATAAATTCATGTGTTTCTTCCAAATCAAGAATAGTATATGAGAACTATGACAGGGTCTAAACATATTTTATACACACCACAATCACTTTCATTTATAAGAATAGCAAATTAACACATTCTAAGTCATATTTCATAGTATACTTCTGAATAAACTAGCTATCACTTCAGTGAAAAATAAAAATAGTTTTCTAAATGTATCAATGACAAAAAGAAATTCAACGTGTGCAACTGCAGAAATTAATGTCAGTAACAAAAATTTACTTGACCTTTCTCTGGCACAATCCATTTTGCTGCACTTGAGTGATCATTAGAAAACATTTAACTCAAAATAATAAATTATTTAAATACATTTGGCCATTATTTCAGATAGTATCTTAATTTTCTTGTTCAATAATTTCTGCCTCTGTAACCATAAATGGTATTAATAATCTACAGTTGCTTTGAAACACCAAATTAACTTTACAAACATTATGCAACACACTGGTACACATATTAGAGATGAAATATTACTAAGACCTATTTAAACCTGGTGTGATAAATGAAATTTATCTTGAAAACTTAAATGGCTTTTTAAAAACTATGGTTAGTATAATATAAGAAAAACTCCAATTACAGGTTTATTTCCTATGATTATAATTAAACATACCAAAAAAACCAAATTCTGGAATATTATAAGTTTCTAATTTAATCCTTCCAAATTACAAGTTGAAACACCTTGTCTGGCTACAAGTGCCATGCCTTGTACATTTCTGTTCAATTTTAAGATTCAATGTCATACGCTAATAAATTATATTTTATATTAGATATCATTTATAATTTTACAATTTTATCATTATAATATAATTAGAATATGCAATATAAAATTACATGTTTTAACTTATAATTCTATTTATATATCAGATTGGTTATACATAATCATATCATATTATTTTTAAATCCATGTTAAATAATAATTTAAATACTACAAAATAATACATAATAGCATGCAGATACTTAACACTGATTGGAGCTTTATACAAGCAAAAATTATCCACTGCCTTGTATAACACCCATAAAACTCTAGACTACTGCTTTGCTTCCTCATCTTGACAGCCTGTGTTCTCCACCTAATGGTCAGTTCAATTGAAAAATTAACCATAAGGATACAAGATTTTTCTTTTCCTGCCCCTGTTCGTAGCAAGAAGACAAGGGAGCAGGCACAGAGTAAGGAACTTAAAGCCTAATTCAGTTGAGATACAAACCACCCTTCATAGCCCCAATAGCAATATTTACAGGCAAACAATTAATCTCACTTAATGTTGGATTTACTACTCTTCACAAGCACACATCAACAGCCTTATCCTCAAAAAACATAGCTTAATTTAGGCAGACTAACATTGCAAATCCAAGTCCTTCCTGTGATCAAAATCAGGCATCCTCATTTGATCTAAAGACAAATTAATTTGAAAAAAGAATATAACTTTCGAGCTTTCTGACCATCACCTGAAAACAGGTCTATCCAAATTCCGTTTAAAGATTCCCTAGTATAAGCATGTGTCTTTAGATGTTGAGTATGTATTGCATAGATTTACCGAGCAAAGATAGATAGGCATTTTGTGCTAAGTCTTTCCTGTGCCCTCTCCCCTTATATATGCAGAGACATGCATTTAGTAAAATCAAGCAGAGAAAAACTCTTAGTGTATAGTTATGCAAAGTATCTTCCTTAGACCTATTCAACAGCCTCCTTTTTAAACTTTAAAAACTAATTTACTCCCAAAAGATACGTGGTGCATTCAGTAGATTATAAACCTACTGCTAGATTTCTATTTCTGGTCTCTGCCATAATAAATACCAAGGGTTTAAGCTGAGCTGCTTTTTTGACTTAAAAGATTTTTTACGCAGTCAGCAACTTACAACAGGACATACTGTAATACCAAAATGGAAACTACTTAATCAACACTTCCCTCATGGAAACAGATCATACATAACAGACACACAGTCACCATACAGCTAAAGTTCCATAAAGACCAAGTAGAAAGTAATTGTGTTTTCATTTAGAGTAACAAGTCAAGCTTTTGCTCTGGCATTTCCATTTCCATTCATTTAATTTCAGTTGACACTGATTTCTGCCCCTACCCACCACCCACTACCCTCCAAACACTCCACACAAAAAAAAAATAATTTGGAAATACATAGTAAACTAAATGCTTAACAATCTCTATATTCCAAAAGCCTAACTTCTTTGATTTAAAGATTCTCAGAATTGCTCAGATCTTGCTCACATTATCATTTGCTTTATAAAATGCTTTTGCAATGTTTGAACAACATAAAAATCCATGACTGTGAATCAGCCAAAGCACAGATACTCTGCACAGTGTAGTGGGAAAGGCAGAAGAATAAGAGGCCAGGGTTGGATTTTAATCCCACAGCTTTGCCATTAACTTAAGTCATTTCACTTCCTGGACCTCAGTTTCATCATCCTATAAAATATGGTAAGGGGACTAGATGATTTCTAGGGTCTCTTTCTAGAGGTAAAATTCTATTTGAACTCAGGTTTCAAGTTGTATTACCTCTTAATGATTAGGTAAGGAATACTGAAATACTGAAAGAATTACTGCTGACTACTCTTAAAACTTCCCTCACTCCTACCTACCAACCCTACAAATACTCATCCTTAAAACAGTAGTCATATCTCCTAGATGACATTTGTTGGCCCCCACAACCCCTTGATGACTTTTCCACATATAATGTCTGAATTTATCACATGACATAGTTAGTTAGTGAGATCTTCACTTAAATAGAGATAAGAGTTACTCAGAATGAAACTAAAGTCATAGTAGAACTTGAGATGACCCTGAGTTCTCAAGACTATGCCAGCAAAGTACAAACTCTCAAAGGTTCCATCCAGCTAGCGAAGCTTTGAATATGGCTCTGACATTGGGCTTCCCATCTTTTCTCCAAAGACTGGTCTAGTTTTCTATACGTTTTTAATTTTTAAACTGGGTTCCTTATCTTTCCCAGGCTGAAATAAAAATGACCATTCACAAGGTTCTCCCCCTAAGTTTAGGTCTGCTTTGTTTCTGACCTGGTTCTATTTACCCTTCCTGAGGTTTGCCACAACCTTCCATTCCAGAAGCTCCTCATACATGTGACAGACTCAATGCAAGCATCCTGTCGACTTAGCCCAACTAAAGTTCAGAACTTCAATCTACTAGACTCTGCCACCCTCAGAAGTAGGGATTACAGGTGCTACCACACCCACTTCTAGCAATACAGGGTAATCATGACCAGATGCTTGACCACTAGGGAATGAATATTTTTAGCCACAGAAACTGATCTAGTAAGAAGCAAAGAGGTTCAAAAAAAATTCAATCAATATACATTTATTAAACACCTACTAGGTACAAGACTCTGCCAGGCAACCGGGAATACCAAAACAAACAAAACAAACAAAAAAAAAGAAAACAAACTCTGTCTTCAAAGAAATTGTAGTCTATGGAGAGATTATGATATGAGATAAAGAGGGGCATTAAAAATTAATTGAACCTGACTTCCTACTAACATAGCTCCCAGAACAGGAACCAGACCACCCAGCTCCCACATGCCTATTCCATTAAAACACTTAAGTTTACATTGGACCAAATAATGAACAAATCAAATGAGGTAAGTGACTTATTACGCCACTAAACAGCATGAGCAGTTAGTCAGAAGCTTAGGCTCCAGTTCAAAGAAGCCTCCTAGTGCAAGCAAAGACCAGTCCATGAGCATTTATGACCTGAAAGGCTTTATGTCATAGCAAGGTCAGAAATAATCCTGAGAAATCCCTAGTATGCTCCAGTATAAGGAACTTGAAAGCCCAGGTTGAGAAGGGGCAGTGAATAGCAATCTGACATGCCACTGAATTCAGGTTCAGACACTTCAGACACAGAGGTTCCGTACACTATCCTAGGATGCCATAGGGAACTCTAAAGATACAGCCTTTTGAACCTCAAATACCTGGGAAGGGTCCAACCTCAAAAGATGGCGGACAGTTTCAGATTCCAGGTAACCCAGGGAATGACCAAGCAACTAAAAAAGGATAACCATCCCACCCAAAAGCACAGCAAGGAGAGGGAGTGCGCAGGAGGGAGAGAGGAAGTCTGACCTTGGCACAAAGCTCTAATTCAGGAACTAACGCTCAAGGGATAAGTAAATCAAAGAAAACACCGAGCAAGACCAAAAATAATTGCAAATTAAGAGTCCTAAAAAGGAACGTGTAACTCCATAACAACTGCAAGAAGAAATTCAAAGGAAAAAAAGGATTTTCCACAAAGATTACATGACTATTTGGGGGGAAGAAAGTAAGAGATTTAAAGATTTAAAAGATGAAATAGAAGCTCTTAGAGAAAAGAAGTGGAAGGAGAATAAATAGGTTAGAAGATAAAGTGGTAGGCCTTGCAAAGAAATGGATTCTTTCAAAATCAGAATACATTGAACAGAAAGCAGTGACTCCATGAGAAAATTAGAACTAAGAAGTATTTGAAGTATTTTAATATTAGAACAAAATCAAAAGATTTTTAAAAATAGGAGAAACCATAAAGTATCTGCTAACAAAAACAACTGACCTGGAAACCAAGTTAAGGAGAGGCAACTTAAAAGTCAAAGAACTTCCTGAAAACAACATTTTTTAAAAAGTCTGGATACTATATAGTTCAAGAAATCATAAGTGAAAACTACCCAGCTCTATCAGAGTCAGAAAGGAAAATGAAGACTGAAAAAAAATCCACTAATAAAGCCCAAAAGGAAGTCCAAGGAATGTCATAGCCAAAATGCAAAGATTTCACATTAAAGACAAAATACTGTAAAAACACCAGAAAGAAGTACAAGTACCAGGAACTATATTCAGGGTCACACAAGATCTGGCAACCTCTAATAAAAATGAGAGGAAATCCTGGAATACAATATTGCAAAAAAGCAAAAGAGATCAGCTTATAACTAAGAATAGCTTACACTGCAAAACTGAATATAATGCTGGGGGAGGAGAAATGGAACTTTAATAGAAAAGGATATTCAAGCATTTCAGATGAAAAGACCTCAGCTAAGTAGTAATTTTGAAATATAATCACAATTTATTTGAGCAACTGGAAGGAGCTATATGATGATATGGTGTTAATATTCTAATGAAGGAAAATAAACAAGTGTCTCTTCAGAACTTTAATGTCTTCAAAAGGTATTGAGGGACTTAAATAAGAAAAGCAGAAGTTTGGGGAGGGAAATGGTTTTTGAGAATTTTAAGAGGCAAAAGGATAAAAAGGAATTCACCAGTGTAAGAATGAGGGAAGGAAGGTACCATTTTTCATAATCAAGGGAGGAGTCAGGGGGAAGGAATGTTAGAAATATGGGTGCCCCCCCAAAAAAATAAAGGCCATCGAAGTCATATTTTAAAAGGCACAGAAGACAACAGAAAGAAGTTCAGAAAGAAGCATAAATAAGCAGTTTTCCAAATACGGTATATAGTTTATTATGTACATTTTTTTCAAAGCAAATGGTTTAAAATGGAAATTCATTATTTTAAACAGAATCATCTTGTGTGGACATATCCTTTTCTGTACCTAAGTTCAGAATAAGAATAAATTAAAAAAAGAAAATTGAAAAAAATGATTGTGTCAGATGTACATACATGGGTCACTGAAAATGATATGTAAGGACAGGCTTTTTCTACACTAAAAACCAACTACTTAAATATCCCAACATAGCCACCACCACAGTTCAGGCCCTCATCCATCTCTCTGCAAGACTATTAAAATAAGCTCAAAGTGGATCTACTTGTTTCCTTTATCTCCCTTCTCCAATACATTTTCCACATAGCTACCAAAACAACCTTGTTAAACCACAAGTCTTACCATGTCACTCCCCTTTTCAAAAGGCTTCTCTAGCTACCTATTTATTGCCCCTAGGTTAAAGAAACTCAACTTTACATTTACAGCCCTTCATAATCTGACTACTGCCCACCTTTATACATTTATTTGACATTACTTCCTTTCACACATTCTATTCTAGACAAATTGGCCTATTTTCTATTCTCTGAATTCTGAATTCCAACACTCCTCCATGCTTTTGCAAAGATTGTATCCTGTGCCTAAAATGTCTTCCATTTTCACCTCTGCCTCTTAGGCTCCTGGGCTTCCTTCAAGGCTCAGCTCAGCTGTCACCCCCTCCAGGACTGATACTCCTCTAACCTCAGTTTTTAGTGTGCTCTTCCCCTCCTCTAATTGTATCTTATTTATGTATTTGTGTATATGTTATATCTCCCAGCAGAACATAAGGTCCTTGAGGACAGGGAATGTTTTGTTTTTCATTTCATTTCCAGGACCTAAACTGTACATAGTAGGCACTTAAATAGCTGCTGAATTGAACTGACCTTACATAGTTCAATTTTAATAGTACTCCCATTTAACGATGGAACCACAAGGGTAAAAAAAATTGTGGTTACAAGCTCATGTCTGAGTGTACAACTTTTTTTTCTAAAGAATAACCAAAAAAAGAGAGTGAGATTTGATAGCGACAACATATAACTACTACTTTCTGCCTGGATAAATTAACCAGTTTAGAAGAAAATCATCCACTATGCATAACATATAAAGACCTACGGGGAAGTAATATTAATTAGGCTTCTGACTCACATGTTTAAATAATTTTATGCAATACTGCCCATCCAAAAGCTTCATTCTTTTTATTTCCTCAATGCAAAGTCGAAGCTCACTTCCTAAGAAGCTGTCTTCCTGAATGAATCAGCATGTATTGACCTCAGAAAGTTTTTACACTTGCTACTGTCAGCAAAGAAGAAAACTAAGGGAATAAAAGAAAAGTTTGAAGAGTTAGTTTAAAAAAAAACAAAAGGTAGTTTGGCATACAGGAATTGAGTTTGAGAAGTTTCCTTAAAGACAGACAAGTACTTCAACCCAAAGAATTAAACTATCTGACTACATTTGGGAAATGACCATTACTGATGTGTTTCCTTTATTGCCAGCTATAATCACTATAAAAGGTATTTGAAATCGAAGGGCTGTTTTCACCAGAATTACTTTTGTAATCCAGATGATTAGCCATCTATTGAAAAAAAATCAGATTTCTACAGTTCCTAAACATTGCTATCTGTCACTTTTGGAGACACCTCCATATAAGAGGTTTTACCCTTTCAATAACATTTGAAACTTCATGGGCCTTTACATAATGTTAGAAGTATAAATCTCCAGTGACCTAGCCAAAAGTTCAACTTCTACAAATTTATATTCTGCTTACCTAAATTCCTCTGTTTCAACTAGCTTATTTCTTTTTCATTTTCTATCTTAAACCACATAGTAGCCCTGACATGTGCTACTAAATAGTGACTACATTCCTTCCTAGATGGAAAATCTTTTCAGCAATGATTGAAATTACTTCATATGTCCATAGTAAGCAAATCTAGGGGAAAATAGGTAAGCCCTCTCCTTCCTTGGGGGGGGGGGTGTCTGTCTGTCTGTCTAGGGGCTGGGGGAAAGAGATATAAAGAGGGAAAGATCAAGGGAGGGAAAGAAGGAAGGTTGACTGGAGAAAGAGAGAGAGGTAAAGAAAGAAAAGAGAGATTAGATCAAGAAACACACAGAACATGGACTAAGATGCCAGCAAAGAGGCCTGCACATTCAAGTCTACTGGGAACCACAACCATTTAGAACTTGCACCACAGGGAGCTTGGTTTGGAGTGAGGGACCAATAGAAAAACTTGGAAAGACAATGGGAAGGATCAACACAGTAAGGAGCCATGATGTAAAAAGCAACCTGAACCTATTCTATAGGCCCCAAAGAAGCATTTCTTTCTTCCCTATTATCTCCAAGTTGTTTTTCCTCATAGGAGTCACACTCAGATTATGCTTTTAACTCTAAAGCATGGCATACGTCCCTAAGAAACATCATGCAGGCTCACTGGAAGATGGGATTACTTGACTCTCTAGCAAGTTCTTTCCCCTTCTTGGAAAACCCTGCCTAAGACAGTATTATAAGTCTAGAGGACCATTTATGTTCCTGGGATAGGGAGGTACCTACAAGAAAGGAAAGGGAAGTTATCTTGACTGTTTATGCATCCTGACACAAGTCCTTTTACATTTTTGTCAGCTTTAAATGAAATCTGTCCTTTTTCTGATCTTTTGTTAGCTTTAGTGCTTGCATGCTCTCAGAGAAACATGAGTCAAATATTTATTCTCCTAGGGAAAACCCTACATAGGGGCATGAGCCAAACATGTTTTAGAGAGAAGCCCTCAAGTTTAAACACCGTCTGTGAGCCCAGAGCTTTGGAAAGAGGCCACAAGCAAAATGCCTATGTACTATATAGAAAGCATTTTTTACTCCTTTGAGATTAATAGCACACTGGTACAAACCATATACTGTTATTTTACAGGGGCAACATAATATATGGAAAGAGTACTAGAATGCACCAAGAGAAACCAGAGCTTGAATCCCGAATACAGTTCATAATAGCAAATAGAGAACTTTGACTGGAGAGTACAGTGTCTGAAGAAGAACAGTATGTAATCAGCCTAGAAAGAGAGGCACAGAGTTTGACTATGAAGGGCTTTAAATGCTAAAGAGAGGAATTTCTATTTGGTCCACTGGGCAACGATTAGTCACTGAAATTTTTGGAACAGGGAAGTTAAATGGTCAGAACTACACATTAGAAATATCACTTTGAAAGCTGTGTGGAAGGTGAATTGGAGAGAGAAGAGACTGGACCGGAGGCAGGGCAATCAGAGTATTCCAACAGTTCAAGAAAGAAATGATGAGAGCCTGAACTACTAGTTAGAGTAGGGGTGGGGAACCTGTGGCCTTCTAGGTCCTTGAGGCAACCTTTTGACTGAGTCCAAGTTTCACAGAACAAATCCTTTTATTAAGGGGATTTATTCTGTGAAGTTTGGATTCAGTCAAAGGTCCACACTTGAGGACCCAGACGGCCACATGTGCCCTTGAGGCTTCAGGTCCCCCACTCCCGATTTGAGTAAAGGAAGAGGAAAAAAGTGAGAGATGTTGAGGAAGTAGACAAAACTTAACCAGCAAGTAGATGGGGTAAGAGGGATGGGGGCAGGGGAGGATGAGATAGATAGATAGATAGATAGACAGACAGATAGATAGATAGACAGACAGACACAGACAGATATAGATAAAATACACACACACACACACACACATATACACACACACATATTTATATATATATATATCTCTAGATATATAGATATATATATAGATATATATATAGATATATATATATCTATATATATATCTATATATATATCTATATATCTAGAGATATATATATATCTATATATCTATCTATCTATCTATCTCACTGAGTATAACCTGTGGGTTGTGAGCCTGGTGACTGCCCTCAAGAGAAAGGAGAGTGACGTTTTGGGGAAAGGCAACTAAATTCAATTTTTCACATGGAGAGTTTGAGGTATCTCTGAGAAAGCCACATGGCCCATACCTCTGGCACAGCCAGGCAGAAATACTGGGCTGAAGCCCAAGAGAGAGATGAGAGTTAAATGTGTAGTTTCAGTCATCTGCATAGAAAAAACAATTGAGAGGGGGCACAGCCAAGATGGCAGAGTAAAGGCAGGGACTCACCTGAACTCTCCCAAATTCCCCTCTAAACAATTACAAAATAATGCTTTAAAATGAATTCTGGAGTGGCAGAACCAACAAAAAGGATGAATTGAAGTAATTTTCCAGCCCAAGACACCTTAGAAGATTGGTGAGAAAGGTCTGTCTCACTGGGGTGAGAGTGAAGTGCAGTCCAGTGTGGGCCACACCCCAGCAGCCAGGATCAGGCCTTGGAGCAACTGAATCAGCAGCCTTGTCTTCCAGAACTCTTGGCCCACAGAAGGTAAGAGGGTCCAACAACTGGTCAGAAGGAGATTACAGGGGATCTGCACTGGGTGCAAGACTCTGTTGCATTGCCCATGAGGGATACTGGGTCACAGTTTCAGGGCAATGAGAAACACTAGCACACTAGAGCACGTGGCTGCAGGGGAGTGGGGACCCTGTCACAGTTCCAGGGCAAAAGAGAGTGCTTGTGATTACTCAAAGACCAAAGCACAGGCCAGGAAAGTAGTGACCACACCTCTCCTTAAATCACACCACCTTGGAAGAACTGAAAACTTACAGATCTCCACAACTAGTTCTGAACACAGCCACATGAAAAACCTGAAGCTTGGGACAGTGCTCCCTTCACCCCAGGAGCAGAGCCCAACTTTAACATTAAGTTAAAAGTCAAGAAATATCCTGGGAAAATGAGCAAACAACAACACAAAAGAGCCTGACCACAGAAAGAAACTATAATGATAGGGAAGATCAAAACACAAACTCAGGGGGAAAAAAAAAGGCAAACTAGCTTGAACCAAAGCTGCAAAGAAAAGTCAGAATTGGTCTCAGAGCCAAAAATGAATTCCTAGAAGAGCTCAGAAAGTATTTTAAAAATCAAATAAAAGAGACAGAGGGAAAAGTTGGGAAAAGAAATGAGAGAGAAGCAAGAAAATCGTGAAAAAAGAGTCAACAGCTTGGTAAAAAAAAAAACTATAGAAAATAATATCTTAAAAAACAGAATAGGCCAAATGGTAAAAGAGGCACAAAAGCTATTGAAGAAAAGAACTCCTTAAAAAGAAAACAGAATTAACCAAGTAAATATATATACATATATACACACACACACACACACACACACACACACAAATTCACTGAAGTAAAAAATACTCCTTAAAAAATAGAACTGGCCAAATGGAAAAGAAGGTACAAAACACACTGAAGAAATTAATTTCTTAAAAATTAAAATTAAGCAAATGGAAGCTAATGACTCCATGAGACATCAAGATACAATAAAACAAAATTTAAAAATGAAAAAATAAAAGAAAATGTGAAATACCTCATTGGAAAAACAACTGATGTGGAAAATAAATTGAAGGGAGAGAATTTAAGAATTACTAGACTACCTGAAAGCCATGATCAAAAAAAGAGCTTAGACATCATCTTTCAAGAAGATAATCAAGGAAAACTGTCCTACTATTCTAAAACCAGAGGGTAAAATAGAAATTCAAAAAGTCTACTGATCACCTCCTGAAAGAGATCCCAAAATGAAAACTATCAGGAATGTTATAGCCAAATTCCAAAGCTCCCAGGTCAAGAAGAAAACACCACAAGCAGCCAGAAAGAAACAATTCAAATATCATGGAGCCATAGTCAAGATAACACAAGATTTAACAACTTCTGCATTAAAGAATCAGAAGGCTTATAATATGACATCCTGGAAGACAAAAGATCTAAAATTACAACCAAGAATCAACTACCCAGCAAAACCAAATATAATCCTTCAGGGGGAACAATGGACACTTAATGAAACAGAGGACTTTTCAAGCATCCGTGATGAAAAGACCAGAGCTGAATGGAAAATGTGACTTTTAAATACAAGACACAAAAGAAGCATAAAAAGGTAAACAGGAAAGAGAAATCATAAGGGATTCAATAAGGTTAAGCTGTTTACATTTCTACATGAGAAAATATTTATAACTCCTAAGAACTTTGTCATTATTAGGGCAATTAGAAGGAGTATATATACACAGACAGCATAGGCATGAGTTGATGATGATGGAATGATATCTAAAAAAATAAAATTAAGGGGCAAGAAAGAGGGGTGCACTGGGAGAAGGGAAAAGAGAGAGGTAGAATGGGGTAAATTATCTCACATAAGAGGCATAAAAGAGCTTTTTACAGTGGAAGGGAAGATGAGGGAGGGGGTGGCAGGCAACATTTGAACCTTACTCCTTGATTCAAAGAGGAAAAAACATACATACTCAGTTGGATATAGAAATCTATCTTACCCTACAGGTAAGCAGGAGGTAAACAGAATAAGAAAAGGGGTGGGGGAGAGGACTGATAGAAGGGCAGACCAGGGTGGGGGGCGTCAGAAGCAAAACACCTTTGAGGAGGGACAGGGTGAAAGAAGAGAGAAAAAAAGGAAAAACAGAGCTGGATGGAGGGAAATACATAGTAATCATAACTGTGAAAAAATTTTACAGTAAGTTTCTTTGATAAAAGCCTCATTTCTCAAATATACAGAGCACTGAGTCAATTTACAAGAATACAAGTCATTTGCCAATGGATAAATGTCAAAGGATAGGAACCGGCAGTTTCTAGATGAAGAAATCAAAGGAATCTATAGTCATATGAAAAAATGCTCTAAATCACTATTGATTAGAGAAATGCAAATTAAAACAACTCTGAGGTACCACCTCACACCTATCAGGTTGGCTAACATGACAGAAAAGGAAAATGATAAATGATGGAGGTGATGTGGGAAAATTTGGACACTAAGGCAATTGTTGCTGGAGTTGTGAACTGATCCAACCATTCTGGAGAGGATCTAGAACTAAGCCCAAAGGGCTATAAAACTGTGCATATCCTTTGACCCCCACTACTAGGTTGCTATCCCAAAGAGACTCTAAAAAAAAAAAAAGGAAAAAGGACCTACATGTACAAAAATATTTATAGCAGATTTTTTGTGATGGCAAAGAATTGGAAATTGAGGGGATACCCATCAACTGGCAAATGACTGAACGAATTGTGGTACATGATTGTGATGGAATATTATTTTGCTATAGGAAATGACGAGGAGGTTGGTTTCAGAAAAACTCAGAAAGACTTACATAAACTTATACAAAGTGAGCAGAACCAGGAGAACAGTATACACAATAACAGCAATATCGTACTACGATCAGCTGTGAATGACTTACCTATTCTCAACAATACAACGATCCAAGACAATTCTGAAAGACTTAGGATGAAAAATGCTATCCACCTTCAGAGAAAGAACTAATGGATTCTGAATACAGATCAAAACAAACTTTTTAAAATTTTATTTTTCTTGGGCTTTTTTTGGGGAGGGGTCTATGTTTTCTTTCACAACATGACTAATATGGAAACGCTTTGCATGACCGCACATGTATGACACATCGAATTGCCTGCCTTTTCAATGAGAGGAGAGGGATGGCAGGGCAGGAAAGAATTTGGAACTCAAAATTTTAAAAAACATATGGTAAAAATTGTTTTTACATGTAATTGGAAAAAATAATATATTAAAAATAACAAAAGCTGAATCCACTAGAGTGGATGATGCCACTGAGTGAGCATAAAGAAAAATTAATAAAACTATAAATCTTGCAATTAAGACTTTAATTTTAGACCATTTTAGTCACTAAGCAAACCCCAAGTTGTACAAAGAGGGTTAATTCTCCAAAATATATGCCTTGAGAAAAAGTCACTTGTGATATTCACGTTTATAACATTATCTCAAATGAATTATGCTCCAGGTCACAATGAATTCAAGTAAATTAAAATCTAAGTATAGGCTATTCTCATTCAAAAAGGAAAGGTGCCAGAGAATGCCACCAATAGATATACCTATAAAAAATTTTTTCTTAACACAAAGTATCTCAAACAAGCATCCACTTTTTCTCCAAAGCTCTCCTTACTTTGATATTCTTTCATTTCTTCTGGATATCAGAGAACCCTTCAATTAGGTATTAACGCATCTATAAATGCTTAAAAAGACTAGCAAGTATTTAAACAAGAAAGGAATGCCAGAGACTATAATTAACAGCAGCCAAGGAGCAGTGGGATGGATAGTTGGAACAAAACAAGTAACAGTAGAAAAACTATGAAAACATACAGAGAATATCAAGAATCTTGAATTCTTAAATCTGATGAGTTTCTTATTCCCTCAGTGACTGCAATGTTGATAAATTAATACCTTACTCTGCCTATCACTTTATAGTGTTCAAAGCACTTGCAAAGACACAACTTCATTCAATTTTCACAACAACCCTCAATACCATCAAACAGCTCTATAATCCAACTGTAGATTACACACAGTCAATTTTAAATCCTGGGTTGTCGTCTCCTTACTGTATTACTCACTCAAGGAAAAGCAGATAATGTACTCCAAGACCAAATATAAATGACTTTTAGATTATGGGATATTTTGGATTAGCATAACCACTGTTTCCCTCAATCAGCATTAGGATGGATTTGTTTTAAATCAATTCAATTTAAATTATGATTTAAATAACTTTTAAAATCACATTTAAAAGATGTTGATCAATCAATGTTCTCTACAAAGAATACATTCTTGTTGAATGTCACCTAAATATGCATTCTCTTCAACTAAGAGAAATGTAAATTCTCTTAGAAAGTAATAGCAGATCACATCTACAAAGCTGTAGAGTACTAATAAAGTATTTTACATAACTTGTCTTACTGATCTTCACAATAATCCCATAAGGTAAGTTTGGGCATGGATTATTTCCCCCATTTTGCAGATAAGGAAATGGAAGTTTACTGGGGCTAAATGACTATCCCCAAGGTTTACAACATAAAGTAAAGAAGCTGGCCTTCAAACTCAGGGAGTCTGACACCAAATCTGGGGCTCATTATTCCTTACAGCATAATAATATTCCATTATATTTATAGCCTATAATTTGTTCAACCATTCCCCCGACTGACGAGCACCCACCTTGTTTCTAGATCTTTGCTGCAACAAAAAAATCTTGCAATAAATATTTTTGTATATATGGGTCATTTCCCTGTCTTTTATTTCTTTAGAATATATCCTTATTCGTGATATTCCTGAGTCAAAGGGAATGTGTAGTTTAGTGATTTGGGGGATATAGTTCTATTTGCTTTCCAGAACGGTTAGACTAATTTATAGCTTTACCAGGAGCTATTTTGCCCAGGACTTTAAGAAATTTCTAATAAATTTCAAACAGGTGAGAAGTGGTCTTCTGAAGTTTTCTTAACTTGTACTATTGGCTTATATCTTGTCACTTGATTGACAAGTCAGTGTTTTATTCTGAGGCTGTTTTAAATGACAATTGGTTATCCAACTACACCACCTCATACAGGACCATTACATTAGCTAGGAGAGGGAGTAGAAAAAGAATCTAGGAACCAAAGCTTACAATTCAATGTTTAATTCTCATTCTCTAAGTCAATTCAAGTATCAAAATGGTTGCATACACCATCATGATTTTGAATCCTCTTTGCTTCTTCTAATTTCTAAAAATACAATCAGAACAAGCTGTAAATATCACCATAGTCATGAATCAGGCATATGATTGCCAAAACAACCACTACCACCACCACCCCATAGAGTCTTACAGGTTTAAAGTTAGTTTAACTAGTTTTATTGAAGGTACAAGGATGATCAACAATGAAGAAAATGCAAAAATCCACGTTTTGCTAAACATGAAAAGAATCAAACCCTGCCCACAAGGAGTTCACAATCTAAAATACTGTATTCCCCCTATAAGAATGCAAGCTCCTTGAAGAAAGGGTCTGTCTTACTTCTGCATTTCTTTTTCTAGAGCCTAGTATATTTCCTGGCCCCTAGAGTCAGTCAATGATAGAATAAATTGGAGTCAAGAAGATCTGCATTCAAATCTCATCTCTGATACTATCTGGATGACCAGTAAATCTCTCTGAGCATCAATTTCCTTATCTGTCAATCGAGAAGTCACAGGACAATTCTGAGGTTCAAATCTGATTAGGAGATTGTGGTTCTAGCAATGGAAAAGTCCTCATGGAGCTCCTAGTCCAAACTCCTCATACTGCAAGCACAATACTCTATAAACCTTAAAGCACTACATAAATGTTAGCTATAGCATATTATGACTGAAAAAAATAAACCATCGGAAACGGAAGGTGGACACAAGCAATACTAGGGTCAACAACTAATTAAATAATAAACAAAAATACTACTTGGTAACAGTTGGAGGGGAGGGGGGAAGTTTTATGGCTAAGGGGCAAATGAATCACAATAAAGGTGATTAAGCTGAATCACTACCACAGGATTCAATTTAAAAGAATATACTATGGTCCAAACAATTATTAAGAATTTTAATGCAAAATACAGGTTATAAATACTACTTTTAAAATATTATTACTGGTAAAATAGTGTTAGTGGTCACATTATATATATAATTATATATATATATATATATACATACATATATATATATACACATATATATATATATACACACACATATATATTGCTTATCATGGGGGCAGAAAAAGAAATCAATTACTATAGAAATTATTTATTCTAGAATATTACATGTATGTAGACATTACATATATTTAATCATAACAGTCTTGAAAGAATATCTATTCTGGAAAGTTGTTAACAAAATGATCTTGGGTCAAAAATTATGACATTTTGTCATCATTTTCAATTATAAAATTGGATGTGTGCTCTCTCAGGGGGAAATGGCTCTAAAGGGAAACCAAAATCACTAATAATATTTTGAGAAGATGCATAATTATAAAAAAAGAAAAGAAAAAGTGGACCAGTCATGTAATGAAAATGAGAGATAACAGATGAGTAGACTGAGCAACGGAAGCGATTTAAAAAAGCCTAGACTAAGACTTCCCTTATGTTGGGTAGGACACCCACCACCATCCCCATGGAGGATTTATGAGACAATATAGACAAGAATCACACAAGACGAAAAGGAATGGATGGCTAATGGTCTATATCATTGGAGGGAGTAACTCTATCAATGAAATCACAGACTCAATGAAGTATAAAATCAAATAATTGAAAGGAAAAGCATAATTTTCTGATAAAAAGGCTTAGAAAAAGGTTTTTTTTTAATCTGCACTATCATTTAAAATGACTCAGGAGGAAGAGACATGTTCTGGTAGTTACAGGAATTTTTAAATGTTTTATAATAAAAATCACATGTCCTTTTAAAAAAAAAGCTTTTTAAAATTTTAAGGGATTCACTTTAATATTTTCTTAACACTGCTGGTCAGTGGCAGGGAACAAAGGATCATTTCAGCATTCTTTAAAAGTTGGTTATCATGAACCGTTAAAACCTTCTGAAAAGAAACAAAAACAAAAAAACTGTCAATTGGGAATAATACTCCTTGTACATACCTCACAGGACAATTCTGAGGTTCAAATTAGATTATAAGATTACAGTTCTAGTAGTGGAAAAGTGGTGCTCCTTGTGGGCAGGGTAATCAGTTACTAGACCAAAGACATTTTTTTTTTCAAAATTAACAGGTGGATGTGGCCAAGAGATTCCAATACACTTTCCTGTGTCTCTTACAACTTTATTTCAACATAATCTATACTGCATCATCCAGAGTCACTATGATACAGCACCTATGTCTTTCTCTAGTCATTTGGGGTTCCTATTTTAGTAATTTCTATAGTGCTAAGAAGTCAAAAGAGGTTTTGTGGCAAAAGTATAAGGGTAAGGATTGTTCATCTCCTGCCAGTACTATACATAGTAACATACCACAAACGAAGTCCTTATATCTCACTCCTAGTCATCCCAGTGACTACTTTCACTGGGTTCCTCATGTATATCCTACCCAGAACTTCATTTGTACAAAAGATGTACACTAGAAAAGGAAGGTGGACCAGCAGGGCAATAAGAATGAGAGATAACAGAGGGACAGGTCCTACCATGGCTACTACTACTCTAGCTGCATTTTCTTCCACTTTCCAGGGAACGCTGAGGGCTATACGCCAACCCAGACTACACAAGTAGCTCTGTCCGTAGGAGTGACAGTCACTTTATACTCACGAGTATTTAGTCAAATCTGGATTAAATGGAAAAAAAAGGTCATCTTAGAACTCAAGAGATGGATCTTCAGATAACAATAAAAATCACTAATAGTACAATCCCTTGCATTAACTTAGCACTTTGAGGTTTCCTTGATGCTAATTCTCAAAATAACACTATGAAATATATTGTTACCCCAATCTAACGGATGAGGAAACTAAGGATTAGAGAAGTTTTGTCTTGCCCAAAGTCACACAGCTAGGAAGGGTCAAAGACAGAATTCAAACCCTACCTTCCAGATTCCGCAACTAGCATTCTCTTCCTAGTGGGCCATACTGCTTTTCAATAGGCTTTTTAAAATGCATTT
This sequence comes from Phascolarctos cinereus, assembly GCF_003287225.1. Classification (NCBI taxonomy): domain Eukaryota; kingdom Metazoa; phylum Chordata; class Mammalia; order Diprotodontia; family Phascolarctidae; genus Phascolarctos; species Phascolarctos cinereus. The sequence continues at coordinate 156,611,295 of NW_027555736.1, forward strand.
GTATAAGGGGAAGTATTATTTGTAGCCTTTCTATATACAGACTAACCAATGAACAAAATTTCACATCTTAAAAAAAAAGGATATGGGATCACACACCCTTCAAGACTCATAATCCCAACTATTTCTGGATGCCACCCTTTTGTCCTTCTCAACTTTCAGAACATAACAGCTGTTTGTAGTTGTAGGTGCTTAGCTAAAGATCAATTCACAGCCCACAGACCTAACAGTACTATACCATTACCACTAAACAGCATTATAGTGGATATTTTTTTTTATTTAAATTCAGCTGGGTCTGAGTGGTGCAAACCTATAATTCCTGCTATAATCATAGATACTCAATTATTTGAGTTTGGGAGTTCCGAAGTGCAGCAGGCTAAACCTATCAGAAGTTCAAACAATGTAAGGCACAAAATGGTAGGCCCTCCAGGAATAAGAGGCCACTAGGCCCTGGCCTAAGGAGGGGCAAACCAGTCCAAACCAGAAATACAGCAGGTCAAAGTTCCCAAGATGATGAGTAGTGGGATCAGACCCATCAGTGACTGCTACATTTACAGCCAGGGCAACAAGGAGAGACTCAATCTCAACAAATAAATTGTTTTAATAAACAAATAAATAAAAGTAATATTCAAGTAACTCATTGTGGAACCATAGGATTTTTAGAGCAGGGAGGGAATTTAATGACCTTCTAACTGCAGTGGGATGCTTCTTAACGTCAAAAATGACAGGCTCCCACATGGTAGAAGTCACACCATTAGTATCTGTTCATCACAAAAACTCATAATGACAAAGAGTTGGTATTAATTTAGTAATGCTGTTAATGAAGTTATATTTTCTTAATCAAGACAGTAAAAGAAAAAGGTCATATTTCATTCTGAAAGGCCAGTAGGGGAAATGTTTCCTATGGGACCTGAATGAAGCATCAATAATAAAAAACTGTCAATACAAAATCCATTATTTAACATGCACATTTTGTAGGAACTAAATAAAGATCAAAATGACAATGCTTCATGCACATATGGATTTAAGAATCCCTTGCAATAACGCCACAGCTCCCCAGGGGTCCTCAGCCTACAGGTTGGGAACAACTGATCTAATTCAACCCTTCTAAGTATCTGAGAAAAAAAATCAATTAAATACTTTTCACTAAATGACAGGCTTTCCAAAAGTTGAAAAATATATGAGTAGATAAATTTTAAGTTCAGGTTCCTTGATTACTAATTTTTGAATCCAACAAGGAATAGTTTGTATTAAGAATATCTGTGGTTAAGTGCATAGTGTGTGGCATAGAGTGAACTATGTTCTCAGATTAGGATCAAAGTAAAATCAGCCTTTAAAAGGAGGGATGATAATATGAGCACAATAAAATCAACTCCCGAAAAACACTATTAAATTACTGGACTAAAAGGTTAAAGAACACAAGTAACATCAATTAAGGATTATAAGGCCAGTATTTCATAAAGTGAGGATAAAAATCATTATTTTATAAGTAAAAAGGCTTTTCCATTTTTAAAAATTGGAGCTAAAAATTTAGGGTTTTTGCTAATTTTTTTTTTTAGAAAAAGCAATAGAGACATTTTAGAGACATCTAGTATTCAAGATCCATTAAATATAACAGTAATCATATCTAGATATTGATACCATGAGATGAAGTGATAATCTAGCATTCTTCCTTTTAAATTAAAAAAAATTAAGAAGAGAAAACACAGAAAAACTTGCCTTCCTTTTCTGAGGGGATATATGTTGAGGCAGCTAGGTGGTACAATGGATAGAGTGTCAAGAGTGAAGTCAGGAAGATGCATCTTGCTGAATTCAAATCCAGCCTCAGACACTTGCTAGCTATGTGACTCTGGGCAAGTCTCTTAACCCTATTTGTCTCAGTTTCCTCATCTGTCAAAATGAGCTAGAGGAAAAAATGGCAAACCAGTATTTTTGCCAAGAAAAACCCCAAATGAGGTCATGAAGAATCGGACACAACTGAAAGAATGGAACATCTTATACACTGATAAGCAAATGCAAGAACACTGGTGAAAAAAAACACAACAGCACTAAAAACAAGGGTGGTAGGGGATCAGAGAAAAGATCATTGAGGGCAAAAAAGCAGTTTATAGTTCCTATACTGATCAGAATAAAAGCTTATTTAATTTTTGTTTTAAACACATTTCCCATAACCAAGTTATAAACAATTAAAAATAAATTTCTAGTGGCATTAAAATAAATACAACAGTGTAGACTCTGTATCAACTTAGTCTACTACAACTCAGAACTTCAGGCTTAAGTGACCCACAGACTTCAGTTTCCCCAGTAGTGGGGATTAAAAGTCTGTGCCACCATGCCTGGAAGTAATTATCTTTTTAAACGTGAACTCTATATCTGAATTGTGAAAAATACATCTACTTTGACAGTCAGTACCTTTTAGAGTAAAGAACCACTGGATTTGGAAACATTAAAGATCCAGGTTTGGTCCTGTCTCTGGTAATTACTAGCTCTATGACTTCAAGTCAAGTATCTTCTCTAGTACTTATCCTCATCTGTAATTGGGGAAAGAGTGCCTACCTCAGAGAATTACCATTACCATCCTCCTAGTCACCAAGGCACAAAACCTAGGTGTCATCATCCTCAACTCCTAACTCTCTCACTACTCATATCTAATCAGTCATTTCTACCTTCTTACTACCTCTAGTATATGTCTCCTTCTCTTCTCAAACACTATTCCACCCTGGTACTGGCTCTCATTACCTCAAGCCTAGTCACTTCAACAGTCTGCTCATTGGTCTCTCTGACTCAAGTCTCTCCCCTACTCCAGGTGGGTGAAAGATGAAATGACTGAAGTGATTTGCTTGGACTGTTTCCTTAGTTATTATCAATTAACCACCACAGCTATCAAACTGATCTCCTAAAATCCAGGTCAGACCATATCATTACCCCATTCAATAACCTCTAGTTGCTCCCTATTAATGCCAGGATTAAATATCCCCTGTTTGGCTTTCAAAGCCCTTCATAACCTGACCCAACCTTTGCAGTCTTCTTACACCTCACCATGTACTTACTCCTCAAGGCAACGACATTGGCCTCTCTCACACAACACTCCATACTCAGACTCGAGTGTTTTCACTGACTGTCCTCAGTGCCTGCAGCTCTCTCCCTCCTCATTCCCTAGCTTCCCTGGCTTCCTTCAAGTCTCAGCCAAAGTCATACCTTCTGCAAGAAAGCCTTTCCTAGTCCCCCATAAACTTGGTCCCTTCGGCCTAAGACTATCCCTAATTTATCCTTATATAACGCCTACGTACATTATTGCTTGTATTGTTATCTCCCTTCATAAAACCGTGAGCTGAAAGCAAATATTTTTTTTTTTACTTCTTTATATCTTTAGAACTTAATATAGTTCCTGGTACTTAATAGGTGCTTAATAAATGTTAAGTGACTGACTAATGACCTGAGATAATGTATGTAAAGCACTCTGAAAATCTTTATGTACTAAGTTATCAGTGTATCAAATAAGGTACTTCCAAAATCTCATTAGCAATTTAAGTATGATATATCTCAATCTGATTAAAATAAAAATATACTTTGTTTTCAGTCCTCTTCTCTTTTTTTTCTTTGATAATGGCATCCATTCCCACAGTTTCAACTATTATGTTCACAGAGATGATTCTGAGATTTTTATGTCTAATCCTCAACTTTTTTTGAGTCTACAAATTTATATTTCCAATTACCTACTGTATATGCTACTTAGGCATCCTACCAGTGCCTCAAATTGAATCTTATTATCCAAAACAGAGCTTACGGCCTTTTAAAAAAAAAAGCTTACTCCTCGTTTCATCTTACCTATTTCAGTCAATAGCACACCACCATTTAATGAATCACTTTGTGCTCAAAATACTGGCATTATCTTCAACTCTTCCTCATCTTCCATACTGAATTAGTTTAACAATCATTTTAATTCTACTTGCACAATCTCTCCCAACTATTTGTAGCTCCCTTTCAAAAGCCTGGCATAATACCACTTCCCCAAGAGGCTCTTCTTGATTCCCCTAGCTGCTAGAAACTTTCTCTTCCCCTCTCTAACTCATTTTGTAGCATTTATTTTGTTTGCTTTATGTCTACTAAGGTGCATGTACTGTCTTCCCCAAAAAGAATGATGGTGAGGCAGCTGGGTGGCACAGTGGACAGAGCAGTAGCCCTAGAGTCACAAAGACCTGAGTTCAAAGCTGGCCTCAGACACTTACTAGCTGTGTGACCCTGGGCAGGTCACTTAACCCTGACTGCCTCAAAAAAAAAAAAGATGGTAAGATCCTTAAGAGCAGGTGCAGGCTTCCAGGAGCCAAGATGGCGGGGTGAAAAGGTAGTCACTCTCACTCTCCCCTATCAGCCTCTGAAAACCCTGAAAATATCACCCCAGGAAAAAAATCCCTGGACATTACAGGAAAAGACACAAAATCCTATTACAGCAGAGGGAAAGAAGGGGGGGGGAGCATTGTTTGAACCTTACTCTCAACAGATTTGGCTCAAGAAGGGCATAATATAATCAGTTAGGTATAGAAATCTAACTTGCCCTATAGGCAGTAGGAGGGAAAAGGGGAAAGAAAAGGGAGGGGGAAAGAAAAGGGGGGGGAAAGAAGGGAGGGAAGAAGCAGTAAGACTAAAGGGGAAGAAAAGGGAAAGGGATAATAAAAGGGGGAGGCAACTGAAGGAGGCGGTGGTCAAAAGCAAAACACTAGTGAAGGGGGGAAAGGAAAAAGGAGAAGAGAAAGCATAAATAGGAGGAAAAGGATGGAGAAAAAGACACAGATAGTAATCATAACTGTGAATGTGAATGGGATGAACTCTCCCATAAAACAGAAAGGATTGAATGGATTAAAAACCATAATCCTACAATATGTTGTTTACAGGAAACACATTTGAAAAAGAGTGACACATACAGGGTAAAGGTAAAAGGCTGGAGCAGAATATATTATGCGTCAGCTGAAGTAAAAAAAGCAGGGGTAGCAATCCTGATCTCAGACAAAGCAAAAGCAAAAATAGATCTAATCAAAAGAGATAAGGAAGGAAACTACATCCTGCTAAAAGGCACCATAGACAATGAAGTAATATCATTACTAAACATATATGCACCAAATGGTATAGCATCCAAATTCTTACAGGAGAAGTTCAGGGAGTTACAGGAAGAAATAGACAGCAAAACTATACTAGTGGGGGACCTGAACCTCCCCTCTCGCACTAGATAAGTCTAACCACAAAATAAACAAGAAAGAAGTTAAGGAGGTGAATAGAACATTAGAAAAGTTAGGTATGATAGACCTCTGGAGAAAACTGAATGGGGATAGAAAGGAATATACTTTTTTCTCAGCAGTACATGGCACATACACAAAAATTGACCATGTACTAGGGCATAAAAACCTCACAATCCAATGCAGAAAGGCAGAAATATTAAATGCATCCTTTTCAGATCATGATGCAATAAAAATTATATGTAATAAAGGGCCATGGAAAGATAGACTAAAAAATAATTGGAAACTAAATAATCTAATCCTAAAAAATGATTGGGTCAAACAACAAATCATAGAAACAATCAATAATTTCATTCAAGAGAATGACAATAATGAGACAACATACCAAAACCTATGGGATGCAGCAAAAGCAGTTCTTAGGGGAAGTTTTATATCTCTAAATGCTTACATAAATAAAATAGAAAAAGAGGAGATTAATGAATTGGGCATACAACTAAAAAAACTAGAAAAAGAACAAATTAAAAATCCTCAACTAAACACCAAATTAGAAATATTGAAAACCAAAGGAAAAATTAATAAAATTGAAATTAAGAAAACTATTGAACTAATAAATAAAACTAAGAGCTGGTTTTATGAAAAAACCAATAAAATAGATAAGCCTTTGGTTAATTTAATTAAAAAAAGAAAGAAGAAAACCAAATTACTAGTATCAAGAATGAAAAGGGCGAAGCTACCACCAAGGAAGAGGAAATTAAAACAATAATTAGGAATTATTTTGCCCAACTATATGCCAACAAATTTGACAATCTTAGTGAAATGGATACATATTTACAAAAATATAAATTGCCCAGATTAACCAAAGAGGAAGTAAAATACTTAAATAACCCCATCTCAGAAAAAGAAATTGAACAAGCCATTGATGAACTCCCTAGGAAAAAATCTCCAGGGCCAGATGGATTTACATGTGAATTCTATCAAACATTTAAAGAACAATTAATTCCAATACTATATAGACTATTTGGGAAAATAGGTGAAGAAGGAGTCTTACCAAATTCTTTTTATGATACAAATATGGTGTTGATACCTAAACCAGGAAGAGTCAAAATAGAGAAAGAAAATTATAGACCAATTTCTCTAATGAATATAGATGCAAAAATTTTAAACAAAATACTAGCAAGTAGATTGCAGCAACTTATCACAAGAATAATACACTATGACCAGGTAGGATTTATACCAGGAATGCAGGGTTGGTTCAATATTAGGAAAACTATCAGCATCATTGAGCATATCAACACAAAACCAACAGAAACCACATGATCATCTCAATAGATGCAGAAAAAGCTTTTGATAAAATACAACACCCATTCCTATTAAAAACACTAGAAAGCATAGGTATAAATGGAGTCTTCCTTAAAATAATAAATAGCATATCTAAAACCTTCAGCAAGCATTATATGTAATGGGGACAGGCTAGAAGCATTTCCAATAAGATGGGGTGAAACAAGGATGTCCATTATCACCACTGTTATTCAATATTGTACTGGAAACCTTAGCTTTAGCAATAAGAGAAGAAAAAGAAATTGAAGGCATTAGAATAGGCAAAGAAGAAACAAAGCTATCACTCTTTGCAGATGACATGATGATATACTTAGAGAATCCTAGAGAATCAAGTAAAAAACTACTTGAAATAATAAACAACTTTAGCAAAGTTGCAGGCTATAAAATAAACCCACATAAATCATCAGCATTTCTATATATTACCAACAAAGCCCAACAGCAAGAGATAGAAAGAGAAATCCCATTTAAACTTACTGTAGACATTATAAAATATTTAGGAGTCTACCTCCAAACAAACCCAGGAACTCTATGAACACAATTACAAAACACTTTTCACACAAATAAAATCAGATCTAAATAATTGGAAAAACATCAGTTGCTCATGGGTAGGCCGAGCTAATATAATAAAAATGACAATCCTACCTAAGCTAATTTACTTATTCAGTGCCATACCAATCAAACTACCAAAAAATTATTTTATAGAGTTAGAAAAAATAATAACAAGATTCATTTGGAAAAACAAAAGGTCCAGAATATCAAAGGAACTAATGAAAAGAAATGCAGGGGAAGGTGGCCTAGCAATTCCAGATCTTAAATTGTATTATAAAGCAGCAATCATCAAAACTGCTTGGTACTGGCTAAGAAATAGGGAGGTGGATCAGTGGAATAGGTTAAATATGCAAGACACAGTAGTCAATGACTATAGTAATCTATTATTTGATAAACCCAAAGACCCCAGCTTCTGGGATAAGAACCCACTCTTTGAAAAAAACTGCTGGGAAAACTGGAAAAGAGTATGGCAGAAACTAGGCATAGACCCAAATCTCACACCATATACCAAAATAAAGTCAAAATGGGTTCATGACTTAGATATAAAGGCTGATACCATAAGTAAACTGGGAGAACAAGGAATAGTTTACCTATCAGATCTATGGAGAACAGAAGAATTCATGACCAAACAGGAGATAGAGAACATTATGAAAAGCAAAATGGATAATTTTGATTACATTAAATTGAAAAGTTTTTGCACAAACAAAGCCAATGCAACTAAGATTAGAAGGAAGGTAGAAAATTGGGAAAGAATTTTTACAACCAGTCTCTCTGATAAAGGCCTCATTTCTAAAATATATAGAGAATTAAGACAAATTTATAAGAACACAAGCCATTCCCCAATTGATAAATGGTCAAAGGATATGAACAGACAGTTCTCAGATGAAGAAATTAAAGCCATCTATAGTCATATGAAAAAATGCTCTAAATCGTTATTGATTAGAGAAATGCAAATCAAAACAACTCTGAGGTACCACATCACACCTATCAGATTGGCCAACATGACAAAACAGGAAAATGATAAATGTTGGAGAAGATGTGGGAAAATTGGAACACTAATACATTGTTGGTGGAGTTGTGAAATGATCCAACCATTTTGGAGAACAATTTGGAACTATGCCCAAAGGGCTACAAAAATGTGCATACCCTTTGATCCAGCAATAGCACTTCTAGGGCTATATCCCAAAGAGATCAAACAAATGGGAAAAGGACCCACATGTACAAAAATATTCATAGCAGCTCTTTTTGTGGTGGCAAAGAATTGGAAATTGAGAGGATGCCCATCAACTGGGGAATGGCTGAGCAAGTTGTGGTACATGAACATAATGGAATACTATTGTGCTGTAAGAAATGATGAACAGGCTGACTTCAGAAAAACCTGGAAAGACTTATATGATCTGATGCTGAGTGAAGTGAGCAGAACCAAGAGGACTTTGAACACAATAACAGCCACATTATGCAATGACTAAGATTGTTAAACTGAACCCTTCTCAGCATTAAGGATCTAAGACATCTCCAGAGGCCTCGGGATGGAAAACGCTGTCCACGTCCACAGAAAGAACTATGGAAGTCGAATCGTTATCACTTATCTTTACCTTCTGTTGAGTTTTGTTTTATCTTTCTGATGGTTCCTCCTATTGGTTTTAATTTTTACTTACAACTTCACTAATGTGAAAATATGTTTAATGGGTATGTAAATGTAAAGCCTATATCAAATTGTGCCCTGTCTTGGGGAGGGGGTGGAGGAAGGGGGAGAAAAATTTTAAACTCAAAAGCATATGGAAGTGATTGTTGATAAATCAAAATAAATTAATAAATTTTTTTTAAAAAGAGCAGGTGCAATTTCATATTTGTGTATGCATTCCCAGTGCCTGGCACATCACTGGCACTTCATAAATTCTTGCTGATTGATTGCTCCCTGCCCCCCTTTTCCACTCCTGCTGCCACCACTCTAATATGAGGACTATGTCAACAGCTTACTTATTGTTCTTACAACTCTCAGTCTGAGAATTCATGAAGAATGTAGGAGGAAAGAATTCCAAATCTTAATATTTTCTGATTATGTGGATTAGGATTTATACAGTATAATTCCTTTAAAATACAGTGCTTAAAAGAGCAACTTTGAGATTTAAGTGACAGGTTTCTGAGACATTTAAAAGAATCTAGACATACAACACTTTCAATTTTGGAAGTAGTACAAAAAATTAGCATAACCCCATAATTTTTCTTAATTGATCACATGGTAGAGGAAAGGCAGAAATCACTAGAGTGGATTGTAAATTGGACTCATCATATCTCTTTGATGAAAAGCTAACAGCTCTAGGTAAAATGAAGAATATGATTAAAGAAGATTCAGCATTATGCCTAACAGTAATTAAATGAAATCTATCAACATGTGTAAAATTAAAATATGGCATATTACATGTTACATGTACCTTCTTAAATTACTAAAATGAAATTAGGTGAGGCCACTTTTTTCAAAAGGCAGTGGCATAAAAACTGAAATAGTTTTGACTTATGAATGAGTAAAAAACAGCTGATGCAATTCTGCATAGCTAAGTTATGAGTACAGCGATCCATGATGCTTCCATTCATACCACAAAACCCATCATCTATTTTCGACCCCTAGACTCTGTACTTGGATACACTAACAAACAAACCCATTATTGCAGTTAACTGGAGAAGTTTTGAGAGAGAATAGTATATGTTACTCCTAAGAAATTTTTCTTAAATAAAAAACTAGTACTACTATAATTGTTCAAAAGCAGAGCGATCCTTACATTCATAACTTCATTATTTTAAAGATCAGTGATTCCTGTGGTGAGGAAATTCTTTCCACCATCACCTCTCACAAATCTGTCCTGAACTTTTAGTCTTACAGAGTTGACTGAACCTCAAAGACATTACATGGTCACAGAGCTAATAAGTATCAGGAATCATATTTGAATCCAGGTTTTCTTGACTCCAGATTCAATATCTATACACTCTATTCACTACTTCTTTATATAAAGTGTTTATCACAGACGTTAACAAAACTAAGAAATGTCTGTGAATAAAAGTATTTATTAAGTACGTATAAGTGCAAAGTACTATGTTAAATGCTGGAGATGCAAAGAGAAAAGAGTTCACATCATAACTGGGGAAACAACACATATGGAAGATTTCAGCTTCAAGTTTCTGATGATGAATTACTTAACAGTGCCAAGGTCTTTGGTGGCAAGAAGTGGGTCTTTAACTGTTGTGGATGGAAAATCTGCAGGAATAGTTGCCAGGCTGCATCTACATTAGGATTGCTTCTTCACGTCTGAGGGCACTGAGCTGGTAGTAATGATATTTCCAAAGCCCTTGATTGTATCAAGACACCAATAAGGAAGAGACAGGAAGCAGCACATGCCATCCACAGCCTTGACCACCATTTCCCCTAAGACCCTGAAGGAAACAGCCCAGGATCCTAAGTCCAAGAGTTCTCAGAATAGCAGTGCCTACCAAATCACTGGACCAGCTTCCAGGTCAGCGCCTACAGCCATCATGGAGGAGAGAAATCATTGTGGAAAGGGGGCCTATCTTTCTCATCAAATGTGACTGAGTAACAGGAATCTCAAGCTCCTAGAAAAATAGCATGACACAGTATAAAGTAATATGGATTTGGAGACCTAGGTGTGAATCCTTCATCTCCATGAAGTCAAGTAAACAAATATTTACTAAGTATCTCCCATTAAGTATTCTTAATTAATTCCTTCTGCTAAAGACTTTTCTTTATTCTGTATATCCTCAGCAACCACAGTAGTCAATCAGCATTTATTTTGCATATGCCAATTGGTTGTATTTTAATTATTGATTACATTTACATTAATCACTGGTTATATTTTAATTATTAGAAACCATCCCACATATGCCTTTGGTCTTCCCATCCAGAATACAAGCTCTCAAAGGGCAAACAATTATGTCTTCTATTTAGGATCATAAAAACTTAAGAATGAGAGATGAAAGCAAAGTTACCCGGTCAAACCCCCTCATTCTGTAACTGAAGAAATTGAGGTACAGAGAGGTGAAGGAACTTGCCCAACACTACATGGGTAAGAAGGGGCTGAGGCACTTCAAACTTAGCATTCTCTCCATTCCACTGCCTCTTCCATCTTATAATAACAAATACCAGTGTCTTTTTACCAGGCACTGGGCTATATGATGACTATGTTGTTCAGACATTTCAGTCGTGTCTGACTCTTCGCGACCCCATTTGGGGTTTTCTTGGCTAAGGTACTGGAGTGGTTTGCCATTTCCTTCTCTAGCTCATCTTACAGATGAGGAAACTGAGGCAAACAGGGTTAAGTCACTTGCTCAGGGTCACACAAGTAGTAAATGTCTGAGGCTGGATTTGAACTCAGCAAGATGAGTCTTCCTGATTCCAAGCCCAGTGTTCTATCCATTGTACCACCTAGCTGCCCATATGATTAATCAAATACAAAAAAGAAGACAGATCTTGCACTCAAGGAGCTTATACTCTACTAGAAAGTAACACTTCAAGCAGGCTTCTAAGACTCTTTGAGGAAAAGGATCATTCTACAAAGCAATGGACTGAATTTAGTTCAGAAGTATAGTCATGTGAACTAAAATGAAGGCCTATAAAGTAACTAACAATAATAATAAAAAATAATATTTATATATAGCTTCAAATTTTGCAAAGCACTTTACAAATATTATCTTATCTTCACAAAAACCCTGAGGTCTGCTATTACTATCCCCATTTTACAGATGAGCAAAATGAGGCAGAGAAAAGTTAAGTGATCTGGTCACACAGCTACTAAGTGTCTGAAGTAGGATTTAAACTGAGGTCTTTCTGACTTCAGATCCAATGCTCTATCCACTATACCACCTATTTGCTACACATCTAGCACTAAAGATATCAAATAAATAAATGCTTATAATTAAGGCAAATACAACAATTGTCAGGGTTGTGATGGAGCCAGCTCAAACCAGCTCTTGAAGAATCTTAAATTTTCAGTGTGAGTATTAACACCTCAGAAATCAGCAAACAGTACAAATTAGGGCTTGAGTTATGGTTTTCTTGATTATCTGGACTTGAGAAAGGAAAAAAATCTAAGTTAATTCAGATTAGACTTAAAAGTGCATTCTACATACTACCCCACCACCACCATCAAAGAGCCAGTTGTTAAGCATTTACCAGTATGCTTATATAAATAGTAGAAGTAAATGGCCCAGAAAAACACAAATCAAACTGTGAACTACACTAATTTTAATCAAGTTTAATAATAATTATTATTGGGGCAGCTAGGTGGCACAGTGGATAGAGCACCAGCCCTGAAGTCAGGAGGACCTGAGTTCAAATCTAGCCTCAGACCAAACACTTGACATGTACTAACTGTGTGATCCTGGGCAAGTCACTTAACCCCAAATGCCTAAAAAAAAATTAGTAGTAGTAGTAGTAGCAGCAGCAGTAGTAGTAATATTTATATAGCATTTACTGCATGCCAGGATTTGTACTAAGCACTTTATAAGTATTATCTTATTTGATCCTCATAACAACCCTGAGAGGTAGGTGCTATTAGTATCCCATTTTACAGATAAGGAAACTGAGGCAAATAGAGGTCAAGTGGCATAGCCAGGCTCACACAGCCAGGAAGTGCCTGAGCTTGTATTTGAACTCAGGTTTTCCTGACTCCAGGTTCAGGCTCATCCACTGCGCTAGCTAGCTGCCTCTGTATTATAACTTACAATGAGTCATACTCTACACTGCCCATAGGACAAGTCCAAGAAAATAGGCATTAAGACACTTTATGTGATAAGATTTTTACTGTGGGCATAGAACAAACAGCATTTTGTTTTTAAGGTCTCATCTCTCCAATGCACTGCACAGCACTCTCAATCTGTCTCAAAGGATTAAATCAACCAGAGATTATAATCTTTTCTTCTTCCCAAGACTCAAAGTCTCATGAATCCATGATTCAAAGAACTATCATTCTTCATACAAACTATGTATACATTGCTACCCATATGCACAAACCAAAATGGAGAAAAGGTGAAGAATCTTTCCTTGTTAAAACAAGACACATACTCATCAACCTGATTTTCCTGTTAATCAGTGAGGCAGTCAGCATTTCTTCAGGAAGGGCCTACTATGGACCAAGCACTGCACTAAGCACTAGGGATATATAAGGAAGGGCAAAAACAGTCCCTGTTCTCAAGCAGCTCAAAACTTAATGGGAAAGACAAGCAAATAAATATGTACAACCAAACTATATACAAGGAAATAGAAAATAATTAAAAGAGGAAAAGCACTAGATTCTAATTAGAGGGTAGGTTAAGAGTTCCTTCCACCGGTCATTACATGCCCCATGTTAATTACATTTCTTTTTTCTGTTTTGCTTTGATTGTTTGCTTGTTTGTTTTTGGTGAGGCAATTGGAGTTAAGTGACTTGCCCAGGGTCACACAGCCGGTAAGTGTCAAGTGTCTGGTCTGAGACCAGATTTGAACTCAGGTCCTCCTGACTCCAGGGCCAGTGCTCTATCCACTGTGCCACCTAGCTGCCACATTAATTACACTTCTAAAGAGAATCTGTCAGTGTTTAACAAAGTTAGTAAATCTCAAAATCAGTTTGCTCTTTCTTTTTCCTTAAAAAAAAAAAGATGAACATCAAATGAATTGACCTCTAAAACACATTGTAAAAATAATTCAGTTCATGGTCAGACTTGACTAGATGTCATAAAGTTATAGTTTTCATATGACTGACACATTTTTAAAATAAATTTTGAAAAATTTATACATACATACACGTGTATATAATACAAAATATTAATACAAAATGTATATCATACAGATAGCTACATACATCACAGCTTTAAAGTCCTGGACCTGAACTCAGAGAGAATTGAATCTAAGCCCTTCCTCAGACACTTACTTCACCTTAGGCAAATCACTCATCCACTCCCTACCTAAATTCCTCATTTGTAAAATGGGGATAATAATAGTTCCTACCTCCCAAGGACATTGTGAGGACCAAGTGAGATAATATTTATAAATTACTTTGCAAATCTTGAAGTGCTACATAAATGCTAGCTACTACTATTACCACTACTACCATTACTACTACTACTGCTAAATCAGATGCCTAGGTTAAATAAAAAGTTTTAAATACTCATAACTACAAATGCCTCAAAAAAAGAGACTATCAGACTGAAAGATACAGCAGATCTTAAATTATCTTATCAGGGACACTGCTAAATTCACTTTTTTTTCCCCTCAAAACTGAGCTTTAGAAGTTTAAGTTTGAAATTTTTTTTAAATTTAGGTAAGAACCTGTTAGGTCAAACAAAAGAATTACTAAAACATTCATTATGTTCTCTTACATCAGGTTTAATCCTTTTCTTACATATATTCAGCTAATTTGTATTTCAAAAGAGTCAAAATGTTGGGCCCAGCAACAAACTGTCACATTAACAGACTTATTTCTTGTTTTAGTCAGACTGTGCTTTTTTAAAAAGAAAAAACAAACTCCTGATTATGGAATTTTTTAGACAACTTGTTACCATATCTAAAATTATTAGATGATGGCCATGGGCTAGATACTGGTACATGTAACAAAGTGTCAAAATTAATTTAATCTATTAACTTCACAAGACAGCTAAAGACAGGAATATCTTCCTTTAAATCAGCAAATACTTTTTTTCCCCTCAAGTGAGGCACTTCTATAACACATTCTGTTTATTAATTTCAATTATATGTAATTTGCTGAGAAAATCAATACAATCTTGAGGAAATTCATGTAATTCTCCATCCCTTTTGCCATCTAGTTTCATTATGGGAGCTACTGTTCTAGGTCTTTCATTACCATACGATGTTTGCCTAAGGTTCCATTTCAGAAAAGAATTCTTTTATAAACTAATGTACAACCAAATAACAAAGATTTAACATATGACTTCTAAAAAAACTAGATGCAAGCACAGAGAGTATTAGAATATCTCATTAAAATTTTGTTAAGTAATAGAGATTACTCATTTGAAGCCACAGAAGAAATAAATCTATACACATGATGAAGATTTTTTTCCTAATAAACATTTCAAGTTTTCTGACACTATTAGCTTTCTAAAAGCAATGTCAGAAACGAGAGTAATTACATGAAGAAATCTAAAACACATTTATGTACATAAACTCAATCTACCATAATTTTTTCCACTGATCAGACTTCGGAGATACATAAATGATCAATTGGCCTGACCACACAAAAGTTCAGAACAGTTCATAAAACTAGTGCACTGAACTAGCCACAACTAATTTTACTTACTCAAAAATTTATACACCTTAAAATTGATGCCTTGTCTGATTTTAGTCCACCCAATGAAAATCAATGGCATCATTTAGATATTGACTCGGTTCGAAGAAAAAAATTACAACATTCAAGGAAGTATGCTTCAGTGGTTAAAAGGGTGGAAAACCTGACTTTTAAAATGAAAATTAATGTTTCACACTTAAACTGTATTTTTTTTCAATTTCCAGCTTTTATCCTATTCACAACCTTGCTATCTGAACTGAAACTGAAATTAAAATTGTAATGTTAATAAATTCGTAGGAAAAGCAGTAAAAGAAAGAGAAGCATAACAGATTTTGAATTCTACATCTCCAAACAAGAGTCACATTGGTAATTTGGGTGTAAAAGCACCATATGTTTGAAATTATATTTTAAACTATCCATAATGTATACCCAGGCCAGTTACATAAAGGTCTTCATAAATATTCAAAATATCGTGAGCACTTGCAAATTCAGTCACATTAAATGGTTTTAGTCCCTATTTCTGTTAGTAAGTACATTAGCTGTATACCACATTCAATGAGTGACTGAACACAGCTTGTGGTGAAGCATTCAGCTAATGAGTTTGAAAACAGTCACAAAGAGAAATGTTTGTATTTCTACCCAAAGGAAATCTGCTTAATGTGGATTATGAAACTGTCATTTTATTAGTCAGACTTACCACAAATTGAACTTGTAGTTCAAAGTCACAGCTCATTTGGTCAAATAACACTTGATTACTGAACTTTTAATAGACACATAAAGGAAAAAAAATATCATGGCCAAAGGCTGGACAATGGAACCCACACTTGTGTGTCAGAGTGAGTTTCATCAGTTAAGTTGTATCATTCATCCTCAGAATTTTATTAGCACCTTCAGGCTTACCAAATAAGTAGACTAAAGCCTCTAGCTCCATTTCTTACCCCCATCCCTAACCCTCTGAAACCAAAGAAGTCTACCAATAAAAACATGCTCACAAAGGAAGCCCTTGTGCCCTTACCCTACCTTCTTACCAATTCATGAATCCCTATCACCCCCTACTGAAAGGCACCCTGGCTTTTTTTGGCTTTTTTATCATAATCACTACAGTCTTCCTGCCAATGACACCACCCCTAGCGATTAAGTCTGCAATCAGGGAACCAAAAGGCAGGAACATGAGGTCTGCCTCTCCTCCCTACCACAAGGAATAAACCTGTTCTACCTTTCCCCAATCTGTTAACATATTGTTGCAGTAGAACAGTATCTCTCTACATTGTTCTTGCCTCCACTCTCTTGAACGCACTTTCCAAAATTCCCTCCATTGTGTACCCTAGAAGTGTTCTAAAACCATGTATCTGACAGAACCTACATAAAAAAACATGTGCAGTATAGGTTTCCCACATTCCATATTTCCCAAGATCAGAACTTTAATTAGGAACCCTGGTGCCCAGTACAAGTGCAAGAATGGGGAAAATCGAAGAACTACCTGAGGGAGAAACTTCAAGAAAAGAGGTCCATTTTTTTCCCCCACTCCTCAATTAATCAGCCACCCAAACTGATTTTTATTTAATTCTGGCCTTCTAGAGGGTACAAGTAGGAAAAATGTATACAAGTTGCAGAGAGGTAGTTTAATATCCAATATAATTCTTTAAATTTCCTAATAATTGGACCTATCTAAAAGTTGAATGGGTTGACTAAGCAATCTCCCTTCAGCACTGTCTTCAAGAAAAGGCTGGATGACCATCTGCTAGGGATGCTACAGCAAGAGTCCCGATATAAGTAGAGCTTGGACAAAATAATGACGCCTTCAAAGTCTCTTCCAACACCAAGATTTTGATAATAATATTGGATAAGGTTCACCTTATCCAAATGAACTACCATTACTCAATTTGGAAGCAACAAAAAGCCTAAAGTATCACAGTACAGCTAAAGAGCTGTATATACGGTCCTCACTCAATCAATCCCACTACTCATCTCTTTAAGACTCCTATAGAAAATGTAATGAATTTAAAAGCAAGGTCTGAAACAAATACAGAGAGGCAGAGAATGTTGCTAACACTTTGCCCCAAAGATATCAAAGAAAGAGAAAAGGCCCTATATGTACAAAAATATTTATAGCAGCTCTTTGTTTGGTGGCAAAGAACTGGAAACTAAGGAATGCCCATCAAGTGGAATGGCTGAACAAATTGTGACATATGAATTTAACGGAATACTATTGGGTAGTAAGAAATAAGGAAAAAGATTATTTCAAAGGTACATGGAAAGACTTGAATGAACTGACACAGAGTTACATGAGCAGAATCATTTCTATTATAACATCAATATTATAAAAATGAACTATTCTGAAGACTTGCTTAATTGACAAAGAATGAAATGAGCATAACCAGAACAATTTCCACAATACCAACACCACCTTAAAACAAGCAACTTTGAAAATTGTAAGAATTCTCATCAATGCTGTAACTGTTCATCATTACAAAAGAATGATGACAAAGCATGTTATCCACCTCCTGACAGAGAGGTGATGGATGCAGGTTGCAGAATGAGACATGTTTGTTTGTTTTGACATGGCCAATGAAGAAATTTGTTTTCTTTGACTATGTAGTTTTGTTACAAGAATTTTGTTTTTGTTTTCACTCTCCACTATCCAAGGGGTAGGGAGTAAGAGGGAGAGAAAATAGACTTCTGTTCATTTTTTTAAAATTTAATTTTAAAGAAGAAAATTCTTGGAAATGGAAAAACAAGAACTATGAGATTGAGGGACTAGACTGAACCCACTAAATTAATACTATTTTAATAGCTGTAATAAGGGGAATTAAAGAACCCTACTAAGTGCAATATGAGATACACAGGGTTCAGAATTGGGATGAGTCTTGTGATTCATTGATATAGGGAACTCCTGGTTGTAACCTTCTCTGCACATTGTTAAATGACTTTCCCACACTCACATACACACACCCACATCTTTAAAAGCCGAAGTTCAATGAAGAGTACCATTCTAGTTACCTAATGGTCAGATTTCCAGAAATTTCAATCAAAAGGTGCAAACTCACAAACTAAAAAAGGCCTCTAATCATTTAGGAAAATATATCCCACAAAGCCTGCATTTGTACTTTACTCAAAAGAAAAGTAGAACTATCTTCAGATCAGAACTTACTACTCTGAATTGCTCATAAACACAAGGTGTCCCTAAAGCTTTAGTGAAGTTTTAAGCTTTAAAAGTTTAAGAAAGGTTAAGTGACTTATTCAAAGTTCACCCAGTAAGTATATGACCCAGAATTCAACCAATTAAACCTTAATAGCTTAAAACTCCACTAAGACTTTGGGGGCACTCTGAATAAAGTTATTTACAAACAGTTATCAATTTTCCCTGACAAGTGTCAATTTATAACAGGTGGTAGTACAGAGCAAATGAAAAGCAAAAAATTAGGAAATAAGTTGATACAGTGGAGGAGTGGGTAATAAGCCCTAAATACTCAATGAATATAGAGAAAACAGAGAATACAGTTGAAAGCAAAAGCAAAGAATACTATCTTGAAGATATGGGGAAAAGGAGAGAGAAGAGTGGTAAGAGGCACAACAAAGCGTTATTGGCTAAAGCCAAGGAAGAAGATATATCCAGATAGAAGGGATATTACTGAAAGATCAGTGAGATCAGAACTGATGATCAGAAGATCACTGATTTTAAAGAGAACAATTTCAGTAGAGTTAGGGAAGATAAACTAGACAAGATAATCTAGATAGCATGAAAGATGAGGCATCAAGAATGGACTACTTTTCAAGGAAGAGGATGAAATAGCTGGACGAGACTAAAGAATCAAGGAAAAGGTTTTTTTCTTAAATCTGAGAACTTTTAACTCATTTATTGGAAAATAGGAAGGAACCAGTAAAAAGAGACAGAGACTGAAGATAAATGAGTGAGAAAGGATCCCTGGAAAAGATGAAAGGGGGAGGATCAAGGGCAAAATCTCTACCTTATCGAAGAGTAGGAAGACAGTCTTTTGAGACAGGAGGAAAAAAGAAAGTGAATAATGATGTCAAATTTTTGAGAAGGTAGAAAGAAAGCTGAGGGAGTTCACAGGGGATGACTTCTAACTTCTATAGATATGAGGGATGGACCTGTAGCTGGAAACTTGAATTAAATGAATATTCATTATAATAAACATGCATAATTATCCAACATACTATGTGATTAAAATTGTATATTCCTAATTCCCAAATACATAAACTTTTACATACCAAACTCTCAGTCAGCTATTATGCCAAGGGTGTCCAAAGTAGCATTAAATGGTAAGAGAAGAAAACTGGACAACAGTCTCTGCCCTCAGATTACTTAAAATCGAGTTGGGTAGACAAAAACAACTCACAGCAATATAAAATTTTGCAGTTCACAGTGCATTTTCTTCTCAACAACTCTATAAAGTAACACAAGTATCACTATTATCATTTCACAGATAAGGAAACTAAGGTTCCAAGGTTAAGTGGCTTGTCCAAGGCCACATAGCTAGTGTCTGAACCAGAACAAGAATTGTCTTCTAACTCCAAATACAGTGTTCCTACTACAAAACCACAGAACATTAAGAGAGAGAGAGAGAAGAGAGAGAGAGAGAGAGAGAGAGAAGAGAGAGAGAGAGAGAGAGAGAGAGAAAGTGAAATAATTAGCTAGGCAATATTTCGTGGAGGGAACTGTACTTGAGAAAGGCCTTGAACGCTTGGTACCTACCAAGACAGAGAGAGGGCATTTCAGCCTCAAGGGAAAACATGCACAAAGGAGAAGCAACAGTTATTATTAAGTCCCTCTATAAGAGGGACTGTGAGAAGACTGACCTTATTAGAACTGAAGTACCCTGTTGCTAAGCAATGAGGCAACACCAATAAATAAGCAGAGTGAGGACAGAGTTAAAATAGCAGAATATAAGCACCTTGAGGGTAGGTCCCATTTCAGTTTTTCTTTTTGTGTCCCCAGCACCCATCACAGTGTTTCCCACATAGAAAACATTTAACTGACTGAACCAAAACAAATAAAGAGGGTCTTGAAAGCTAAGCAGGTTGTTTGGGGGCACTTGGGGTTGGTGGTGTTTTATGTTAATAAAAATTGCTTTAAAATGCAATTGAAACAGCTAAGTGGTCGAGTGGAAGAAGCATTGGGACCTTGGAGTAAGAAAGCTGAAAGTGAGTTGGAATCTTGCCTCTCTGACACTTATAAGCTGTGTAACCACAGAAAGTCATTTAACCTCTCTTGGCCTCATGTTCCTCATCCGAAAAATTATGGGTTTGGAGTTAATGGCCTTTAAAGTCCCTTCCAGCAATAAATCTATGATCTGTTGTTTTTATATTATCCTATATTTTCTATGTTATTTATAACAAATATGTTTTTACAGCAGTGATCAGAAAACAAACTGGTTTTACCAAAAACAGAAGATAGTTGTATAGAAGCCAAAACTTCATTTGGTGCTCAACAAAAAAGAAACTAAAGTTGTTAGAATAATATCTGGAAATGCAAAGAGAGAAAATGCCACATTAATATTGGGAATAATGCTCTAAGGAGGAATTCAAAATGTAGCTACCTTCAAATTAAAACGATACATCTTGAAAGAAGTTAAAAACCTAAGTCCGTCTTTCCCAGACTGCTGGCCTGGAGTTGTGTGTGCTTATGCTGACTGGATACTTTCCTATCAACACACCCAGCACTTCAGAAGATGCAACAACTCTGCCAAGAATCCTGCCTTCAAAGGGCCTTCGTTGCTATGGCAACTGCATGTTCTTCAGGAACCAAGTTAGAGGCGCCCTATGACACATACATGAAAGATGTCCAAACTCTGACTGATTCCTCCTTGAGGCACAAGGCATATCCTGTCACAACCCTACCAATTTTCACTTGCAGGGATAAAAGGTATCATACACTATTTGATGACAATTCATGGGGCATTTGGTTTATCTAAAAATAAACAGCTGCATCTAGAAGGGGGGAGCATTCTTTCATATTACAAAACAGATGTTCTGAAACACAAAGACCAATGCAATAAAACATTTGAATCGTTTGAATAAAGGGGGCCTGTATGTGTCTCTCTCTTTCCTCTTCCAGGTAGCTCAAAATACCTTCCTAAAATGTGAAGGAAAAAGATCAAAATAGTCAGACTTGCCAGAACCCCCACACAAGGGACTTTGACCATGACATGGGGTTTCCCTGTTCTTTGTCTTCCACTAAAAAAGTAGGAAGGAATTATTTAAATACCTTATCAAAAACTGTCAACACAAAATGACAAAAGCTGCTGAGTTATATGAGCCATAAAATCTTCCCAGTTTCAGGACTTTCCTCAGTATGACAGGAATACCCACAAGAGAGCCTATATAAGTATCTGTCACTGAATGGACTTGCTAATAAGTGACATGTGTTTAAAAAAAAAAACACTTATAAATGAGTTCAAATGTGTTTTCAGATGGAGGATACTTCTGACTTAAGGAAAATGTTCTTTCACCTCAGCTGGATCCTCACACTGACAAGGCAGCCAGCTTTTCAGTAAAGTTCAAATGGACCTCAAAGGTTAATGGCAAATGCCATGGATAATAAAAACAAAAATTTTTATCCAATCAAACACTATAAAGTAACAGTAAGTGTAATGAACTCTCTGGATTCCAAAGAAACTTACTGTTTCCAGGAAGAACTCCCAAGCCAAAAAGTTGGGAGGAAAGGGGAGAGAAGGCAAATATTTATATATTGAAAAATGTTTTCTAATTGTCTTCTATTAAAATTTCGGAAACAAGTTTCTGCTGGGAAGAAGATGCTTTCAATGTTTCTTTAAATCACTTTTAATAATTTTAATATTTACTTCAAGAAATACTCTTAAAATTTTGTCAATATATAATCTATATGCACTTAATTTTCCCATATAACCTTAGCAAGACAAGTCAAATGAACAGTCAAGCTTAAAACTTTAGAAAGAATTTAAAAGCACATACATATTAAAATACATAGCTGAGTTAATTCCCCCTTCATTAGAAATTCTCACTGACACCATGGGAACTGAATACTTAAGCAGCCACACACTGGCTGTGCCATTATTCCAAGACTTTGGTGAAACTCCACAGGTAGAAATGATGTCCAGACAGTGTATGGAAGACCTAATTTGTAAACATTAATTTTTTTTAAACTGGAAGGAACCTTAGAAATCTTTCACTCCAACCCCCTCACATTATAGAAGAGAAAAAGAAAAGAGGCCTGGAGAGGCTGAATGATTTGCCCAAAGTAATTTTGCTAGTTAACAGCAACTCAAGAACAGACTCCACATGACCAGACACCTGGCCAAAGCTCTTGTCTTGCTTTTTATATCTCTTCCTCTCATGTGGTTAGGAATATGAAGTCTCCCCCTTTACCTGTCAATAAAACTAAAGATAGTATTTTCTACATAAACAAAGTTATACAGTTATCATGTAATTTTCACTGATGCTAATAACTAGACCATTGGTCCAAAAAAAAAGCCTCTTCAGAATATACACAAAACCATTAAAATGAAAACTCTTTAAAGGAAAAAAATATATAAACACACAAAGACAAAAATATAAAATTATTCTGTTAAAATATATATTTACTATTAGGATTGAAATGACTGAAGAGATAGGTAGGGGCTTTGAGATTACAGTAAAAACA
Source organism: Phascolarctos cinereus (assembly GCF_003287225.1). NCBI lineage: Eukaryota > Metazoa > Chordata > Mammalia > Diprotodontia > Phascolarctidae > Phascolarctos > Phascolarctos cinereus. The sequence goes on from NW_027555736.1 coordinate 156,634,340, forward strand.
TTATCAGCAAATTCAAAGCCCCACTTGCTGTGGAAAGAAACAGACACTTTTAAAGGGAGGCTGGTGGAAATCATACAGCTTTCACATTCAACACTCCACCACCCACTCCCTATTATTAGGGAAGTCTAGTAGCCTAGGTTGAAAAAAATACAAAGTAAGATTACAGGCTATGTACAAGCCATATTGGGAGAGGGGTGGAAGGAAGAGAAAAGAAGGGAAGACTGAGTCCAGTCTCCATTCAGACCTATGCAGCAATTAACGAGAAAGGAAACATTTAGTGCTGCTTGAAACAGCACACCAATTCAGTTTATCCATCTAAGATGCAAATTAGATCAGTTTCACATCTTAGCAATGGTATGGTAGAAACAGCATGGGGTTCTGTGTCAGGGGATCTGGGTTTGAACCCTAACTCTGCCACTTACTCTTAAACAAATCACTTAGCCTTCTCAGGAACTCAGTTTCCTCATCTGTAAAATGAAGTGGGGGTGTGGGCAGGAGATAGACCAAATAAACGACCTTTAAGGTCCCTCTTGCTCTAAATACATGATTTCCATAAACTCCTATGATCCTACAGTTTTAAAGCAAACCTTTGATTGTGGTTTATCAATTTCATCTAAAATTAATTCCAGGCTTCTGGTGATATACATTTTATACAAATCTCACACAGATGAAGAAGGTTTAAGGGCGTTTGTTTTGGGGGATTTAAAAAATAATTTTGTAGACGCTGCCTCCATTAGCCCAGGTTATAATCCCTCTACGCTTTCTTAACCTAAGCAATTCTTGCTTACTTCCTTCTATAAAGATAGCACCTAATGTCATGATGGAGGCTTTCCTATAGGCCTTTTGATTTTTCATATGGAACAGTAAATTAAAGCATTTTAAGAGTAAAAAAAATCAATTTAACTCAATTGTACCCTACTATTTTGTTCACATATTTTTTAAAAAATACAATCTCAACACCAAAAGAGAGGCATCATAGTACAGTGGGTAAAAACCTGGTCTCACAGACAGAAAGACCTAGATTCAAGTCCCATCTTTGACACATACTAGCTTTGTGACCCTGGACAAGTCATTTAATTTTCCAGGGTTCTAAGCAACTCTCCAAGACTTCAAGTTACAGAGAAGGTGTTGGTCTACATTGGCGGAGGGAATATCCTCTCCAGGGAGTTCCCTACTCCCTGAAGTGATGAGTCCACTCCCTATCCTATTCTTTAGCCTCATATGGATTCAACTAAACAACCCCAAAAAGTTTTCATCTGAATTTTCATCTCTAGCCATAACCTTTCCAGAAAGCTCTAATCACTTATTTCCAGGTACTTGCTGAACATGTCACAGAAGCATAGATCCAGAATTGGAAACAATTTTGGAGGTGATCTAGCCCAACCCTTTCATTTCATAGACGAGGAAACGAAGGGCCAGAGAGGGGGAGTGATTTGTTCAAGGTCTAACAAGTGCCAGAGCTGAGATTTGAACTCAGATCCAGTGACCAGGTTCAGCACACCTGAACATAAGCAGGAGCTCTCACTTTTGTATTCATTGCTAGCACATTACCTAGAATAAAGGAGATGCTCAGTAAATGCCTGTAGATATCCACCTAGAGATGTCCCCAATTTATCCAAAACTGAACTTTTCATCATTCCTTTAAGACTTGCCTCTTCCTCTCCCTTAACTTTTCTGTTTCTGTGCACAACATTACCACTGTCTCAGTCACTCAGGCTCAAAAGCCATAAGACTATGGACAAATCTCTAAGTCTCCATTTCCCCACCTATAAAAAGAGGATAAAAATATTTGCACTACTCACCTTAGTGGGGCTGTGAAGAAAACTGCTTGTAAATCTTAAAAGCACTACATAAAGCTATATACTGCTATTATCTTTTGATTTCCATCTCTCCCTCATCATCTCCCCCCACCTTCAGCACTTAACCATTTGCCATCTTTACCACAATCTCTCACATCTATTCCTTCACCCTTTCCCTTTCCAATGTAATTACCCTAGTTTCGACATTCCCCCTTTCACATAACTTAGATCATCATCACAGCCTAACTCACCTTCTTGCCTCCTCCACCCCTTACATTGTTGCTAAAGTAATCTTCCTAATGCAATACTCTGATCATCTTGTTCTCTGCTCAAAAAGCTTCAGAGTCTCCCCATTGCCTACCGAATAAAGAATGCATTCCTGAATCTGACTTTAAAGACCCTCCTATAGCAGGGGGGCTCTTTACCTTTTTTGTGTCACAGATCCCTTCAGCAGTCTAGTAAAGCCTTTTTAAATGTATAAAATGAAATTTATAGGATTACAAAGGAAACCAATTATATTAAAATAGAGTTATCAAAATGTTTTCTTGAGAAAACAAGTTCATGGACTCCAGGTTAAGTATCCTTGCTCAGTGCCAATCTGCCTTTCTAGTGCAATGTCAAATCTTCTAGCAAAACTTAATTACATATTATCTCATGTTCTCACACTGCCCTCTCCGATGATCAACCTATTTTCCCGCTCCTGGAAAGCACGTTCCCTCTCAGCTCTATTTCTACCTACTGAAATCCTTCCTGTCATTCAAATTCCAATTTGGGTACCGCCATGAAACCTAATTTCCCCAGATGGACGGACACTCTGTCTCAAACTTCTCACCACTTTCCAAACTGGCTCCTTCTGGTTCTCTTTTACGGTTATCTGTATACATATCTTATTAGACTGTAAGTTGTTTTGAGGGCAGGGACTGTATCCTATTTGATCTTCCTATTCCTAGTGTCTAGCTTACTGTTTTACATATAGTAGGTATTTAATGAATGTTTGCTAAATTGAAATACAAATATATAAATGTCATTTCCCCTAAAATATTGTAAGCTCTTTGTGTGGAGGAACTTTTTCTTACTCAACATCTTTTATTCCACCCACCTACCCACCCAAGGTACAGTGCCTTCCACATATTAAGTACTCAAATATTTGTTGAGTAAAATATAGTGAAATACTGGTTTCCAATGCAACTTTCAGATTTTATGGAATGAGGCACATTTAATCTCTCAAAAAACAAAGATAACATTCATGCATGTGTATGTCTTCAGAATTCCATAGAAAAATAAACCTTTTATCAAAAGCTTTGAAGTCTGTAAATAAGCATAGAAAAGCAGCTTCTAATACAGAAAGAAGTGATTTAAATGGATGAAACTCTCATCAGAATTTCAAAGGGCAATTATAACAACAAGTGATAATTAGATATCTAACACCCAAGCAAATAAGAACATAAAATCATAGTATTTATAGTTGGAGGGGACCTATGATATAATCTAGTCTACTACCTCACTTTACAGTTGAGGAAATTAAGACCCAGAGAGGTTAAGAGACTTCCTATGGCCACTCAGGAAAATATAGCATAGTCAGAATTTAAACCCAGCTCTTCTGACTTCATAGCCAGTGTTCTTGCCCAGTCTACATTCAACCAAAATAAACTTTGGAACCCCACTTCCTCTCATTTGCCTTTAATATCTGATTTGGATTTCTTTTACTCTATTTTCTCTCACATTCATTTTCCACACATTATTTCCTTCTATTCCTGTCTTTCTTCTTTCTCTATATTTCTCTTTCTTTCTCCACTTTCTACTCTATTATCTGGCCATAATATGAATTGGAAGTGAATTTTTATTATTTCTTAATTTTTTTTACATTCCCTGTTCTTAAAATAAAAATTAGGTTAACTGCACCTTAAATATTTTTCTCTAAAAAAGGTAGTTTTTTTTAAACTTGGATGTGAGCTTGAAGTGATTTCTTCTAATAACAATAACAGTTTCTATTTATTGAGCAGTTCAGCATTATAAAGTGCTTTACATATGTTAACTCATTTGACCCATCCAATTACCCTGTGAGGCAGGGAGGGGAAATATTACTCACATTTAATATGAGGAAACAAACTCAGGTTAGCTGGCTTGCATAAAATCAAACAGCCAGTATATGGCAACACTAGAACCATAAATCATTTCTTCCAGTCCCAAGTAGAGTAATAGACCAAGTACCCTACAATAATAACAACTATGATAGAAGATAACAATACAGCGTTTGGGGTTTGCAAAAGCTTTAATCTCCTCAGATTCGCACAACAACCTAATGAAGATGTTGTCATTGTCATCCCCATTTTACGGATGAGGAAACTCAGGCCGAGAGAGAGTAAGTGACTCACTTAAAATAACTCTAGCTAGTATATGTCTAAGGTGGATCTGAACTCAAGTCTTCTGGACTTCAAGTCCAGTATTCTAATTATTAAGAGTCTAAAATTTCTTATCCCAGTCCACAGAAAAAGGTCAGTTGTTGCTCATCTTAAGTAGTCTATCTTACCAATGTGATCATCCAAAATATTTTCTTTATAGTAACAGGTTAATAAAGGGAAAAAATTTCTCAAAAAGCATTTGGCTAGCAATGGAGTATTTATCACTAAGGAATGCTGTATGCAATAAAGGAACAAATCTGGATTTAAAAGGCACTAATTCTATATGACTTAATAAATGTCCTTCATTTATCAATGCAATTCTCATCCAAAGTTACGCATAAGTACACCTTGGGACAGTCATACTATCTGCAAATAATAATACTATATCAATAATAAGATATAGCAGTGAAAAGAGCACTGGCTCTGAATTCAAAGGACCTGAGTTCAAATTCCATCTCTAACGTTTACTATCTGTGTGATCACAGGATACTCACAATCTCTCTTGGACTCAGTTTTCTCATCTACAAAATCAAGGCGTTAGATTAGATCCCTTCCAGCTCTGGACCTATGTTCCTTTTATTCTAAGACATCTACATTGAATATGATTATTAGGGAGTTTAGAAACACTGACTGAGCCTATATAACTATAATTTTTCTCAAAAAAAGAATAACTAAAGCTGAATAATAAATTCTTTGTTAAGGACAGAATAACATAAAAGTGCTAGAAAAGCAATGATTTCAATCAAACAACATTAAATTATAACTCAAATCATTAATCAGAAGGATTCAATTTAAACCACTGGTCAGGAAATGTTAATTTAATCATCTATTTTCCTAAAGAAAAGTTCATACTTGTTTGCAGTGACCTTAACACATTCTTCACAACTCAAACTTGAGTTTCATTTTTCAAAGACATGCATTTCATAATACATTAAATTACTTGGGTTTTTTGGATTAATTTTGCTACTCTATCTAAGAACTGAAAGATATTTTGTTTTGTTTGGTTGGGGTTTTTTTTTTTGCCAAAGGTAACTGAAGCAGAGAGGTGTGAAATTATTGAGAGGTGAACCACTTCCAATTAAAGGTGCTAATGATGGACATTTAAGGCATTTTTTTACCATATCGCATCAGAGTATAATCACCAAAGGACAAATACTTAATTTTATTTAAAAGATGGTATTTTTTTCACTTAGGAACATAAAACTTTTTAAAAATAAGTATTTAGATTTGAATTTTTTTATTGTTATATTGCCAAATGTGAAATTTTAAAAATACATGTTGCAAGAATTATTTTTCCATATGAAATGATAAATATGAAAAAATCAGGAATATGAAATGATTCAGAGAAAAGTAAGCAGAAGCAGAATAATTTACATGACCACAATAATGTAATGCTAATAACAGTGAAATACTTCAGAATTCTGAGCAATGCAGCAACCGACCATGACTTCACCAAACATGCCTCAACCATGATGGTAGATTATAAGTACAGAATGAAGTATACATTTTCCAGACAGTCAATGTGTTCACTTTTTGTTTGATTATACATATTTGTTGCAAATGAGAGTTCTATTGGTGGAGGACAGAAGTCACTGAGAAGTCATGGTGATACTTAAAAACAGGAAAAGAGAATCTTTAAAACATACTAAGTTACACATGTGTGTTTAATGACTGTGAAGCCTCTTCCAGTTCTAAATCTATGAACTTGTGATCCTCTTCAAACAGAGGAGTGAAGAGAAAAGAGCACAAGATCTGGAGTCAAAATATCTGAGTTCAAATCTGAGTTTGCTATGTGACATTTAATGAACAATTATTTAATAATATCAATGTCTGATATTCATCTCTCTGGGTATCACTTTCTTTGCAGAAAGACATTGATAAATTCCTATGATTCTACACTGAATTTAAGCAGCTAATTCAAGCTTTATCTTTCTCTTCACTGACAGAATTTTTTTAAAAAAACTGCCATTTCTGAAATGATTTCTAAATCCAAAATTGGCATTGTTTAGTCATTTTTTTTTAGCAGTGTCTTTGTGACCCGATTTGGTGGGTTTTGGTTTTTCTTGGTCAAAGATACCAGGGTAGTTTGCCATTTGCTTCTCTAGCTCACTTTACAGATAAAGAAACTAAGGCAAACAGGGTTCAACAGGGTTAAGTGTCTTGCCTAGGGTCACAGAGCTAGTAAATGTCTGAGGCTAGCTTGGAACTTAGAAAGCGAAGTCTTCCTGACTCCAAGCCTGGCACTCTAGCCACACCTAGCTACCCAACATTCAAAATTAATTAGAGCTAAAAATAAAAACAATGTATTCCAATAGAAAGAGTTAATTGTCAAAACTGTGATTGTAAGATCAATTTCTAATAAATCTTGAAGCCAAAGCACTCAGTATCTCTAATGGTTCTAATCAAATCTCAAGCCTTTGACAAAACTGACTCCAAACCTAGTCTTCAAATTCCCTTTCATAATGTTTTCCCACCCACAAGCACTAAACATAAGAATTAGTCAGCTCAGTGTTTATCGACATATATCTAACAACCAGAAAAACTTTAAGTAATCCTCATCACAGATGAGTGCCCTTGATTCACACATGACTAAATTTCAAGAGACTTCCAAAGTACTATCTAATGGAGACAGACTGCCTTGGAGCTAGGTAAATAGCACTTAAGGATGGGGGAAATAAAATCCTCCCTAGGTAAAAATTTAGCAGTTTAAGAGATATTCCTATAAATTTTTCAGGTCATTGTGACAACCAGAGTGTAGCTGAAAAAACCAGGACAGGACCTACTATTTCTATTCAATAAAAACATTCATGCTCCCTCTCTCCAAAGACTTCATGCTCAATTCTTCCCTAAACAATCATCATATTTCTGAAGACAACTAAAAACTACCCAAACAAGTCACACAATCGAAACTATGGCAAGCTTTGGTGTGGAAGCAATGATGCTGAACTGTCATTCAAACAGTATAAGGAGTATTATACTATAAGAAAAAAAAAAAAACACAAGCCAGGTAAGCATCTGAATTCTTGTCTCAAAATGAAGGCAAGCCTTGCTTCTCTGTGTCTTCAGTTCAGGTGGGAAACAAAATTGCAAAGTGAAGGACACTTTCCAGCATGAAACAAAGAAGCAACCAACTTTTTGAGGGATGATTTTTTTTAAAACTAAGTACAAGTTTTAGTAACTCTGGAACAACTCACATTGGAAGAAAAACTAAAAAGATGACCAAAAAAATTGCTGGAAATCTGTTCTAGACCATCCTTGTTGGTTACAGTAGTATCAACAGATGAAGACATTTACTATATAAGATCGATGATGCTGACAAGAATGAAGGTATATAGATAATAAATCAACAAATGGAAAACAGAGTTAAGTATATTACAAATAAAGTCCAAATGTTTGTTACTGCCTACATTAACTGGCCAATCTTAACAAGAAAAAGAAATACATTGTAAACAAGAGTGTTTTCTCATTAACTAGGCTTAGAGGTGTGAATGCCAATAATAATTATTGATCGCTCATTTCTTCATTTATTCAACAAATATTTATCAAATGACTACCATCCCAAAGATACTAGGAGAAGCAAAGATGAGAAACCCTCACAAATAACTAGAATAAAATCCAGCATATGTAAGTACTATGAAAGAAGTAATAAACTTTTCTATAACAGTCCATGGAAGGAAGGGGTAGTTAAAACTTTGAAGATGATAGGATCTGGACAAGATAAGACTGGAGAGAGGGAAATAGAAAATAGAATTTCAGGGAAAGGAAGCAAGAAGCACAAGGGATGTATAGAGGTATGGGTGTGGGTATATGTGTGTTAAAAGGAATGGTAAGTAGTCCAGCTGGGCTAAAGGGAAGACATGAAAGTAAGCAGTCAGAAAAACCACCGAACATTAGGTTAAAACCAGATAATGGTGAGCCTTGATTGCCCAGAGGTTATAAAAAAAAAAGGACATTTAATGTTCCTGAGCAAGGAAATGATACGATCAGAGTTGTGTTTTAATACTAGTAAACTGGTGGCTAAGGGCAGGACAAATTGTGGAAAGGAGAGAGCAAAAGAAACAGAGGCAGAGGAAAATTAAGAGACTACCACAACAGTCCAAGTGAAAGGCAATAAGAGTTTGAACTGCATTGGTGTCAGTGAGAATGAAAGGGAGATAAAGGCAGGGACAACGTAAAGGGTCTTTGTGCTCTGTGCTACTTGCTGATCCCAGGTGCCATCTTACCCTTCCCTGCTTCTGTGCATATTCTCCCCCCATACCCAAAATGAAATGTAATTTGTATATCCTTTTGGAATGATGTTATATTCTATTTGAGGAAATAAAACAGTCTAGATAAATTCCTCTCTCTCCATCTAGCCCCTGATCAGGGGTAGAGAAAATAGATGAATGATTATGTGCAAAAGATCTTCCACAAATCTATCACCCAACCAGAAAGATCTCTGATTGACTGATAACAAATGTGAATTGTAGAATGGGGTCAACAGACTTCATGCAGCATACCTACGTGAGTGAATGTTGAGAGAAAGAAATTACATTTCTCTCTAAGAATTATAAGGCGGCTAAGTGGTACCCATCCTAGAGGGGAACCATCATCTAAAATAAGTCTGAAGCCCTTTAAAGACCCTGCCTCTGACACTTACTACCTCTGTGACCTCAGACAAGTCATAACCTCCATGTGCCAGGGTTAGCCTAGATGGCCTCTGAGATCACTTCCCATTCCAGATCTACGATTCTAGTTAGAAACTAGCATGTGACTGGATAGTTTTTATTTTAGCAATATTTTTTCATTCCTTTTTGTAATTATTTCCAAATTAGTACATTCTCTTTTGCCTACTAAATAAACACTAGACAACCCATTTTAGTTGTCTAAAAGGTGTGGCAGATAGGGATAAAATAAGAAAGAGAGCAAGCACATCCAAATCCATAATCCAGTTACTATGTTGGCAGAAGTGGGAGAGGGATATAATTAAGTAAACAGTAGAGTAGATCAGCTAAGTGGCACAGTAGATAGAAAGAATGTCGGGCCCAGAATCAGGAAGGCTCAACTTCCTGAGTTCAGATCTGACCTCAGATATTTACTAGCTGTGTGACCTTGAGCAAGTCACTTAAATCTGTCTGCCTCAGCTTTTTCATCTATAAAATAAGCTGGAAAAGGAAAAGGCAAACCACTCCACTATCTTTGCCAAGAAAACCCCTAATGGGTTCTCAAAGAGTCAGACACAACTGAAAAAAGACTGAACTGATGGGAGTGCCAGAACACAAATATGGTTCAGAGACTAAGGTCAGCAGCTCAGTGTCTTGAGTTGGAGTTCAATGATCATTACTATCAAATCTATCTCTTTGCCCCAAGGTGACAATGATGATATTAGAATGGACAAGTGAAGAATGAGAAAGTACTAAATGGTGAAATTCCTGGGGTCAAAAGAAAAAAATCCACAAGATGAGTTTTGAGAAAGAGCTGGCATCCATAGCAAGCTGACACAGATCAGATCCTTCTTTCTTTCTTTCATTTCTTTCTTCCTTTCTTCCTTCCTTTCTTTCATAACCTCCTCTAACATCACCATTGGTTGAAATCTTATCCTTCCTTTAATGTCCAGCTCAAGTGTCATCTTCATGGATTCGTCCCTGATCTCCCAGCGAGAAGTAATTCACTCCCTTCAACTTTCTCATGCCACTCTTTTTACTTCTATGCAGTCATCTGTATTCCGTCTCATATAAAAACTAAATGTCTAATCCCCTTATTAAATTATAAATTTCTTGAGGGGCAAAAATGTCATTTTTCATCTCCACATCCCCAATACCTAGCAAAGTACTTTAAAGCCCAAAAGTATGCAGCATTAGTTAAACTGAATTGACACAGAAAAATGAAATTTTTTGAAAAATTAATGAAAGGCTACAATTATTGAATAAGTAATTACTAATATGTCTATTTTAGTTGCCCTTGAAATATGTACTTTAGTAATGCCTAGTTCAATTCAACATATATTTAGCATCTTATATACAGAGGACTACTAGGTGGTGAGACTGATAAGAAAAATAAAACACCCAATGCACTAAAGGTATTCCTGATGAAAACATAAGTAAATATATAAGCTTTTTGCCATTACAGTAACCAGAACATCAAAAAGCCTTCTCAGTGAAATCCACAGTTTAAAAAAAGACAAATATAAACATCCAACCTGAAAAAAAAAGTAGATGAATAATGCATATTACCAGACTATGACACACAACTAGAAGGTATCCTATGCAGTTAGTTCATTAATATGTACATTATAGATAAAAGTTAATAATTTGGGTCAAGAATTAAGTAGTAAGAAGAAATTGGGCTGAACTGCATTTAGGAAACTGTGTGGTATTTTTCATCATTACAAGCTGCTCAGTGCCACTAAAGTCCCTATTCTCCCAGGGATGCCATACATCTACGAAGAATCAAAAACTACAACTATCTCAAAGGCAATGGAAAGACGTAGCAGTCATTAGTAAACTGAACATGTTGCCAATAATGAAGAAAGTATCAAGGACAAGTACAACTTTTTAAAAAGAGACTGACTGTTTATGTGGTAAAAATGAGATAGAAAGCCTGCATAGCAGTACACTGACACTCTAGAAATATTAAAAGATTTACAAGAAAGGGTCTAATATTAGCTTTGCTGTATGAAATCTTTGAAAAGATATGGAGAAGAACTGTTCACCATGAGAAGTTGCAGAGGGGTTGCAATTTGGAGTGCCCACTCTGATGAAATCATGCCTCACAAATGTAACAAAGTATAACTGAGTCTACAAAAATATAAAATGATAACTTGAAATGTATCAATAAATCATCACAATGTTTCATTTAAAATTTATTTGTTTTAGAAACAGTATTATCAAGGTTCAATATTTAACACTTCATCTTCAGCAATTAAAAGGCAATATATCTAAGCCACTGTTACTTTTTTGGATTAGCTCTGTGTTGTTTGCATTCAAAACGAAATTGTCCGTTTTCAGCATCAATAATGCCCACTACTTCAATACACTCTGAAAACATTTCCAAAATGTTTCAAGTATTCACCCTTACAAAATACTAGAGAAAATATTTTGAGCTTAACATACTCAATTGAGAACCTTCTGGTGACTAAAAAGAAAAAAAAATGCATGCAGCATCAGTCACTTCCATAATGAATATTTCATGAACTTCGTTTTTTGCACATTATCTGAACTTCAGAGTTTTGCACATATATTGTGCCAAATATGAAGTTTTAATGCATTTTAGAAATTAAACCTTTATTCTTACACCCTTGAAATGAAAGATGCCCACGTTAGTCCCATGGTAAGAGCTGTAGCTCCTCGTTTCTCTCCCATGACCTTCAGTCAAAAGCGCCTAATTTCCAAAGGAATATGTACCTATGGGACAGGGACCCCTGCAATCAACTGAGTAATTCTATAGGCTCTAAACATAGGTGGATTTTCAGAATCACAGCCAGCATATAGGTGAATTCTTTATTAAAGGAAGAAAGAATTATTTAGGTTTGTAAGACTGACATATAAACATGCCAAGGCTCATTAACTCACACATCCTATTAAATTATGTCATCTTCTATAATCAGTTCAATCAATAAGCCTACCTTAGGAAAACAAATTTGCTCCTGAAATCAATGAGCACTCAACAGTCTTTTTTCACAAGAGGATAGACCAGCTATGATATCAGAATTCCTATTGGTCTTATCAATACAAAGCTTTAAGGTTGTATTAACTTTTTTGTCTCTAACTAATGTACTAAGAATTTTTATTAAAAGGTGAGGTGGGAGTATTTAGAACCCTCTATCCTTATGCTTCTTGAACGAATAGACGAGAAAGGAACAAAATTTGGATGACAGAACTAAAGTGATTAGAATTTTTAGGAAAACATCTTTCTTCATGATAACTTTCAATTTAATAAATTTCAACCAAAAAAATTATTCAGTTGTACAGCTGAGAACTTTAAGACAACATAAAGAACTATTCACCAAAGTTAACCTAAAATGTTTTATTTAACCTGGTCCTTTAAGGACCACAATACTACCAATAAAACTAGAAGTAATCTAGAAGCCCATCTATTGTGCTGGAATAGAAAGATTGTTTAAAAATAGAGGAAACTTTTTTTTAAAAAAGTGCAGCAAGATTGGAGGGCTCTTAAAATTATTTTAATTTCCAAAAAAAAAAATGATTCTCTTAGGGTTTGGAGCTTAAAAGATATTTTTACATATCTTCTAATTAAGTTGAAAAGGTTCGAGCATCCCAGCATATTTCTAAAATGTGATAGGTTCAAAAAAATTTAAAGCATAGTACTAAGCATATGTTATCACTTGATTTAATTCTTCAGTGAATATGAATTATGTGGCTGATGTTTTATTAACCACCCCAACTGACCAATATTTGAAATTTTCTAAACTAACATAGGCGCCTTTCAAATAAAAATATATTTGTTCACTAGAAGCAAATTTGAGGGTTATTCTTTTCGTTGCATAAAGTTCTAAAAATCAGGTACCCTTTTAAATAGCACTAGCCAATGAAGACAGAGGCATTATTATTAAATGTAAACAAAAGCTCCCTTTTCTGCTCTTTCTTGGTATTCAGTGAACATCTTCACCAAAAAGTACATTCTTTATATTTTTGAATTGTGTTTACAAACACAGCTTTGTATTATAAATACAAAAATACAAAGCATCTATTCAGATAACAAAATTCTCAATTATCTCATCTTAGAAACACAGAATAAAAGCAAACCTGTCCCCTAAACTGTGACCACAAACGAGAGCACTTTCAGAGCACCAAGAGGAATATTACATTGTTAAAATGGCCTCTTGCAACTTTGCAAGTTTTTACAACCAATAAAAAGTTACTGTTTGGGATAAAATGACATTTTGTCAGACGCCTCCTCTAGAACATGTCCCACATATTTCAGGGGTAAGCTATATGGCATGAGAGTATATAAAGAGGTATAGTAGCAGCCAAGAAATCAGATAAATGGCTTTAAGTCAGCAAGAGTCTCACAATGGAACAATTTTTGTTCTGAGGAAGATTACGGAGATAAGAGAATTTTTTTTTTATCAACTTTATCACATCTGCCCACTAGATGTAGCCCTGAATCTCTACTGGGGGAAAAAATCTTTTTAAACTTCTACTAATGTTTCTCCTGTAGGATTTTTCCCAGTTCAAAATACAAGGATAACATTTTAGCTGCAGATTACAAAGTGGCCAACCTGAGCACCCTCATTTAAAAAAAAGTTATACACATACACAGTATGTGTGTCTATACATATATAATTGTCAATCAATAGGTACAATATCTAGATATATAATATACTACATATACAACATATCATATATGATATACAATATATAATTTACAATATATAATACATATACACTTTTTACTTCAAAGAGAACAACTTAATTTTCAATATAAACAAACAATATAAAAAAAGGTATACTTGTTGCCTTTGGTGCCAAGAGCCCAAGCAAACACAACAACTTAATCTACAGCATAATGGAAAGAGTGCTGGTTTTTGTAGTCACGTTGGAACCTATGTTAGAACGACGGCTCTGCTACTCACACACTCACTCACTATGTAAACGTGGAGAAGTCACTCCTCTTTCTGGCCTTCTTGAGGAACTTACTATTTCATTTTTGCCTCTGTCTCCCCAGCATCTAGCACACTACCTGACACATAAGAGCTTAACTGACTTGTAAAAGGGAATCCTACTTCTAATACCTTAACCTCCCTGGGCCTTGGTTTCTCATCTGTTAAAAGTCAAATGAACAGGCTATAGTCCAACTAGATGACTTTTAAGGTTCCTTGTAACTCTAAGTCTATAACTTTATGGTGGTTATAACTCTATTATAGCTGCCAAGTCACAGCAACAAGGAATATTTCCTCAAGAAAAAGATCTAAAATGTCCACACCAGCAGGTAACAGAGAGATAACTGCTATGGTTTGGTGGAATCTATTACATACACATATGATCTTGCTGGCTTTGTCCACTTGATTATTTCCTATTCACCCAAGCATGATTTTTAATTGCAACTACTAGAGATACTAGGATTCCTAGAGCAGAACCTAGAGATTTGGTGCTACATTCTAATAAGGAAAATCCAGGCTTTGCTTTTTCTATTAGGCTCAGCTACAGATGCAACTCACACTGATGTCCTAAGGCAACCTCAGCCCAGTAGTATCACAGTTGTCACTACTGTTCACTAAAGCAGAAGTAAACACCAGCAATCTCAGGGGACCAAGTCTAGCTCCCAAAAAGGAATCAAGTTACATATATACATATATACACATACAGACAGGTGCATGTATGTGTATGTATATGTGTGCATGTATGTATTTCCCCCTTCATTCCCCAGAGGCCTCAAGTACTTTTTATACAGACCCTCTGAAATGCTTGAAGAGAGAAACAAATCTTTTCTAGGAATCTCTTATTCACTGAAGTATCTTGGGGCTCTTGAGCTTATACCACCACTACCACGCGTGCCCTTGAGACCTAAGGCAATCAACCAACCAATTAGTTATTGAGTTCAATAAGCATCTACCTCATGTTTAGGAATGAACACGGTGGCACAAGGGACTTAAGAGAAGCAAAGGCTACAGTTCTCACCTTGAGAAGCTTACAATATAATAGTCAATTAGACTAACATATGCTAAATAATTAACAAAATAGTACATTATTGAGATGACGTATGGCATCATGGATAGAAAGCCAGCTTCAAAGTCAAGAAGACGGATTCAAGTCCCAACTCTGACACATATTAGCTGTCACTAGGCATGTCACTCAGTACTCTGAGCATCTCCCAGACTAAATTGCAGAGACCGAGTTTCTTCATCTGGGAATTCCCTGTACCAATGAAATCACATAGTCCCTATCCAGTCCCTAATAATATAATAACCTAATTATTAAATGCATGAAGTGTTTATCAACCATACATCTATTTTTCTAGTTAAAATGCTGAGGAAAAAAAGCCTCTAAAGTAGCCATGAATAGTTTGGGGATGATTTCATTTCCTTAAGTCTTTTTGTGGGTGTTGATTTGTATGGTTCTGAAAATGCCTTGATTTCAGCTAAGTATCTAGTGTTCATCTCTGAATTTGGCTGTATTTATTCCACTATGCTGCCACTAGTTCCACAAAATTGAATAGCTTTTTTGTCATTCTCAACTACAGAGAATTGCAGGGATGCAATATTCTTTACATTTTTTCCTTAATTTGCCAGACTAACCTTCATCATACATTTGCCTTTTGTATATGATCGCATCTTGTTCACAAGTTACCCTCCCAGAGCTTCAAGAAAAGCTACAACTATGCACAGTACCCAAGCTGATTATTTGAGATTCTACTCCACGACAAACAAAGCACAGACAAAATGAAAATGGCATGCTACATACAATAAACAGATTCAGATGGTCTACACATTGAGCAAGTAATTGAAACAGAGACAACTACACTCCAAAGGATCATATGGATTATTTGTGCCCAACCTGTGGTAGAGCGTTTTGAGCTCGTATCGGTCTGATCAGCCACAGTCGAACACACTCTATCTTGATCTCGACGTAGTAATGTCATTCTGTTCCTCTTAAGCACAAAGGACAAGAATCAATCAGTTGAATACATGTACTTTAGTTACAAACTCTAGCAACACGGACAAAGACTGACCAAGATGCTGCTAAGTCATATAATCTTGAAGTTAACCAAAATGCAAAAGGATATAACCTGTAAAAATCACATTGCAACACATGACAAATGAGGACTCCATAGAAAGTCAGGAGCGAGAGCTCATTAGATCACTCTATTTGTGAAAGCCACTAGGCAAGTCATTTAGCAACAATGACCAACAAGAGATGGGCTACTTACAAAGTGAATCCCACAAGACCACAAAAAACTAATCGAAAAGGTCAACATTTGATAGGAGAAGTCAACAGCCTAGCTACTTCACAAAGATGTCAACAACAAATATGATTATGGGATTTGGTTGTATATGCCTCTGTATCATAGTAAACAATGGCAAGTTCAAATATGAAGGCAAACAAAATGCTAAACTATGTGGTATTGGCAAGTGGAAAACACTATAGAAATTCAGGGAGAAAATCACAGACTTGCAATTCAGAATCCAGAGAAGTGATAGAGCAGATTAGTAAGTCATCCAGTCCAACCTCCCATCCACACACTCTACATCTATATAAAACAGAGGGCCTATTGTTGGACAGTTGCAGTAAAGTTATTCGGCTGAACTGATCTCCTTCCCTACGGTTACCTAGTTGGTACAACTCTATTTTTTTTAACATGAGTGTTCTTTCAACATTTGAAGACATTTTCAAATAAGGTAGGAACATAAAGTGCTCTGCAAACCTAAAGCCCTACATAAATGTTAAATGCTATTCTGCTGCTGTTGTTGTTGAAGGCTAGAGTAGTTAGTAGGGGACATGATCTATAAGTCCTTGCATAGGATTTGGATGTAAGAAGTAGAAAAAAGGACATGTTAGGCTAAGAGAATGTCAATAAGGAATGTAACTGGTACAGTTGCAATTTCTAAAGTGTCTTTTCTAAAGATAATAAAGGCTGCCTCAAGATGAACCATGTGTGTTCTCATTTAGATTGACATCAGTACAGGTGCAATTCCAACTGCTCATTTTGCTACTACTGAGGGGCAATAAGAAACCACAGGCAAATGTATATCACTGTTTATTCTCTATTTCCTCTGAGATGAAAACAATACTTACCAACTTCCTACAAGTATTATGAGGAAGACAGCAAATGTTTATTACAGTACCTGTATCATTTTGCTTTTTCTTCCCTCACCTAGTCATCCACTGGGCAAAGTCCTACTGCTACTATAACTTGTTCTGCAAGTCTATAGGCAAATTAAACCTAAGTAAATGAAGGCAAATCTATAGAGCTGATAATCACAGAACTGGTCATAGGCCTAAAAGGAAAGCTTAGGGACATGAAGGGAAGAAAGACCCTCTCTGTATGTACTGTGCTAAGTTCCTCCAGAAGAGCCTGTCAAGACCATACAGACTTTTTTTTTTAGTGTATATTTAAATTATTCAACATTGTACCTGGTTCCTGAAACAATGGCCCTAGGGATCACAATAAATGGGCTTGCATGGCTGCCAGGATAGTCTGTTCTGCCACTCAAATAGATTCTACAACTGCCTAGTTTATTACACACACACACACACACACACACACACTCTCTTACTTCACTGTTACCTTTACATTACACATTAAGCAGTAGCAAGGCTGTAAGAACTATAGGTTCCCAGAATATTTTTCATTCTTAGAAAAATACAACTTGTTTCAGCCAGGATGTCATTAAAAGTCCCCATTCCTTCACTAGAGCCATTTTAAACAAGCTATAAAGCTCATTAATAGCACAGTGTCATATTTACCAATAAGTAGAATATGAGTCCACTCCCTAATGAACCATATTATCTCCCTTTTTCTTAATGAAGGTAAATGAGAAATGGAATGCTTTTCAAACACATTTTTTTCAGGCCAATACTTTTGCTCCAGAGACAGCATGAGCTATGTTTGGGTCTATTTTTGGTTAACTTTAGGCTAATTATCAGGATTTTGACAAGGATCTCTTAAAAAAAAAAACTCCATCCTCCTAAAGATACCTCCAAGATTTCCACATCTATAATCAACCCAAAGAAAGACAAGGACACACCTTAACAGAAAAGATCAAAAAAGCTAATTTCACTCAAAATTAGTCCTTAACTCACTTTGTAGAGATAGATGAGGCAAATAATGTCTAAGAAAGACAGCAGGAAGTCTGTTCCTCAAGACTAATTCTATTTCAGTGAGTAATTCTTAAACTGTGTGTGCTATAGCATTTATATAGTGCTTTAAGGTTTGCAAAGCACTTTAAAAATATTATTTCATTTTATCTTTAAAACAATCTTTAAAACTATTATTATCCCCATTTTACAGATAAGGAAACTGAAACAGGCAGAGATTAAATGATCACAAAGGAAGCAACTCATTCAGGATTTGAACTCGGGTCTTCCTGACTTAAGATCCAGCACTCTAACCACTGTACCACCTAGCTGCCTCAGGTCTCTGATATTATTTGTATACGGAACTCCCAGATGAGTAAACTCCCTCTACCAATACAACCTGGTTTTGATTAGTGTGAATGATTAATTCATTATCGGATTTGAACTTTTCAAAGTCATAATTATATGCAAAATATGGCAACTCGTTCCAAAGCAACAGAAATATGCAATACAAATTTGAATAATATTACCACTTCACAGGAGTCATTGTTCTTACTAATGGGCACCTACCTATACAGGTTAGCACCTTCTCTGAAACTTACAGTCTTAGAGAGCTACCTGGAGCAATGAGAAGTAAAGTAACTTGCCTTCAGTCACACAGCCCATATGTGTCAGAGGTGGGATACATTATATAATAATAACAACTAATAATGATGTTATATATGATGTAGCTAAGATATTTCATAATCCTGGTATCTGAGTCCAAATAACGAGCTCTGATTCTAGATTCTGATACCTCCATCATCCCTTGAAAGAAACCTAGAAAAAAGGTACACTGACCTTTTTCTATGTCTCTTTTGTGCACAAAAGAATCCAGTGTAATGTAAAGAACACCATATCTAAAGCCCTAGCCTTCTAGTAAGGTGTACACATTAAGCTCTTCTTCTAACTGGTTGTGTGAACTTGGACAAATTGCTTAAGCTCTCTGGGTTCAGATTCCACATCTATAAAATGAGGGATTAAACCCAATGGTCGTTAAGATCTATTGTAGTTCCAAAAAGTTCTATGCTGGGCAACAAGGTCATATGACAGTTCTCAACATATTTAATCTCTCTCTTGGTGTGTGAATGGAATTTTCTGTTGCTCAGATAACTAAGGTATATGAAGTACAGATTTGAAATGGTTCCAATTACCTAGAGGATAAGTCCATTCTAGCATGAAGACACTCAACATGGAGTATTTCCCAGAGACTTCTTCTTTATTTTATTCCACACAGAAAAGCAGCCTTCTGACCAGTTCCTTCTATATCTACATCACTAAATCAGGAAAGAGACTTCTCTTTGCCCTGAATGGCAATGACAGTATGATGTGCCACAACTTTTGAAAAGACTGAAATTAAAAATGTGAAGGAGTTTCTAGCATCAGAGAATATGTAAGTTTCTTTTCATCTTTGGTTTCTTCCCAGCAGTGCCAGACAACTTTCAAATCTCCAGCATCACTTTTGACCAACCCATCTCTATGCCATTATGTTCAAAGTAAGACTAGCACTTTCTGTGCCTTCCAGTTGTACAATCTGCACTCTTATTTATCCCACAACAACCTCAAAACAGCAACATATGCCCCTCGGACCATGAAGCTTGATTACTGTAATTCCCTCCTAGTAGGGCGCCCCGCAGTGCACCTCCACCGCTTACAGCTTGTGCTGAAGGCAGCAGTGCATTTGCTCATTGATTTGAGCAACCGTGATCATATTAAGTCCAACCTGTGTTCTCTACATTAGCCTCCAATGAAGTGGTGGATTGATTTTAAGTTGGCCCTGCTGGTTTTTAAAGCCCTTAATGGCTCACAGGCAAACTATATGAAGCAAATAAGCCCAGGCAACATTCAAGACCTCCTCCCTCAGTTTCATATCTATAGATAACCTGTCCAATAATTTAGATGATCCTTTATTCAGACCACAGCAACACATAAGAAACCCCCCACTGCCAGGATCCAATCACCTTCTTAAGGTATTGAAGAGTCCACAACTATCAACACCTCAGGTCAATCTTTCCCACTCGAACCACAAAGTAAAAATGTCTTTCAAAAGTATCATCGTTTTGCTGTTTAATTGTTTGAGATTAGCATTTTCAGAAATGCTTTATTCATTATTATTTTCATCTAGAAGCTTCTCTTCCCTTGTGCTATTCCTAGATGCAGTCAAAATTAAGCATTCATTTCTAATCTGTTTTTACTTTTAGTATGTAAGCTTGGACTTTGGTCTTAAATATCTACCTCCATGTAAAGCCTGAATGGTTCAAATATGCCCTTTATGAACACACACTTTAAAACTATCTCAACACAAATTTTCACCAATAGCCACATCCTTCTTCCTGACAAATTCAATTATCCTATCAAGACAATGTAATTTAATCTACAGAAAAGACATAATGAGGAAAGCTTTTGATGTAGAAACAGTAAAGCTGGTTCCAGCTCCATTACTAAATAAGACATTCAGTCTTTTTGCTTCTGTCTCACCTGCACACTAACACCTGACTCTTCCATGCCAAAATAGATTCTTTTCCAATTTAAAAAAATCAGACAATGAATAAGATAATGAAGTGCTTCATACTCTTTGAAATCCTTTCAAGCCCTTTCTAGTCTTCTCTCTCATCCTCCCCCCGACCCCCAACAACATTCAGTAAGCTCTCTCCAAAATGAACTATATCTTGTTCCCCACAGAACACACCTACACTTACCAGCCTCCATGCTTTATCTGTCCTCTAGGCCTAAATGCTCCCCCCCAAGTCCTCTGAGTTCCTATCCATCTTTACAAACTCAATTTGTTGAGCAAGGCTAATCCTATTAGCCTTGCTCAACAATTGATCAGCACTAACTTTTCCTACAGACCTCAAACACCATTTTTTTCACCTCCCTATTATCCTTATATCTTATTTGTGCATTACAGTTATCTACACATGGATCTTATCTCCCTACTAGAAGATAAGCATCATTGAGGAAAGGGACTTTCTTAGATATCATAACTTAACATCATGATCTGCACACAGCATGTGCTTAACAAAGGTCTACGATTGGCTAGAATGAAGCAAGAGGTACTGAAGTCCATGTAGTACTAGAATACTCCAACAACCAATACTGCCACTGAGAAGACACTGAAAACACAAACGCTAAAAACAGAGGAATAAAGGCCCTCCCACCCCAGCACTGCAATACCCTACTTCAGCTCTCTATCTTTATTTTCCATACCCTAGTTCTTTTTTAGGAAACTATGGATTTTCTGCAAATAACTAAAGAAAACAAGAGGAAAATTTTTTCCAAACAATTCATCTGGCCAGAAGTACCCATTTGGTTAGATGGTGCAGTGGATAGAGTGCAGGGCCTGGAGTCAAAAAGACTTATCTTCCTCAGTTCAAGTCTGGCCTCAGAGACTTACTAGCTGTATGATTCTGACCAAGTCACTTATCTCTGTTTGCCTCAGTTTCCTCATCTGTAAAATGACCTGAAGAAGGAAATGGCAAACCACTATGGTTACCTCTGCCGAAAAAAAAAACCCTAATGGGATCACAAAAAGTCTGATGTGACTGAAAAACAATTGAACAAACCTATTGAGTTCAATTTTCTATATTGTACTGGAGGCCACCCATACCCACCAGCCATGGAAAATATTCTGCCTCTGTC
The DNA here is from genome assembly GCF_003287225.1 of Phascolarctos cinereus. Classification (NCBI taxonomy): domain Eukaryota; kingdom Metazoa; phylum Chordata; class Mammalia; order Diprotodontia; family Phascolarctidae; genus Phascolarctos; species Phascolarctos cinereus. The sequence continues at coordinate 156,655,955 of NW_027555736.1, forward strand.
TATGGAATGTCCCCCTTCATCTGGCCTTACACTATCTGAGAAGCAAAATAGGTCCTGACATGCACTTTAGAATGCACTACCAAAGCCCGAAATATCAGTAAGGGCAGTATAAGTAATATGATGAAATTAGTTACTTGCACATTCTCTACTCAGGCTGCAGTTGAGGATTACACACAAACGTTACAGCCTTGAAACAATACACACACCTGTGTACTGAGGAGCATCTCAGAGTGAAGAACTCAAGCTCACCATTCTGTACCTTCAAATCCCTTAATTGCAAAACAACATAATATTTCTAAGTCATTTAAGAAGTCTATACCACTGGGGAGGAAGACAGTAAGGTAATATACATGGTTAATTACCTGCTGACCACTAAACTTCTTGGTTTTCCCTTAATACCAATTTTCATTTAGTCTTTTAATAATATGTATCACTTCTAAGATAATGCCAAAAGACTCACGATGGAAAATGCTACCCACATCCACAGAAAGATCTATGGAGTCTGAATGCAAATCAAAGCATACTATTTTCTCTTACTTTTGTTGTTTTTTTTTTGTTTTTTCTTTCTCATGGTTTTTCCCTTTTGTTCTGATTCTTCTTTCACAACATGACTAATTTGGAAATATGTTTAATATGATCATACCTGTACAGACTATATCAGACTGCATGCCATCTCGGGAGGGGGTAGGGGAGGGAGGGGGGAAAATTTAGAACTCAAAATCCTATAAAAGTGAATGTTCAAAACTAAAAATTAGGGGGCAGCTAGGTGACACAGTGGATAGAGCACCAGCTCTGGATTCAGGAGGACCTGAGTTCAAATCCGGCCTCAGACACATAATAACACTTACTAGCTGTGTGACCCTGGGCAAGTCACTTAACCCCATTGCCTAGCCAAAAAAAAAAAACTAAAAATCAATTCTTTTTAAAAAAAGAAAAGAAAAATAATCATATATATCATTATTTGCATGAATGGAAAAATGAAATGTTCCATAATTTTACTTTATTATCTTGTCCCCATTGGGGAATGATTTTCCCCCTTAACAAAACATACCCCATTTCACCTAGAATATAACAACACAATAAAAAGTAACAGTACAATCCATCTCAATACTGACTCCTACTAGCTTTAAATCAGCTTCTATAAGTTTAGGCCAAAAAATGAAATTAGTTCAAGTATGTGTAAGGATATGAATGGAGTCCACGGTTTCATTAATATAGATTGGGGGAAGGGTGCTATTTATATAAAAACCAATTCACACCAAGTACAGGTTTCCACATCCAAAGAAATACCTGTGACCCAAACTCCAAAGTCTCTGATTTTACCCTGAATCTAACACTCTTTCATTGACTACTACCTCTAATGCCACAATTCACTATGGGAATACCACAAAGCTCAACCCTTGACCTTCTGTTCTGCTGCCTTTAAAATCAGTCCCTTAGGATACTCACTCATTCACTCATCTCTTTACTCTGAAAGTGGAAGGTTTGAAAATCTACATCTCTAGCTTTGACTTCACATACCTAAAAGATGTATCTATCATCTGAATTTAGCATGTTAAGTTTAAAATGTTAAAAAGTGAAGTTACAATCTCATCCTGCAATACCACCATTTTCTTAATATTTCAGATTTGGTAATGTTGTCTCCCTTTCCTTCCCCAATTATATTCTATCAATAGCTAAATATTGCCAATTCTCTATTACATGTCCTTCCTTTCTACTTCCACAACTAATAGCCTCATTTAGGCTCTCACCACAGAAATAGGACTTAGTGACATCTCCCTCACTTCTACTAACAACTGATCCTAAGATGGAGAAAAATCTTCAGAAACACATCTGAGAAAAAGACTGATTTCCAAGATACATAAATATATAAAAACAAGAACCACTACCTAGTAGTGAAGCAGGCAAAAGATGTGAAGTTTTCAAAAGATGAAATGCAAACTACCACCAACCAAACGGAAAGATTCTCTAAGCACTAATTATAATTTAAATGTAAATTAGCACAACTGAGATTTTACTTCACACCCAGCAAACTGATACAGATAACAAAAACAGAAATAATCAGTGTTAGTGGGGCTAAGGGACATCAGGCAAACTAACACATTGTTGGTGAAGCTGCAAATAGGTTTAAGTGTTTTGGAAAACAATTTGGAATTACACAGGTAAAAGTATTAACTTATACTATTTAACCCTCAGGGTCATTTACCCTGAGGAGGTCAAGGACAAAAAGAAAGGTCCTAGGTATACTAAAATATTCAAAGCAGCACTTTTTGTTATATCATGTAAGCTTCAGACAGAATATAATTCCCATCCTTCAAGGAAGGGGCCGTTCCATTCTTATCTTGGTATTCTCATGACCTAGGATGGTTCTAGAACAGTCAGTGCTTTAAAAAATACTTGATTGATTTTTTTATAGATTAAAAAAACTGTAAACAATGTCAGTGTGCATCAGTTAGGGAAGGGCTAACCCAGGCCTGCACAACATGCAGCCCACCAAAGGATTTCAGGCGGCCCTTGGAAAATGTAGGGTTACCACTGCTCATTCTCTGTCACGTGACCTACAGCAACCAACAATCATCAGTCTGTCTCTAGTCTAACCTTTCCGTGGCCTGAAATTTACAAGTTGTGCAGGTCTGGACTAACCAAAGAAAATCCATATTACTGTAATGGAACATTTGGCCACTGTAAGGAACAATGACTATAAAGGATTCGAAGAAATAAGGGAAGACTTATACCCACTGAAGCAGAATGAAATAAAATCAAGAAAACAATGAACACAGTAACTACAATAATACGAGTAAAAACAACACCCAAAGCAACTGGCTTTGGATTAAATTCAATATTCAATATTGATTCCAGAAGACAAATGATGAACCCACTGCTCCCTCCTCACAGGGGACATGGGGAAGGATTAAGGATGAGAAATCGGCAGAGGAAGATGCTACATTAGCTGGTTTTCTTGATTATTTTTCTTTTTACAAAGGAAGGTTAAAGGGGCAAGAGAAAAGTATATTGGAAAACAAGGAGAACTACTAGACTACCATTTTTTTCTCTTTGTTTTACTCCACTATACTTCTTTATTACAAGGGAAGATTCTATGAAGGAACAACTAGGAGAAACTGCATCAAGTCTCTCAGCTCAGTCTGTCCTCCACTCTGCTGTCAAAGTGATCTTCCTTCACAGGTCTGACCATGTAATTCCCTCCCCAACCAATATTCAGTAACCTCCAGTGGTTCCTTATCACCTCCAAGATCAAATATAAAATTCTCTGTTTGGTGTTCAAAGCCCTTCATAATCTGGCCTCCTCACCATGTACTTGGTAATCCTATGACACTGACCTCCTTGGTGTTCTTTGCACAAGACACTCCATCTCCTGACTGTGCATTTTCACTGGCTGACTGTCTCTCATGCCTAGAACTCTCCCCCTGCTGGTTTCCATCTTTCGCCCTCTCTCATTTCCTTCAAAATTTCAAGAGGTCATGACTCATAACTAATGTGTGATTTCAAGAAAAAAAAATCACATTTTCTTTTTTTTTCTTTATATGAGGCAATTGGGGTTAAGTGACTTGCCCAGAGTCACACAGCTAGTAAGTTTTATGTGTCTGAGACTGCATTTGAACTCAGGTCCTCCTGACTCCAGGGCCGGTGCTTTATCCACTCAGCCACCTAGCTGCCTCCAAAAAAAAAAATCACACTTTCTATAGGAAGCCTTTCACAATCTCCCTTAATACTAAGACCTTTCTTCTGTTAATTATCTCCAATTTATTCCATATGTATGTGTACATACATATATGTGTAGATAGATATGCCTGTATAGACAATTGTTTCCACTATGAGATCCTTAAGAGCAGGAACTTTATCCTTTCTTTTCATCCCCAGCTCTTCATAAAGTGCCTAGCACATAATAGGGGCTTAATAAATGCTTGTTTACTGGCTTGTTGATTGACTGAAGATTTTAAAACATCAATAAAACTTTTTTTTAATTCATCCAATATACAGCCATTAGGACAGTGTCCATCTAACACCTTATATCACTTTTCTACAATTCAAAGACTTTCTCACCAGTAAAGTGGCTTTCCCTACCCCACTATCAATTTAAGTTCTTATAATTCTCCTATGCATAAAGGGAAAGCTCCAACCAAGTTAATCTTCCAGCCATCCCTAACACAAACCTGTCCATTGCCACCTCTATGACTTACCAAATGCTGTTCCTCATACATAGAATCTCTTCTCTCCTATGCAATAATCCATTTCCCTTAATTAATTCAAGATTCACTTGCTCCAGAAAGCTTGCCATGACTGATTCTCATGCAGCTATTCTATTCAGTACTTGCAGTATGGAACTATATTAATTTACACTGACTTCTATGCTGCTCTGTAAAATCAATCCAGCATTTAGTAGGCTCTTATAATGCGCAAGGCACTATGGAAGTAATACTTAGTTGCTTCAGGTCTTTATATTATTCCTCTTCAACATAGTCTACTTGAAGGACAAGAAAACACTTTTGGCTGTTGTGGTTGCTTAAATTCTCCTACAGCTCCAAGAACAGTACTCTGCTCACAAATGGTATTCACTAAGTGTTGCTAGTGGACAGACCACACAGAGGTGAATAAAAATTCATTACTTAAAAGGGCAGTATTTTCTGAACTGTAATGTTTTTAAATGTGTTTTTTCCTTCTCATTTCACTTACTATTGTACTAAAGCATCAGGTTAAATTTTAACTTTCTCATCCTGACAAACATAATACAAATAGCAACTGAAATACAGTCACATCACCTGAGAGGAGGAAAAATGGCATCCTAATCAAGGCTTTATAATTTCATCAAAAAACCTGTAAGAGGCCATGACTCATCACTAAAGACAGCTATCTAAGTCATCAAAATATGAAGTATCCAATAACAGTTCCAAGTAATGTTAACAAACAGTCAGAAATGGAACACAAGTACCTATCCTTAACAACTGTACTAATTGCCCAGTTCATTTAAATCTAAATTTTTGCCACAATTCTATTTAAATCAAAAGGTTCTCCTCCTCCCCTATCTATTCCATTATAAGAAATACTGTTTTGTATATCAGAGGGTTGAAAAATGCAAAGTACATGGATGTTAAAGGAAAATTTTATATTTAAAATCATCTTATAATTGCAATTTCTTAGACTATGCAATATTGAATTTTATCTTAAACTAAATATAAAACTAAATCTTACTTCTTTATACTTTTTTTTTTAAATAAGAAGTATATCCCTAAAACATTGTAAGGAAAGAAAAGACTTTAAATCCATTAGACAGGATTACTATTTAAAGGACTACTGCAGTTAATTATTTAATGAAACTAAGAATCCACCTGTAATATGAATAAAACTGCCCCTAACTTATGTTTTCTAAATTCAAAATTTTGTATGTGTGTTTTTTTTAAAGCAGGCACACCTGTACCATATGCCTGCTTAAAGATGGACCTACTTTATATCAGTCATTTAACACCAGACTAGCAACTCAATCATTCTTCTGTTAGTCTGCACTATAATTCTGTTATACTTTCCATGACTCACACAAATGACATGTTACTATATAAAGTGTGACATAAATCTCAATATGAACAGGTAAACAGCATGCCCAGCTCATCACTCTAAAAAAATAAGCAAAAGTAAAAGTACCAAACCTGGTTTGTCCTAAATTTTAAAACATCAGCTTATGCCTGCACAATGCTTAAATGAATTATGACAATGGTAAAAATATTGGTTGTTACTTCCTTAAAGATTTTACCAAATGCTTATGCAACTTCATCACCATCCTAATGGTCTATTCAATTTGGGAATGAAAAGAAGAGAGACCAATCTTACCAGTAATTTAAAAATCTCTCTTACAAATACTGTCTTTACTAAATATATATTTTTATGGTATGCCCAACATTGTAAAAAGATCCATTCATCTAAAATTTTAAAAATTTTGGTTGCTGAAAGTAAGAACAAAGGATTTTAATACTCTTAAAAACTAAAGAGAAAGGATGCTATTCATAATGCCAGAGAAATCCATGAAGTTATAAAAAGAATAAGAAATTTTTTAAAGCCAGAACAGAGTGTTCAATTGTTATAAAAGAATAATGTTTGGAATAAGAAAAAATTAACCTTTATTTGTTGTTACAAAAGACTTTCACTTTCAGTATAGAAGTATCAATGAGAAGCTGAACACTCAATGTTTTAGGGAATCCTTTATGAAAAACACATATATATATATATGATGCTGAGGAGAAAAAGATCTAGATAAATATTTGATTTTTCCTTTCTACTTCACTTATATTACTTGTTCTCAAATACTAACCAATAAAAATTTTTTCAAGTATCATTTAGTTTGCAACTGCTGAATCCACTAAGCTAAGGTCACAAAACACAATTTAAACCTAGGAAATCTCAGAAATTAAACATCTGTTCTATTTTCTTTCCAAGCATCATTTCAACAAATTCTTTCTGTAAAGACAGACAGTATCCTACAAAATAGTTCACATAAGTTAATTACCTTTCATTCATATAGTGTGGGCTACGTTTATGTCAAGGTCACTGTAACAACATCTGATGGATTACATATATTTTATTACATCTACATGCAACACAATACTAAATAGACAAGTTCACTACCTCAACATATGTATAATGCCAAAGTGAATTAACACCTAGAAGTCTCGAAAAATGGTATTTAACACTGAGCCAGAAACATAAGTAATGATAAGGTATGCATTAACCTTTCCCCAAAGTGATTTCTGATAATGTTGCAGCTGTCATACAAGTAATCATATTTTGCTTTGTGAATTAGATCAAAAACAATATCAGGTATTACAGCATCCAAGATATGAATTTCAAGTTTAAAAATTAATAACAAAATGCCATTATTTTCAAAAAGTCCTTTAAGAACGCAAAATCATTGTTTCAAAAAGGATAGAAATGTTCATCACTGGGATCTAAATTGTACAATAACTTATTCTCATCAGTGACAGATTTTATGTTTTCCATGGAATTTTATTCTTTTGACAAGAAAATTATTACTTGATATTGACAGAAACACCTCTTCAAACACTTCATTCTGCAACTTCAAAAAGTAAATGTTTTTAAGATATGAGAATTAATTACAAAATATCTCCAGAAACCTTGGCAGGTGAATGTTTCAAAATGTAGATACACTATCCAAATGAAATATCAATACCAACTTCTTCTAAGTATTTCCTTAAATATACCTGGAAAAAGGATTTTGCAAATCCTTACACTGTGTCTGCCATCAAACATGTGATATAAAATTCAGTTACAAAATTTAAATCTCTTTACATTAATAAGATTTACTTAAATCTGGACTGCATAATGTACTTGGCAGAATAGGAAAAAATTACTATACCCATTCACAGGACAGATATGTTGAGTACCAAAGAGAGTATAAAGTTAAAACATACACAGAAATCAGTCATCTTAAACCAAAATCCTCTAAAGTATCAACTAATGTTTCGACTTTTTCTCACACAAAAAAAACTTAAAATTTGACATATGTTCTAAGTAATTGGGAGACAAATTACTCATTTCAACATGCCCCAATATCCTTTTATTTCAAATTAAATGTATATATGAAAATTTTTGAAATATGGCAAGCTGACATAGAAAATCCCTAAGAACTAATATTCAAATATATAAGTAGATACAGGAAAATTGTATTTTTCATTTTTTATTTTATAAAGTTAAATAACAAAATATCTTCTAAAAAATAATAAAGTTATCACAAATGGAAAGTCTATAAATGTATTTCCAAAAGAACACAAAAAATGTTGCTCAAATAAAAATTTTCCAAAAGTTTTCTTAGTTCATGGTCAAAAGAATATATTAAAATTACAGAAAATGAATTAATTCTAGAATCAGCATCATTCATGCATTCAAAAAACATTTACTGAGTGCCTACTATATTTTAGACACTTAATATTCAAAATATTTCTTTAACAAAGAAATTGAAATTGATTTTAATAATTCTTAGCTGCAAAAACTAAGCCTTTATGCCTCCCTCCTAAACACTAGTAGGAAAGGGAATGTGGACTACATTTGGTTTGATATTTTAAAATGACTAATTTAGAAATAATTGTCTTTTTTTCCCCTACCAAAAAAGAGTTTGGGGATAAAGCTTTCCTTTGGTTACCAGTAACAAGGAAAGGGAAAACAGCTGACATTTCAAAATATCCTTAGGATTAATAATATCAACTTGGAATTCTGTTTTTAAAATGTGAAATGTTTTACTTTTTACCAGTACTGAGTACCATAAAACTAAAATATTTCCACAAGTGAACTGATATAAAAGTAGGGTTTAATTCTTGGTCTCAGAAAAAGCAAACAATTTTATTAAGATACATACAGATTTGTAAAAATTCTGTCACATGTATTTAACAACTGATTTTCTTAAATATTCAATGTCATGGCTTTAGTGAAAGTTTTATGCTTTTAAAAAAAAATCTAAGCATTAAGGGGCAAAACACACAGAAAAGTATAGCTTCTTCAAACCAGAATGGACTTTGTTCTGGGAAACTGAAAAGGAATGACTTGAAGAAAAAGTATACTTTCTTCACATTCTATGTGGAATGATAGCAAAATTTATAAAAAATATTCAGGAGATCAACATGATCATTCGATCAAGAAAATGATTACTCATAAACATTCAAAATAGTTTTAGGTGGATAAAGAAGATGTAGAATTTTAAATTTGATTTAACTTAATCTAATCAGTGTCCCAACGTTATTAGAATTTAGGAAAAGTTTCATTCACCTATTCATTATTCTCCCTATTTAGAAGATAAGAACAGAATTCTATATTTTTATGATTAACTTTTATTCCATGCTTTAAAAAAAAGTGGCCACCAATTTATTCCTAACTTCTAAATCTGTGAAAATAGCCATTTTACCTAATACTTCATTTGCTCAGTCTTATTTGAAGTACAAATGCATTCATTCAATAGTGCCATTTTAATATATTTTAATAAACTTTTTGACTAACAGTGCTAAGTACTGTCAAATGTATAGAGAGAAAATAAAAAAGTATATGCTTTTACATGCAAACAACCCATAGAAATAGCATTTTTTGTTTAGCTTTTGCATGGAAACGTGTTCCAGGATCTCTTATATTAAATAAACACTTTACTGAAGCTTAAGATTTATGAAGGAAGGTGATGTTTTTCAAGACATCCTAAATGGCTAATCTTCTAACATTAAAGACAAATAGATCACTATGTTTTTATTTTGAAACTGACACTTAATTAGCAGATTTGTGTTTCTGCATCATTTTAAAATAAAAACATTTTAACCTCTTCCAATAAGCAGTGTATCAGAACCCAAGAGATTTGAACTTGAGGCTTTCAACTGCATCTTACCTGAACCACTGAACTGACTGCTTCCCAGGGTTGTTGGTCTGGTTTTCCCACTATTAACAGGTGGGGAAAACATCTGTAAAACAACCAAAAATTCATGTTAGTAAGGAAACTCCTCTTATAAGCTGCATCTCTCTGCTGCACAGCAGTTCACACAGAGAAATCAATTAGCTGCCACATTTCAAAGCTGGAAATGAAATAAGATTGAATCAATGCATTCCAAACCAAAAAGACTTGTGAGCCCTACTACTTTATAACATTACTTGTAAATACTGTCACTCTTCTGTTCCTCTATGAATGCCAAAAACTATAAAAGTCAATACTAAATGATTCGCATTGAACAATTAATGCACAGGAATAAAACAGCTTGTTCATATGAGAATTCAGATAATTCATGTTCCCTTAACTATAACTACATACAGAAAAGGTTCATTATAACAGTGGTTAACCACACTGCAGGTGTCAGTCCTGTCTCCTAACAGCAGAGTCACAAAGAGACTCCACTGTACCAGAATTAAGAGCAAAGATGATTTGGTTTCATTGTCAATGATTTTAAGTATTAAATTATTTCCCTCATTTTTTAAATCTAACCTGGCTTAGAACAAAAGTACCTGCTTCAGTAAACAGACTCATAAAAACACTAAAATAACCCTGGGTTGGATTTATCTGAGCTAACATCTTTAAGATACCATACATTAAAATTAACCAAAGGAAAAAGAAGTGTGGGGGGAGGGGAAGCATAAAGTTGGCTTCAGAGGCAAGAAAATAATTTTTTAAAAGAACTCTGATAATCATCAGGGTCACAGGGTGACTCAACCAAAAGTGTACGATTACATTGTTCTGCTTTTCACTAGTTAAGCCAAATGACCCCTCTGGCATTAAAGTTTTAAATCTGGAAGTCTAGACATTACATCAAAGTTCAGGTGTCCAACTTGGCTGAGCTGGACTCGGGCCCTGAGCAGTGCAGCTGGAACTGAGGCAGCCCTAATCCCAGGTTCTTTTTTACCAGGGCAGAGTCATAAGAACACCTCGAAAGATATCCTACCGCACTGAAGTCCAGCAGGTCACTCAGCTCCTTGTCTGTCCCTATAGCCGCCATTCGCTGCTGCTGAGAATTCATCTTCGGTCACTTCTAGCAGGTCCTAAGATAGAGGAAACACTGCTTAGTGAGACCACCATGGTTCAGAAAGGACTGGAAGCTGAATCCAAAAGTGTATGTGATTGTGGGAGGAAGGGAAAGGGTGCCTTTTCTGGGAGAGGGGGAAGTGAGGGTTGGAGACCTAGGCTCACTTTTAATATTGGACCTTTTCAGTTTGTTTTAATAATCCTGGGGAGGCACTGGACCTGTCTGAGTACAGGTTTCCCCCGCTCCCAAACAGAGGTATGTGTACGGTATTGATCCCTAACGAAGGAGAGGAGCCAGGTGGCTGAGTACGAGGTGGCAAATCATTTTGAATACACATGTAACAAACAGGAAAGGGTAGCGGAGGCTCGTGCAACTCGACAGATCTCCCCTAAGTTTGCTAGAGCTCTGGACCCTTTCCCCTCCCCTTCTTCCCCTACCCCAGACAGCCAGCTACCCAAGCACCCGCCAGGAGGTGGCTGGAAGGACCGGGTCTCTAGCTGGTTTAGGTCTCATCCCTTGTGGGGGCGGGGGAGAGGGGGTCGAAAGGGTTAGAAAGAGGAAGGGGGAGGGGGAGAGAGAGAAAAAAATTCGCCATCCAACAAGCAAGTGTGGAGAAGAAGAGAGGGAGAGAAGATGTTTAGTGACTCACTATCTAGGCAACAATAGAGCTGACAAGTTACTGGGAATGTGCATCTCACTAGAGCCATGTCTGCGGCTACCGCTTCCCGGACATTACTGCTGATTTGCAGAGAATCAATTTGCTCCTCAACACACAGAACTGACTTTGCTTTTTTTTTTTAATTTTCTTTTTCTTTCCTTTTCTTTCTTTCTTTTCTTTTCTCTTTTTTTAAACAAGCCCACTAAATCTTGCTCTCTCCCTTCCTTCCTCTCCTTTCCTGGCTCGGCCTCCTCCCTCTCTTCCTCCCTTCCTCCTTCCCACCCAGCCCCGAACCTGCCAAGACAATGAGCCTCCACAGCCCCGGAGCCGCGCCGCCGCCGCCGCCGCCGCCGCCGTGTGCGCCCCGGGCGCGCCAGCACCGAGCGGAGCGGAGTGCAGGGCGCACAGGGCCGAGTGCGCCGCCCGCCTCCCGGTGGGGCTGCATTTCCCCCGGCACGAGTGCCAGTGCCTCCTCCTCCTCCTCCCCGCCTCCCCCTTACACCCCTCCCCCCACACAAGTTGGAGGGGGTCCTCCGGGCTCGGTGCTTTACAAAGGGGGGCAGAGTTCAGGCGCGGGGAGGAAAAGGGGGGGGGAAGCCGAAGGGGAGAAACGACTCCTACAGCTTCCACTCCGGCAAGGGGGGCTGCCGCGCAGCGCACAGGGACCCGGCTCCCAGATCAACCCAAACATACCTCCCACCCCATCCACGCTGCTCCCCCTCCCCCCTCGCGCCCTCCCACACCGGTTCCTCCGTCCCTGCCCTACTTCTCTCCCAACTCTCCCCCAACCCCGGGCCCCGCGCCCCGCGCCCCCAGCCAGCTCCGCATTTACCTGCAGCTCCTTTTGCACATTCAACCACCCCGATAGAAGTTCACTTTGGCCGGGAGAGCGGGTTTGGGCTTTCCGTTCCACCTCCCGGCGTCTCTCTCCACTTTCCTCCTCGCAGAGACTCAGATTAGGGCAGGTGAGGGGGCTCTCGGGCCTGGCCGCCCCTTCCTCCCCGGGCGGGCTGGCTGTGCCCCCGAATAGAACTTGTGGGTCTCCCTTAGGCGGACATTTTTTTTGCTTAGGCGGCCTCAGCACCACGCTCGGGCTTCGGCTCCGGATCCCTCCGCGCCTGGAGGAGCCCTGGGGTTAACCCTTTCCTCCCCGGCCCTCTCCCAGCTGAGTCGGGAAGTTGGGGGCTGGGGAGTGGGAGGAGCCGGAGGGAATGGGGAGGAGCGGCTACAATGCACATGGACAAAGCCCGCGGTGGGGTGAGGCGGGCTGGAATGCAGGGGGGAGGCGATACGCCCCTGGTGAAGCTGGGGCTGAAGGCTGGGGCCGAGTCGTCTGATCTCCCTGAAGAGAACGCACTGAGCCGAGAGCTCGGCGCCGCCTCCTCCCTTCCATCCTCCTTCTACTGGCTATAAACGCGGAGCTGGAGGGAGTCGCAGCTGCAGGAGCATCTGGATCCTGCACCCGGACCACCTCCTAGACCGAGATACGCTCCGAGCTAGATAAGAGGCCTCAACGAAGCTGAACTTTGGCTTTCTTCTACTATTCGGCCAGCGCTGTAAAGGGGCTGTAAACCGCATCTTTTGCTCTAAGTCCCGCGAATTTCAGTGCCAGGAGTGGGGGTGTGCAGAGTACTGGACAGCGCCTTGTGCGGAAAATAAGCAGGAAAAGTGTGAGAAAAATGTTCCAGGCTCTAAGGCTCTCATAGTTACTGTACTTTGAAAAAGTCTAAGGATTGGCAAAATTACAGCACAGAAAAGGGTAGCCCACTAACGCTCAGCATGGTATTGGCCTTTTACACCCACCGATCTTCGTTTCTCAATCCAAGACCTGTTAAACACCCTAATCGAAAATCTCTCATCCAATCTCCCTGACCCAGGGAAGTAAACCCAAGTTGGGTAGTAGCTGGAGGAAGATAATAACCAAGTCTTAATTGGGTTATTTCCTTTCATAAGGAGTTCTGGTGCTTAAGGAATTTGGCTTTCATTTTACACCCATGGAAACATTCGCCATTCTCTCTCTCTCTCTGTCTCTCTCTGTCTCTCTCTCTCTCTCTCTCTCTCTCTCTCTCTCTCTCTCTCTCTCTCTCTCTCTCTCTCTCTCTCTCTCTCTCTCTCTCACACACACACACACACACACACACACACACACACACACCTCAGCCTCCTCAAGGTGCAGAGAGGTGACCCTGAGTTCCAGCTATATCAGCTCTACCAACTTTAAAAAACCTTCATTATGAACTGCCACAGACGCTATATGGGGAGGAGTTTCGCTATATGCACCTAGCTAATCACTGAGAGATTCAGCTCCGGAAAGTTGCTCTCTATAAGTGACTTTTGTTCTCGTTTAAGTTTGGACCAGGAGAAATTCAATGCAATGATGGAATCATGGATATTTGCAAAGATCTAGCCACTCTGTATGTCTTACTATAGTAGTGTATCATATATCAATTGACAGGCATGTATTAAATACCAAAGAAGTGCCAAGTGCTGTGCTAAGGGTTGTGGGTACAAAGATAGGTAAAAAGTCTCTGCCCTCAAGCAAGTTAGATTCTAGTGGGGAAAACAAGATAAATAGGAGAAATAGGTACATACAAAACATACAGAGTAGATGAAAGGTAAACTTAGAACAGAAGACACTAGCATCTGGGGGAACTAGGAAAGGCCTCCTGCAGAAAGCAGTGTTTAAGGTGAGTGTTGAAAGAATCTAGGGGACCATCAGAGGTAGTGGTAAGAAGAAAAGAGCATTCCACATATGGGGACAGCCAATGCAAAGGCCAAAACATGGGAGAAGAGAACATATGTAGGGTGCATGGAGAAGACTGGAAAGATAGAAAAGGTCCAACTTGTGAATAGCTTTAAATGTCAAAGTATTTAGGAACCCCACTGAAATTTAGAGGGGGCAATGTATAGTGACCTGTCAGAACTATTCTATAGGAAAATCACTTTGGCAGCTATGTGGAAAATTGATTTGAGAGGGGGAAAGGCTTGAAACAGAGAGACCAATTAGGAAACTATTGCAATAATCCTGGCAGGAGGTAATGAGGGCCTGAGTTTGTGACTGTGAGAGTAAAGAGAAGGGGCCATGCACAAGACATTGTGGAGATGTCAACAAGATTTGACAATGGATGCTGGCTCTAAGTCAGATAGCTAAATAGCCAAAACATCCAAAGAATTAGAAAGAAGAGGAAGGCAGAGTGGATGTAGAGAGAAGCAGAGTGGATGTAGAGAGAAGCAGCCCAGGCTTGAGTTACAAAGGGACAGGCAACACAGAAGAGAGTGATTGGGGATTTAAAAAAAGAGTCATCTTCAACCACTACAAATTCCTGGTACACAAACTCAGCTGGGGTTTTGCTGCTATTTAAGTGTCCTTCTATCTAGACTTAATTGACTCATATTTAATTTACCACACTGACTTCCAAACTTTTTATTCTCTCCTTTCAGGCCAATTGCACTTCTTCCCTTCCCCACCATACAATTATAGTAAAGATTTACCCTCACTGAAGAAATCAAGGCTATTTGATAAGAGTTCCCTAGGTTTGCCACCTCAATTTCCCTTAACTTCTCAGCATAATAACCCACCTTCCCCCTCTTCATAGAAGATTTATCTCTACTCAATAATCCCTCCATACCCATGCCAGTGATTTCATTCTCTCCAGCCTCTTTCCAGGACCTTACCTTGTGAGTCAAAACCTCTCACTCAAACTAAATCATTTCTTTAATCTCTTCCTAATTGTTGAGTCCTTCTCATCTGCTTACAAATATGCTTAGATCTTCCTAATCTCTCACTTCTAATAGGGAAGGGGAGGTAGAAGGAAAAGCCTTCCATTAAGCCTTCTATCCTATCCTGCTATCCTATCTGTGTCCTCTCCTTCAATGATAAACCTCATCTATGGTAAACTTCAATCCATTCTTGGATTCTTTCAAGCTTTAATTATAAAAGAAGAACCTGGTCAACAAATCATTGGACTTTTAAAAAATATATTACTGGCTCCCAATATCTTAAATGACCTCTCTTTTTCTTTTCTTTCATTCTTCCTTTTGCAAACATGTATTATCTCTTCCTCTCACTGCCTCCCCCAATTGAACAGTAAAAAATAAAAGGGAAAAAAAAGAAAAATAAAACCCTCATAGCAAATATGAATCAAAATAAATCTCCATGTTGATCATTAAAAAATGTATATCTCATTTTGCATTTTAAGTCTATCTATCACCTGTCTGACAGCAAGTAGGTGGCAAGTTTCATCTTCATTCCTCTGGATTTGTGGGTTTTTCATAGCATTGATCAAAACTCTAAAGTTTTTCAGAGTCGTTTTGTCATGGTTGCTTGGCTTTCTCCAGAAGAAATCTCAGAAGAGTTCACATGGGTACCATGATAGCAGAGAAGGAAATTAGCAGAGATAATCCATGATGAGAGTTTGGCTAGGTGTCCCTGATGAAAGAGCAAGGGATTCAATGATAAATGATAGCAGATGGTGGAAGTGATGCAAGACAGTATAAGAAGGAAATTATACCAGAGCAATAGTTACAGAATGGGAGAACAGAGAAGGGAGGCAGATTGACCAGTCATAGGATATGTTGCAACACTTTTTGGGTATGGATTGAACTAGATAGCCACTGAAGTAATCAATTCTGTGGTCATATATCAGAGCTACCTATCTTTCTAAACTGCCTGCTAAACTGTAAATTCCATGAGGGTAAGGACTATGCCTTATCTAAATATTGCATGTCCCAAAGAGGTTAGTAAGATGGTCTTAATGGTAACTAATTGTTGAACCAAGGTTTATATTGTTATCACTGATGTACTACTGAAGCTCTGTTGGCAGGACCCTTTCATAAATCTGTTGGAGATCTATAAGGAAAGAAGGTGGAAACAGGAGTACATTCAATACGATAAACAAGGGTCCCACCAGATCCCCCAAGTGATGAAAGGTCCTTTACTTGCACTGCTTTTTCCAGTGACCCAAGTTGTTGAGAGCCCAGGTGTCTTGCCTTTGTACCTGGATGCTTTGCATTGGACTGAGTGAGAGGGAGATAGCTTTAACCACAGGTGTGGTTTGTGGCAATAAGACTTCTACACGGTAAGCCTGATGCCCTTTACTTCCTTACCCATACCACAGCACAGCTATGACGCAGCGTGCAGTCAGCACATCTGTGCCTCGCCTGCCATTTGGACTTAGAGACTTTTCCACCTGGATCTCATAGTACTCATATTCTGACTTATCTACCATTGCTCTGCAGCCAACCAAACATAAGCTATGAAGGACAAGAGTGAGCAATTGTGAGCTTTCAGACTTGTTTTAGAAGCTCTTTGTGTATAATCAGCATCCATGCAATCAAGAGACTTGAATTCAATCCTGAGCTGCTATTTACCAGCGATGTGACCATGGGCAAGTCACCTCACCACTCAGGACCTCCGTTTCTTCATTTGTAAAATGAGGATATTGGACTAGATGGCCTCAAAGGTCTCTTTCAACCTAAAGTCCTCTGTGTCTAATCTATTCTTTCACAATCTCTGGGAGAAAGATGAAATGGTAAATCCTTATTTTCAGTGGAAAGACGTAGCAATTCAGGTACTAATAATGCATTAATCTGGTTAAAACTGGAGTTGCATTGTACCTGTAATCCATTTCTTAGCCCTTGTATTGATGTCCAAATTTAATTTAAGCCAAAGGGCTTAAAAATCATCCAGTTGAGAATTGGTCAAGAATCACAAAGCATCGAAGCAATACTCCATCATTACTTCCCAGATATTGATAACCTACAAATAATCAACAAATTTTTAGGCACCCATGAAATGCATTTGCTAGCTGTAGGTGATATAAAGAAGAATGAGACCTATACTTGCCTCAAGTTGCTTCCACTCTGGGCAGAACCCTCTTCTCCTAAAATCCATATCCTTGTCCAATTCATTAGATGAGGTCATTCCTGAGACAGGAATATCTGGAGTTTTAAAAGTCCATTCATTCAACAGTTAGTCAATAAATATTAATTAAGCGCTAGATGTGTGCCAGGCACTCTGTAAGCACTGAGGATACAAAAAAAGGTAAAAGACAGTTCTTGTCGAGGAACTCACAGTCTAATGGGAGAGACAACAGTAAAAAAAAAACTATAGACAACAAAAATATGTATAGCGGCTTTTTTTGTGTTGTCTAAGAATTGGAAATCAAAGGGATGCCCATCAACTGGGCAATGGCCAAACAAGCTGTGGTATATGATTGTGATGGAATATTATTGTGCTATAAGAAATGACAAGTAGGACAATTTCAGAAAAACCTGGAAAGACTTACACAAACTGATGCATACTGAAATGAATAGAGCCAGAAGAATGTTGTACACGGTAATAGCAGTATTGTTCAATGAAGAGTTGTAAATGACTTAGCTATTCTCAGCAATACAATCCCAAAGGACTAATGATGAAGCATACTATCTGCCTCCAGAGAAAGAACTGATATTGATTGAATACAGACAGAAGCATGCTGTTTTTCACTTTCTTTCTTTCATTAATATAGAAATGTTTTACATAATTGCATATGTATAACCTATATCTGATTACTTACCATCTCAGCAAAGGGAGAGGGGAAGGAGAGAGGAATAGAATCTAGAACTCAAAACTTTAAATAAAAATGTTTTAAAAATTGGACAACTATGTACAAACAAGCTATATATAGGACAAATTGGAAACAATCAACAAGGAGATGGCACTAGAACTAAGACATTTATTAAATTCCTACTGTGTGCAATGTTCTCCATTTGAGGTGTACTATTTTTCATCTTTGCCCTACTTTTAGGAAGTACTCCCTATTTAAAGATGTTCTTCAAAGTAGCCTTTGCCCAGTATCAATGTATCCATTCAGATTATGAGATAGGACTTTCTCATGGTGTTTATCAGGGGAGTTGAGCCATTATGAAGGGCTAAAAGAAGCAATCCAAGCACTGCAGTAAGGATCTAGATTTAACCTAGTGAGGCCCCAAGGACATGTGCCATTTAAGCCTGAAATCATTGTTCAGTCATTTTTCAGTCCTGTCTGACTCTTCATGACCCCATTTGGGGTTTTCTTGGCAAAGATACTGGAGTGGCTTGCCATTTCCTTCTCCAGTTCATTTTACAGATGAGGAACTGAGGCAAACGGTGACTAGCCCAGGGTCACACAGCCAGTAAGTGTCTGAGGCCAGATTTGAATTCAGCACTTAATCAGTCTGAACCCAGTTTCCTTCATGTATAAATGGAGATAATATAGTAATAAATAGTAGCAAAAAATGACTACTTATTTCATAGGTTTATTGTGAGGAAGGCATTTTGTAAGCCTTAAAATGTCACAGTTTGGGTCCTTAATTCCCACAACAGATATTGACTTACCGCACATTCAGTCACTTGATTATGTTGTAATTTATATTATTCTCTAATTGTTTCATTAGTAGAAATCTTACCTCCTGAAGAGTTTGTAAGTTCCTTTATGATAATCACAGTGTCTTTTTTCTTTCTTTTCTCCCTTTTTTGTATCTTCCATAGAACCTGGTATAGTACAGGCACATTGTATGTAAAGAGTTGGTGAATTAATTTGACTCTTCTTAAACCAAATATGTTTCCCACTGCTTTGACAATAGCCTTTGGTCACTACTTTTACTTATGGGCAAGAGATACTTTATGGACATACTAAGACCTGCCTTTTCTCTTCTCATTAGGAAAAGAGGTAAAAAATATATTCATTTTTCCTCACTATGAGCCAAGGGAGGGAATTGCAGTAATTGCATATTTAAGAGCTTACCTAGGGATGCAGACCTCATCAGAATGGTTTCATCATAGCCTTGAATTTTTATTCTGTAGATTGAGGGGCAATTTTTTGTCTTCTATTTTCTCACATGTAATTTGGAAACTTCAGTGTCTGCTTCAATCAAACAAAAAAAATTCCACTTTTATTTTCTTCATCAAATACAGATATAAAATAACAAAAAAGGTCAAACTGAAGTATTTATTATAGTCAATTCTCAGTTATTCACAGAAATCGAGAAAAGTTGTGGAATGGATAATCCAAATAGTGGTTTTTGCCCCCAAAAAATTATTTATATTTTACTTTTGAAGGTGGAGCTTGGAAAAAATAATGTCAAAATTGTTGCTTTTAATGGCACCAGAAGACTAAGGAAGTTTCAACTAAACCAAAGAATGGCTTCTAAGTTGTCCAAGAAGGAACTAATAAATGAGTTAGAAGTGATTTTATAGTGTCCCCAAAGGCAACCAAAAATATGTTATTATGGGACACTTAGTAATATCACCTTTCTTTATTCACACATAGGCAAAAAAATCACCCTGAAGGTAATTGCAACTCATGCTTTGCCAGCTGTTACACATGATGAAGAGTAAGAGAAAATCTCTGAAGATATTGGCAAGAACAATCAAACCAAGTCAATATAATTTTGATTCCTAGTGACTTTAAGGCAATAAGGGGAAATTGTAGAAAATGTATTAGAAAATATGGTTGAAGATTAAGAAATGAAAAAGCCAAAATCTTGTGGACTAGTCAGAAACCTCCTATCAATGTACTTCCTTGAAAAGAGGGTTGGAAAATATTGTACATATTTGGAGCCAAATAACATCACAAAATTCAATTTACGCTATCTTAGTTTACAATAAATTACTGATTATTGATACCATGTTAGAATCAGTTTTCTGTACATAGTTATAAAAATTACTAATTAGAGCAAAGTTCAAAATCCATACTAAATTATATTAAAGGATAAAGCTAAGAAAGACTGCATGAAATTAACAGTGGTTCCAACTTGACTTACTTGAACAAACTATTAATGCTGAAAAATTGGAAGTGGATAATGGAAAAGATATTGACTCCTGGTTAGCACAATTTCCTACAGAAGTTTAACTAATGTAAATAACCATAATGCATAAGCTGAAAGAGTCCCCAGACTACCTTAGCCTGCAATAACCTACCAAAATATGATGTTAGCCAAATATAACACTGGCTTAGACTACAAACTAATTTGCAGAATGTCACAGAGAAACACGGGGGAATATAATCAACAGTGTATCACTTCACAAAAATAGCAAAAAGTGGGAGAGGACATGGCAAATAGAATAATAATAATAATAATAGTAGCTAACATTTATATAGCATTTATTATTTGCCAGGCACTGTGCTAAATGCTTTATACTTATTGTCTCATTTGATCCTCACATCAACCCTGCAAGATAGGTATCATTATTATGCCCCCTTTTACAGGTGGAGAAACTGAGGCAAACTAAAGTTAAATGAATTGCTCAGGATCATACATCTAATAAATGTCTGAGACTAGATTTAAACATGGATATTCTTTAATCCAGGCTCAGGACTCTATCCACTATGCCACCCAAGTCTAAGAGATTTGGACATTAAACATAGTTAAACCAAATTATCCAAGAATAGTTAAAGGTGTGACTGGAAGGAGCAAAAATAAGTGAAAAATAGAACAGATCTGTCAGCACTTCTATGCAGTCATCTATTTTCATAGCCAATAACAGTAGAACTACCACATTTGAATGCTAATACCTTGATGCTCAATGTATTATATATAAAGAAGTGAAAATGGCACTTAAAAAAATTAAGTCAGGAAGAGAAGCTAAACCAGACCAAGTAAACACAGAGGTAAATTCTTGCTGTAAGTAACAAAGTTTTGAAAGCATCAAAGGATTGATTTTCAAGAGATCTGGCTTCTGAGTCATGTGAGCAACAAGATGGTAAAGTGGATGGTTTTTTCTGATCCCCATAGCCTCTCAAATCTCTCCAACACAGAAATTGTGTGCCAAAGATAAAGTAACTTCCATGGTATAGGATACCCAGAATACAAAAGAAGATTTAAAAAAAAAACCCAGGAACTGAAGCTCTCTAACCCTGAGCTCATTCAGCACTACCCCCCCCCATCATTCTCTCCCACCTTAGTGGCAGCAAGGTCACAATAACATGACACAGGCTTATATCAAAACCCACCCGTGTACCCTCTTACCTCTACCCTCTTTCCAATGCCATGGAGACTACAGCTGTACACTATGGAAGTTTTCTTAGACCTCAAGAGCCAGTTGGCCACAGCCCTTCAGGAGCAAAAGTTTTACAGGAGCTACAAACCAAAAGGACTAGTGCTATAAAGGCTTGAAATCCTAGTGCTGGGCCAGAGAACTAAGGAACTAAAGAAATAGAACAGGTCATCAGGACAGGACACTGCTCATGTGGGGAGCTGTGCAGTACTCCAGCAAATCTGAAAGAACACAACATCCAGCTGGGGTTTGTTCTGAGCACTCAAAAGTTAGTGGGGGCAGAGAGCTAGGCTAGTGAACCATAGATTCCCCACCATGGGAGAGGCTAAGCAACTTTGCAATCCAGCACCCAAAGAAACCACAAACTGAGGGGAGGGAGTCAGGAAGTGAATGATAAGGAAAATAAGGCCAAGGTGGGGAGACTGAAAGTACCAAAGATTTCAGGAAGAAAACTCAAAGACCTTGAACATAAACAAATCAATAGGAAAAATAGTAAAAACAGAAGGAAATAGGACCTCCAGATCTAGTAAACAAGTTCAGGTACCTAAGAATAAATACTGCAAAGTGGAGGAAAATGATCCAAAAATTGATGAGACAGTTGACCCTGTGGAATTTGAGAAAAACATGGAACCACAACATGCAGTTCCTGAGTTGTTTAAAAGAGAAATGAGCATTATGAAGACAGGATTTATGTTCTGCACAGCAAAAATAATGAACAGAATAAAAAATTTTGAATCTGTAATGGCAAGCTTCACCAAAGAAACAAAAAAAGAACAGTAAATTGGGGATGCAAATACACAAGCATGTAGAACAACCTAGAAAAGCAGAAACAAAAAACAACATGAAAAGAAACTCATTATGCAAGCTTAAGAAAAGAATGGTCATTATGCAAGCAAAACATTTGACTCTCAAAGACAAGCTGCATAGAGACAACGTAAAGATCATAGGTCTCCCAGAAGAGCACAACAGAACAAAAAAAATAACATCATAATGAAGGAAATAATAAGACATATGCCCAGAATTTCTTATCAGAGAAAATGAAATTCACGGATCACCTCCAGAAAAGAAAAAAAACCCAAGGCTACAAAGTCCAAGGCATATAGAGCATATCCTGCAAATCTAGCTTAACTACACAGGACAAAAGATGGATGATCAATGGTAAAGAAGAGTTTAAAACATTTTTAGAAAGAAAACTGGAACTAATTAGATTATTTGCTTTTTAAGATATATCAAAAAGTAAAAGATCCCAAACATAAAAAACAAATCATGCTACCCTCAGAAGAAGACAATTGAAAAGATATCCATCACTAATGATATAGTTGCCTACTTCTTCATCTTCATAAAATATAAGAATGATCAATACACATGGCAAAGTTATTCTTGACAGAAAAAATGAGGAGGGAACAGGAAGACTTTTTCAAATTATTTTCCATGTATACCATAGATTCATGATCACACTAAACTTATAGGCACAGAAAATATAAGACTCTAAGCAAAAAGTGGTAAGAGGACATGATAAGTCTAAATAATAATAAAATTAGCTAACATTTAGTATGTTTTTTACTGCACTTACAACTATGTTTATTATTTTCTAAGTTTAAAAAAAACATTTGATTTGGTAGACGAAAACATGAATTCTCACTCAACAAGATGTTTCCTGGCCTTAATAGATGCTACCATAGAGAGAACTTTACATGATTATGCTCTATTAGCATCATGCAAAGCACAAGACAGGGCAATGTAAGCTGTCAAAAGCCATTCAGCATTGTCATGAAGGATATCTTGCAGAGTACAAATATACTGTAGATAGTGAAGTCTGCCAGGTGTTCCTATGTGAGGATGATATTGTGCTGATTGCATCCAGCCCCAGGGTCATCAAACTATACAGGACCTCTTCAGTTAAATGCACATCCACTCAAAAGAAATTATCTTAGTAGTATACCCAGGAAGAACCAAATGGATGAAGAATGCCTATTCCAGGGGTGGGGAACCTGTGGCCTCGAGGCCACAGGTTGCCCTCTAGGTCCTCAAGTGTGGCTGAATCAAAGGGCAGCATTTGAGGACCTAGAGGGCCACATATGACCTTGAGGCTGGAGGTTTCCCATCCCTGGCTTATTCAGTAAATAATATAGCCAACTAGCATTTATTAAACACCTACTATATTCCAGGTGCTGTGTTAATCAATTAGGAATTTTAAGAAAGAGCAAAAGACAGTCGTTCTCAAGGAGCTCACAGTCTATTGGTGAGGACAACATGCACACAACCATATACAAAAATGCTATATTCAGGACAAATTGGAGATAATCAACAGAGGGAAGGCACTAGAATCAGGATAGATTGAGGAAAGCTTTCTGTAGAAGGTTGCATGTTAGCTGGGACTTGAAGAAATCCAAGGAGGCAGAGAGGAGGAGGGAGAGAATTCCAGGTATGGGGAACAGGCACTGAAAATGCCTGGAGTTGGGAGATAGAGTTTCTTGTTTAAGGAACAATAAAGATGCTCTCAAAAAGGTATTTTTGGTACTGAATCGCCCAGCATATAATAGGGGATGTAAGTTGTATGAAGAGTGGAAGGGTAGGGAGGAAAATCAGGTTATGACCAACTTTGAACATCAAATAGAAGATTTTATATTTTATCTTGGAGGTAGATGACAGGCAGCCCACTAATGACCATAGAGTTAGAGCCAGAAGGGATCATAGAGGTCATCCAGTCAAACCTCCTTATTTTGCGAAAGGAACCTAAGATAAAAAAGAATAAGTAATTTGCCCAAGATTGCAGTTGGTAAGCAACTGGGCTTTGATTCTCAGTTCTCTGACTACAAATGTAATACCCTTTCCACTATATCACAGAAAATGAGTAGTGTAGACACAAAAATCCTCTTTTTAATACCAGTATTCTTCTGGAAAGTAGAACCACTGTACTCTAACATAAAAATCCTCAATGTGTTTCTGCATTAGGTAGAGATGGCACTGAGAACAAAGATGGGGCATTCAGGTAGACTAGACCAAAGGTACATTGAAAATACCTGTGCTGGAGGTGACAGAAGAATGAGGACATTGAAGGATTGATTCACCAAGTATCTGAAAGGGGAAAAGGAGAGGGATGGGGAAAACCCTGGCTATTATTAATACCAAAAAAAAATTTAGGGGACAGCTAGATGGAGCAGTGGATAGAGCACCAGCCCTGGAGTCAGGAGGACCTGAGTTCAAATCCGGCCTCAGACCAAACACTTGGCCCTTACTAGCTATGTAACCCTAGGCAAATCACTTAACCCCAAATGCCTAAAAAAAAAAATTAACAGAGAAAACATCAACAACTATTAATCTGTATGTCTACTTTTCTATCTACATAAAATGTTTATGAGAATCATCTACACACCTACAGAGGCATCCTAGATGAAGGGATTAGTAGGGAACAGGCAGACTTTTGCAATCAACGTCTCACAGCACACCACATATTTACCATTTCACAGAACTCGAAATTATACAAAACAAAATATCCCTCATGTTTATTTTTTTTAAATAAACATTTAATTTGGTAGAGCAAAACTGCATTAAAAGCTCTCTTCTAACAAGATTGTTCCAATTTGTACATCAAAATTATTCAAGATTCCTTGAAAGATATAACAATAGAGATAACCTTGTTCTGTGACCCTCTGGATCCTTGATCTCAGATAAGGAATAAAATAGGAAGATATCTGATCACCAAAGATTCAAAGCATCATTGAATCATAGATTTGGAATTAAAAATGGCCCAACTTCCTAATTTTACAGATGAAGAAACTGAGGCTCAGAGAGGTTAAATGAATTGCTCAAGGTTGTATTAGTAGGTGTCCACCACTGTCATCAAGGCTATCCAGGGAAGAGGTTAAGTTGAAGAGGGATTCCCCTCCAGATGCTCCTGTTTGTGAATGACATCATGCTAGTTGCAACAAGCCCTAGAACATTATAGAGTCTCCTGGAAGAGATCCACAGAGCATTTTAGAGCCTCCTAGAAGAGAACTGTAACCACACAGAAGAATCTGGCTTATTCATCTCCTCAGGAAAAAAAAGAAGTGAAAAAAGAATGTCTGTTGTCTATACAAGATAGATGGCTAGATGAACAAGTTCCCTATAGAAACTTCAGTGGCTCCCTATTACTTTTAGGATAAAATATAAACTCTTCAGCTTGGCAATTAAAACCCCTCACGATCTTGCTTCAACCTACCTTACTAGGCTTATTACACATTACTTCCCTTTGTACATTCTACATTCCATCCAAACTTGTCTACTTGGTGTTCTCTATACTCATCTCTCTGTCTCCTACCTCTGTGCCTTAGCACAAGCTGTTCCCATCTCACTTCTCCTATGCACAATATGTACTCCCTCCTTACCTCAGCATCTTAGAACTCCTAACTTCCTTCCAAAATGAAGTGACCAACTCTTCTCTATCTCCACTGAAATCTATTTATAGCTAAGGAATGAACAATTCAGATTAGATGCACAAAATAACTTTGCTACTAGAATAGATTATCAGAGAACCTATTTTAGAACATTTTTTAAAACAGCACGGAAACTTGGGTAAGGTGGTAGTGTAAAAATCACAGAGGAGCCCAGATCTCCCAAATTTACTCCAGTAATAATGTACAAAAAGGCATTGGATCAGATAATTTTCAGGAAATCCAAAAAGAATGTTGTATGTGAAAATTTTCTTTTTGTTTGTTTAGTGTTCAGTAAATTCAGAATTCAAAAAAAAAATGAAAGAGAAACACCAATAGGCTACTTCATCCTGCTCAGGACCACACACAAAAAATAACCAACCGTCACAGGCTCTGAATGAAGGGTCCCATCACAGAAGATAGTAGAAGTTTAGGTAACATAACCAGACCTCCAGAGCAGTGCTCTAACAGTAGATACCTGGGTTTGGGTGGGGAGGATAGAAGAATGAAGAAGCACTCTGACTGAAGATGCCCAAGAGAGGCCAAAAGAATACCCAGACCCATCACCATGGATGACCTAGGGGGTTTAGAAGCCTGTAGCAATACCTTGACTAGAGGCAGTGAACAAGAGACAAAAACCTGCAGAGAGAGATATGACTGAAGATATTAAATTGTGCTCTGAGCTCAGACATGCCAGGAAAGGTAGAAGACAGTGAGAAGAGCCCAGCAAATTGAAGTCAGGCCCAAACATGACCTGACCACTTCTTCAAGAACATGGGAGTAGGGCAGAGCCTGGCTCTGGCATAAAGTCCCAAATAAGGAACTATGTTTAGAGACATAAGTCAAAAAAAGAAGACACCAAGCACTGTGAAGAAATAATGTGGGTCAAGAGACCCCCCCAAGAAGTAAACACAGAAAAAGAGACTAACTCTACCACAATGAAAATCAGAACCTTAGAGGGAAAAAATGGTTTAGACATGAGGACTACAGTAAAACCTTGAAGAAATGAAGAAAGGGGTTTTTTTTATGTGATTATAAGTGAAATAAGAGCTTAAGACTTAGGGAGAGAATAAATGGCTTAGAATAGGAGGCAGAAAACCTGCCCAAGTAATGGATTCCTTGAAAATTAAAATGGATCAATCAGAACTCAATGACTCTATGAGACAAAAAAAAAGTTAGAACAAAATCAAAATATTGAAAAGAAAAATTGATGAAAATGTAATGTACTTACAAATTAAAAACAACTGACCTAAAAAACAAGTCAAGTGGAAATAATTTAAGAACCATTGGACTCTCTGAAAACTATGACCAAAATGAAAGAAACCAAAGAAATGAAAATTGCCCAGATTTATTAGAAAGAGGGCAAAGTGAAAATATAAAGAACCTACCTGTTACCCCAAAAATTAAAAAAGAAACCCCAAAATTAAAACTTCCAGAAATAGCCAAAAAACAGAGCTTCCAGATTTAAAAGAAAAATATTGCAAGCATCCATAAAGAACAAGTTCAAGCACTAAGGAACCACAGCCAGGACCACATAGGCAGCAACTAGTTCAAAGATGAGAAACTATTGCATTATGGTATTCCAAAATACAAAAGATAAGGGCTTAGAACTAAAAACAGCTTATCCTGCAAAACTTGAGTATAGTCCTACAAGGAAAAGAATGAAAGAATGGAACCTTAATGGAATAGAAAAGTTTCAACCATTCTGAATGAAAATACCAGAGATGAACAGAAACTGAGAAATGCAAACAAAGGAGCCAAGACAAACCTAGAAAAATAAATGTATTTGAGCAAAGGGTTAAATAATGATGAAGTGGTTTTATTCGGATGGAGAAATTCCCTTCAAAATTTAAGTATCTTCAAGAGTCACAAAGAAATTAAATAAAATAGAGGAATAGGGATATATTTATTCTGCTTTGAATATCTTTAAAGGAAAGAAAAAAGGATACATGAGAGAAGAAATGAGGAAGAAGTAGGGAGAACTTACTATATCTTACAATTGAGATGGACAAGAAGAGTATGCAAACATGAAGACAAGAGTAGGGGGAGTGGGCAACCCATGAACACTTTTATCTGAAATGGACAAAAAAGGAATGAACACATACACACACATGCATGCACACATACACGCAAAAAGTTTGGCATACTAATACATTAAACTCAAAAGAGAGACAGGTAGGGGAAAGGAAAATGAAAAAGAACTTTAAGAGAGGTGTAATAGTCAGGGAAGGAATAATCATAAGCAAAACGAAATTCAACTTCAGAAGATAGATTGTAAAGGTGAGGTTTAAAGGAAAGAAAGAACATGTAAGAAAGAGTGATTGGGGTCAGGGTGAGGGAAAGAGAGGAAGGGTAGGAGAGTAAAAGCATATGGTTTCAATTACAGATCACTAGTGTTGACCACATTCCACTTCTTCAAACATCTTTACAATGAAAGGGGCAAGGGACAAAGAGAAGAAAAAGTGTATGAACAAATAATGGAGAAAAATACGCAATCAATCATTACTGTGAACATGAATGAAATAAACTTATCCATAAAGAGAAGAGGAAGTAGAATGGATTAAAAAACAGAGGCCAACAACACTATTTATAAGAAACATAAAACATAAAGATTTACACCAAGTTAAAATTAGAAGCTAGTACAATTTCTATTATGCTTTAGGTGAAGTAAAAAAAAATAAGGGTAGCAATCATGGATTTAGACAAGGTAACAATAAAAAATAAATGTGGTCAAAGGAGAGAAATAAAGATGCATCTTATGCTATAGGACCAGAGATAATGCAATAATATCAATACTTAATATATATTCACCAAATGCTGAATCATTTAAGTACCAAAAAGAGGTAGAAAGAAGGAAACTGTGACAGCTAGATACCCTTTTCAGTACTAAGCAGATGTAATAAGAAGATAAACAAGAAAGAAGTTAAAGCCTGATAGAACTTCTAAAAAGTTAGATATGATATATCACTGGTGGCTACTGAATAAGAATAGAAAGGAACATAAATATTTGCAAGATGTTTATGCACCTTTACAAAAATTGACCACATGCTAAGTAATAAAAACTTCACAAACAAATACAGAAAGCAAAAAATATTGAACATATCCTTTATTAGCAGCAATATACTTTAAAAGCATAATCAGTAAAAGGTCTGTATAAAAGGAATTAAA
This sequence comes from Phascolarctos cinereus, assembly GCF_003287225.1. Lineage (NCBI taxonomy): Eukaryota > Metazoa > Chordata > Mammalia > Diprotodontia > Phascolarctidae > Phascolarctos > Phascolarctos cinereus. Next base: position 156,684,722 of record NW_027555736.1, read on the forward strand.
ATTTAAATGGGAAGTAATTTAATATTAAAGAATTGGTGGATCAAAGGACAAATCTAAGAAACAGCAGATAATTTCATCAAAGAAAAATGACAGGGGCATAAAGGTGGTGCAGTGGAAAGAGTATGGCAATACTACCTAAATTAATTTGCTTATTCAGTGTCATACCAAACTATAAAGGGTTAGTTTATAATATTGTGTATAGTATATATATATATATATACACACACATATATATTACATGTATGTATATATATATATATAATTGTATATAGTATATAATATTGTGAAACAAAATATCAGTAATTTAAAGGAAATAATGAGGGGGAAATGGAAAGGAAGGATGCGAGGCAGTACCAGATCTCAAACTATACTACAAAGTAGTAATCATCAAAACTACTTGGTACTCAGCTAGATGGTGCAGTGGATAGAGCACTGGCCCTGAAGTCAGGAGGACATGAGTTCAAATCTGGCCTCAGACCAAACGCTTGACATGTACTAGCTGTGTGACCTTGGGCAAGTCACTTAACCCCAATTGCCTCACTTAAAAAAAAAGATTTTAAAAACAACTAATTGGTACTGATTAAAAAATATTAAATTTAATCAGTTGGGAGATTAGTAAAGCAAAATCCAGAAACAAGTTAAAGTAAGTTGAATCTACACTTAGTATTTATCAGACACTGTGCTAAGCTCTGGGGAAACCAAAAAAAAGGCATCCAAAAGTAGTCCCTGCACTCAAGGAGCTCACAGTCTAATTGAGGAGACAATATATAAACATTTATGAGCAAACAAGACACATTCAGGGTAAATTGGAGATAATATAAAAGGGAAGGCACTAGTGTTAAAAGGGATTAGGGAAGGCTTCTTCCAAAAGGTAAGATTTTAGCTGAAATTTGAAGGAAGCCATGAAAGTTAAGGGGTGAAGATGAGAGAGAATAATGTAGGCATGGGGGACAGCCAGTGAAAATGCAAAGTTGAGAGGTACAGTGTCCCAGTGAGGGGAACAGCAAGGAGGCCAGCATTGCTGAATCACAGCTATGTAGATGGGAATAAAGTATAAGAACACTAGAAAAGTAGGAAGAAACAAAGAAATGAAGATCTTTAAAAATCAGAGTATTTTGTATTTGATCCTTGAGGTAAAAGAGAGCCACTGAAGGTCATTGAATAGGGCAGAAGGTGATATAGACACTATAAAATCAAATGGATGAAGAAGTGGGAAGTGGATGAACTGGGGTGGGGAAATCCTTGAGGTAGGGATACCAACTTATGAACTACTGCAATAGTGCAGATGCTGAGGTGAGGTGATGAGGACCTCTACCAGGTCATTGCAGTGCCAGGTATGCATGAGAGATTACAAGGTTGAGAAATGATAGGACTTGGCAACAGATTGGATAGAGGGTAAGAGAAAGTGAGGAATCAAGGATAACAACTGGGTTGGGCACCTGGGTGATGAGGAAGATGGTGGTGTCTTCAAAAGTAGTAGGAAAGTTAGGAATAGGAGAGGATTTTGAAGGAAAGATGATGAGTTCAGTTTTGGAAAGGGTAAGTTTAAGATGTGTATAGGACATCCAGTTGGAGATCTCCAATAGGCAAACTAGAGTTCAGGAGAGAGGTTAGGTCTAGATAAGTAGATCTGAAAACTATCTGTTTAGTGATGATTAAATTCATGGGAATTTATGTTATTACCAGTGAAATAGTATAGACTTAGAGGTATCAAACATGTGGCCTACAAACCTAGAAACCATAGCACTAAGTGAAGTCCAAACCAGATTAAAACATAATTGGCAAATAAACAAAATAAATAAAAATACAATAAAATATAAATATTACATTTTAAAACTAAGTCAATAAGTGGCCCACAGGGATCCTTACTTAGGGGCCCCCATTTCTACTTGACTTTGACTCTACTGATATAGAGGGAGAAAAGAAGAGGGCCCGTGAAAGGGCCTCATAGTATGTCCAAGAAGAAGAAGCAAATTAACATTATAACATCATTTTCAATAAACCCAAGGCTCCACAACTACTATGATTCACTACCTGACAAAAACTTCTGGGAAAACTGGAAAGTAATCTGACAGAAATTAGGGTTAGACCAACATCTTATACTGTATAACATGATAAACTCTAGATGGATACATGAGAATATACTCCAAAAGGTTACATCATAAACAAACTGGAGGAACAGAGAAGGAGGTATCTTTTTCACCTATAGATAGGGGAAGAATTCATGACTAAACAAGGAATAGAGAGTATTTCAGGAAATAAAATGAATGATGTAAAATTTAAAAGCTTTTGCACAAACAGAATGAAGGAAGACCAGGACAAAAAAAAATCTTTGTAGATTTCTCTGATCAAGATCTGATATTGAAGATATATAGTTAACAGATTCAAATATATAAGGAAAAGAGCCATCTCCAAAATAGTACTCTTCAAACATGTACACTATACCATAACCCTTCAATCTCTCAGCTCTAAGAACTTTCTTCCAGCTATTCCCCATACCTGGAAGTCTCTTCTTCCTCATCTTTGTCTCCTGGCTTCCTTCAAGTTCCAACTCAAATCCTGCCTTCTACAGGAAGCCTTTCTCAACCCATCTTAATTTTAGTGCCTCCCCTCTTTTAATTATTTCCTATTTATCACACACATATATATATATATATATATATATATATATATATATAGATAGATAGACAGATAGATAGATAGATAGATAGATATAGCTTGTTTGTAAACATTTGTTTGCTTGTTGTTTTGCCTCCATGAGTCCCACAACACCAGAGATATACTTATCTTTTGGCAACAGATAAATAGGCATGATCAAAAAGCTCAGCATTCACTGTCCTGTCTCTATCATCATATTACTTCCATAGGTATCTGGAAAATAACTTTGACCTCCATTTCTACATGAAACCTAATATTTCTCACAACCCATGTCTAGTCAATAAACTCTTTTTTTTTAATATGCATTATTGTAGTGCTGAGGTACAAAGACATACATAATATTTTCACTCGGATTCAATTAAATGTAATAAGGAGAATTTGAGCATGCACAGTGTTTTTTTACTTGATGCAATCCCCAATGAGGAGCCTGGGAAAGGGTATTTCTAGTTACACATAATTTTTAAAAAGCCTTGCTACCAAGGACAGCTAGGTGGAGGAGTGGATAGAGAACTAGTCCTGAAGTCAGGAAGACCTGAGTTCAAATGCTGCCTCAGATCAAACACTTGACACATACTAGCTGTGTGACCCTGGGCAAGTCACTTAACCCCAATTGCCTTTAAAAAAAAAAAGCCTTGCTACCTAATTCAGAGAATGTGCAGGTTTTCTATGACTTTCCTATTTGCTTATTTTATCACTGTTGAGCTGAAACTGAATATGCATAACGAGACTACAGGTGAGGGGATGGTATAACTCAACTTCTTTTTCCTTTCCTAGTGGTAAGTAAGAAGGATGAGCTTCTATTAACATCCAGGAAGGGAAGAGACATCTGGCCTTTCACCTGGAGCCATGAGTGTTTTTTTTTAATCTCTGTTGTGTCTATTCTTTCCTGTTCTTTGGTAAAAGAGTATTAGACACGGCTACAACATAGTAAGCTTTGGAAAGTTGGACGAGTAAGTTGCCAGCGGTACAGGAACTGGAGTCAATACCAAGAATCTATTGGCAGCCAAGTCAAGTCATGTATAATCATGGCCCTTAGAAGTGACCTACTTGACCCATCCCATTGGTGGATTGCCTCTGAGACACGATGTTCTGTTGCAGCAAAGAAACTATTCAACCAGCAGATATGCTACATTCAGAAATAAACTTAATGGGGCAAATACTTTGAAGTCACCCTCCACAAGGGCCAAAGTAGAAAAGGGGAGAGTGTGTACCTAGTGTCAGGGGGAGATGTATTTATGTTGTTGCTAAATCTTCCCAGTAACTTTCAAAAACTTGTTGATATTAATTGATTAAATAATGTTGACACATTAATTACTGGGTCAATCAATGATATAGAAGAGATAACAAACCGGCATCAGAATAAGGGTTGAATCTGTTATAGCATTAAAAGAACCCCACCACATCTCAGTGTTACCCTAGAACCTTGAAGGGCAGCAATAGCCAAATGTTCTAGGAACCCAGCCTGCTATTGTTTTTCCAAGAACTAGTTCAGATAAGTTCAAAAAGGCCCATCACTAGGTTGGCAGGTGGAGGTGAATATTTTGGTAACAGCATCTTTTAAACACTATGTACCAAGTCACAAAAAGGTTGTAATCTAGGTTGGCAGAGGGATCATACACATTGACAAAATCACAGATCCTTTAAATATTGAGGTGTCTCAGGAAGGAAGAGGGCCATTGATTAATTCTGGTTGAAGGACATAACCCTACAAGTGTTTACCTAAAATATTAACTCTGGGAGTTACAACGTATAAAGTACGCATAAATCAGGGGCTCATATGCACTTGTGACTGGTCTTTCTGCTAGTCACCCAGCCCATGCTCTGTGAATACCTATAATGACAAAGCACTTCCAGGGTTGATGACAGGAAATTAATTGTTCATTGTGAGGTTAAGTTTGAGGGATCAGAGTGATAGAAACAAAACTGTTTTCCTGAAATTTCCCCTTGAAATTAGAATTTGTTTCATCTTGATGATAACTGATAAGAAAACATATAACCAGCAGTATCAGAGAACTGAGGAACTGTGTCATTCTTTTGCAGTGAAGACTGTCTCCTACATGTAATATGAGGCTGTCATGTGTGGTTGGAAGGGAGGCAGAATAAACATATTTAGCCTCTTCTCCCCCTAGTCCTTCTCCAAGAAAAGCTTTCATTACTGCCAGAATGAGAATCAGGAGGTTGGAGCCAGAAGCTTGGCCACTGTGCTCTTCTCAGAGAGAGGGAGAGAGAGTACCAATCTGGGATCATATCAGTCTGTCACTTTATATATCGTTGGTCCAGGAAACATTGTTTTCAGATTCAAGCTAACTTTTGATCACTGTTTCATTATTTGAGGAGACTGAGATTCCAGGTTTTATATCCAAGCCTTGACTTCCTTCCTGTCAAAGACCCCAGATCCACAATGAACACACATAGGAAATAATGGAGAAACCCATTTATCCAGGGCAATAGCAAAACAAATCAGAGCAAGTGTACATAGTAGAATATATACCAGACAATACAGAGTAAAGGAGCTTTCCCATTGGGGCAAGGTAACTCAATTCAACCGAGACAGAGAGAGAGAGAGAGAGAGAGAGAGAGAGAGAGAGAGAGAGAGAGAGAGAGAGAGAGAGAGAGAGAGAGAGAGAATCCTAGATCTCACTGGAGGGGAAGTTCCATGAAGTCTCTAGTGTAGCAAGCTTGAGATGGGGGCATGGTAAAGACTGCCAGCTCTTCTCATGTTGGCCTCTTCCCAGTCTTTTCCAGCAACCTGAAATGGGGATTGAAATCCACCATCTTTTCTCTCAAAGCTGGAAGCCAGAAGTGCCCAAAGCAACAACAGAGCCGAAAGAGACCCAAGAGTCTTGCAGAAGACTAATGAGACTGAAGAAATTTGATGAAGATCCTAAGAATAAAAAGAGTAGAATTCTTCTTTCTCCTGCTCTTGCCATCTCCATCCCACCCCAATACAATTATAGGGTGTTGATTTCTACTAAGGAGATTCCCATGCCATTAAGCTTTGGGACTCAGTTTATACTTTATTGAATGATGAAACATACCTTTCACCCTCTAACAGAGAAGTTATAGACTATAAGTACAAAACCAGTGTCTGTCTGTCTGCTTCCCCCCTTCTTTCTCATCTTGTCCAGGCACCGATCCCATTGGGATTGGCTCAGAAGCTTTGACGTCCTTTATTTTCTTTGCCTTTCCTTAAGCAGTCTGTTGTGCTCTGTCCTCACTATTCCCAGGGGCTTGTCATACTGGTGCCAGACTTAGTGCAGACATCCAATTGGTTCTAGCTGTCCTGCAGCTTAGAACTCAAAAACAAAAAAGATCCATTGAAAGAGATCCAGCCTTCAGTAGCAGGGATTATGGTCATGTGCTACCACACTCAACCAGATATGCATTTTCAAATATAGGCTAATGATTGATTTGTTTTACCTCCCTATACATATTTATTATAATGAAGTGCTTCTACCTGGGAGTAGGGGTAGGGAAGATAAGTTGGTAGGTATTAACAGATACAGAGGGAAAATAAAAAAAAACAGATATCATAAGTTCAATTTGATATATTAAAGTTAAATATTAACTTTTCAGTAAAATATTTAATTTTTAAAAGAAAAAACTTCCCAAGGACAAAGACCCTACCATACTCTTCTTTTGTATCCCCTAGAGCACCTAGCATAGATCGCTCAATAATACTCTACAAAAATCACAGAGCCTCAAAGTTTAAAGAGATACCAGAGGTAATATAGTCCAATTTCTTCCTGCACAGAGATCCTTTCTACAACATCATTTACAAGTGGCCATTCAGCCTCTATGTGAAAATCTTCTATGAGGGAGAAACCACTTCCTCCCAAAGAAACCTGGGATACTTTGGAACAGTTTTTCCTTGTACTGAGCTTAAGTCTGCCTCTCTGCAACTTTTATCGATCTCTATTTTCCATGCTGTGGGCAAATCCCTCTTCCAAAGGAGAGCCCATCACTGAATAATTGAAGACAGCCGTCATGTTCTTTGCAAGTTTTCTGTTCTACATGTTGCCCATCAACAGTTCTGACCTTCCTATAGTATTGTCTCCAGTTTCCCTCCTGGTTGTCCTCATCTGAATATGTTCTAGCTTGTCAGTATGATTCTTAAAATGTGATGTCCAGGATTGAAAATAATATTTTCAATTTGGCCTGGTGAGGGCAGATTATTTATTGCATCCTAAGCTTGTTTGCTGCTGTGTCATACTGTTGATTTGATACACACTTGCAGTCTACTAAAATCTTCTTTCATGCAAACTTCAAATCATGACCAATGTAGAGCTGGGGAATTGTGGGAAGGAGGGAAAGAATGGAAAGAAGGAAAGGAAGAAGAAAAAGAAGGAAAGAACATCAGGAAATATCAGAGTTAGAAGAGCTCACTCAATTCAACATCCATTTTACAGATGGGGAAACTGAGGTACAAAAAATCCCCAAGTGCCCAAAGTCATACAAAACAAAAACAGCAGACCTGGGATTTGAACTGAGGTCCTTTGATATCAACTCTAGTGCTCTCCATCTTGTGTTATTATCTAGTGATGTCTTCCCCTTCTTGTACTTAACATAGTTTAGTTTTTTTTTTAAAACTCAAATATTATTCTTCCCTATTAATTTCTTTCTTTTCTTGTTTGAGACATCATTCTAAACAGTTTATTTTTTTATCTTGACTCTAGCATCCAACATATTAGGTATTCCTCCCAACTTTCTGTCACTTGCAAAATTAATAAGCACGGCATCTGCCTTCAACCAATACTTCGATACTCTAATAGATTTATGATTTCATCAACGCAGGCATTCCTTCTAATCATTCAGGTTGCAGCCTATCCATGTCTGCCTAACCTATGCAGCTTTAATCCTTTTACTCCCATAAATTCACCAAAGGGAATCCACCTAACGTGTGGCAAGATTTCCTAAAACTCTTTTCATATAATGAGTAGACTAGTAGAGCCCACAGATTCTCCAGTAATTATAATTTTGCTTGCCCGTCATTTTTTTTTCTGATCCCATGCTTCTCTGATGATATCCTTTTCATTACTCTTACTTAATTTCTTATTTATGTAATCTGTTGTAGCTCATGCCCACCGTGCACCTTTCAATTGCCCGTCAGGTAATTTTCAACTTCGATTCTTGGGATATTAGTATCCCATGGATTCAGCCATGCAACATCACCAGAGAATACTAGTGTTAAAAATATAGGCCTTTGGCATACCAGATCTCAAGCAATAGCATATAATTTCAATATATAAATGGTCACATCATAAACAAATTAAAGGAGCAAGGAAAAAAATTACTTTTTAGATCTATCGAAGAGAGAAAGTTCATAACTAAGCAAGGGATAATGAGGATCACAGAAGATAAAATGTACACATTTGATTATGTAAAAATTTTAAAAATTTTGCACAAACTAACCCAATGCAGTAAAAATTGTAAGAAGAAGAGTTTTGGTGTAGAAAAAATTGACAATTTTGCTAATAAAAAGTAGTAATCATCAAAACTACTTGGTACTGGTTAAAAAAGAGAAAGGACAATCAATGGATTCTCAACATATAAGACCAAATTAACCTAGTAACCTCATATTTGACAGTCATGAAACCTTGCTGCTTAGGTAAGGGAAGTGGAGGAAAGAGAAGAGAACAACATTTATGCAGTGCCTGCTACATGCCAGGTACTGTGCTGAGTGCGTTATATATATGACATTTGATCTTCACAACAACCCTGTGGTAAATACAGATTAAGTGATGTGCTCAAGGTCACACAACTACTAAGGGTATGAGGATGTATTTGAACTCAGGTCTCCCTAACTCCAGCCACAACACTCTATAATAACAATGAGAATAATAATAACGAAAATAATACCTAACATTTATATAGTGTTTATGATGTGCTAAGCACATCACAATTATTATCTTAATTGATCTTCACAACAACCCTGAGAGGTAGGTGCTATTATTATTCCAATTTTATAGATGAGGAAACTGAGGCAAACAGAGGGTTAAGCAACTTGCCCAGGGTCACACTGCTACTAGGTATCTGAGGCTGAATTTGAACTCAATTTTTCCCAACTCCAGACCCAGTGCTCTGTGCACTATGGTGCCATCTAGCTATCTGGGTAAGGACACCCTGCTGGGAAAATTGGAAAGCCATCTGGCAGAAATTAAGTATAAACCAATGCCTCACACCATAAGATAAACTTCAAATAGACACATGACTTAGATATATAAATGGTCATACCATAAACAAATTAAGAGAGCAAGGGGGAAAAGTACTTTCTAGATCTATAGATGAGATAAAGTTCAGAGCCAAGCAAGGGATAATGAGAAAATGTACACATTTGTTATGTAAAATTAAACAGTTTTTATACAAAGTAAACCAGTGAAGTAAAAATTATAAAGGAAAAAGTTTTGGCTTAAGAAAAAAACACAGACAGTTTTGCTGATAAAGGTGTCATTTCTAAGGTATGTCAACAATTCATATTTATAAGAAAAAGAGCTGTTTCTCAATAGATAAATAGTCAAAGGGGAGAGGAGATGAATAGGCAGTTTTCAAAGGAAGAAATCCAAGCTATCAACAACCACATGAAAAAATAATCCAAAGCATGATCATTAGATATATGCAAATTAAAGCAACTCTGAAATTCTACACCATACTATCAGACTGTCAAAGATGACCAGAAAAAAAAAAAGGAAAATGATAAATATTGGAAGGGATGTGGGAAAAGAGGCACATTAATACACTGTTGATGGACCTGTCAATTGGTTCAATCATTCTAAAAAGGAATTTGGAACTAAGCCCCTAAAGTCACTGAATTGTGCATAATCTTTGACTCAGTGATACTACTACTTAATTTATGCTTAAAAGAGTTCAGACTAGGAGGGAAAGTACCTACATGGACAAAAATATTTATAGCACCTCTTTTTGTAGTGGCAAAGAACTAGAAACTAAGGGAGTACCCATTAATTGAGGGGTGTCTGAACAAATTAGGGTATATGAATGTTATGAAATATTTTTGCTTGTAAGAAATGATGAAAGGAATGATTTCAAAGAGACTTGGGAAATTTATATGAACTCATACAGAGCGAAGTGAGTAGTACCAGGAGATCAATTTATACAATAACAACAGCGTATAGAAAAACAACATTGAAAGACTTAAGAACACTGACAATACCACGTGATTGATTCAATAGGCAGAATGAGGTGTACTTTTTTTGTGGGATTTTGTTTTGCTCGATTATACATATTTGTTACCAGGGTTTTGCTTTCCTTTGTTTTTCAATGGAAGAGGGAGAGAATCCCTAAGATCCCCCTCCTCACCCTGCAAATGAGAAAAGAATAGAAGAAAGCACAAAAGGAAGCACAAATAAGCTATAAATTACATGAAAATTTTATATAACAAAAATAAAAGTAAGCTCTACGTAATAGTGATTTACAGCTTAATAGACAATGCTATCCTGTTCTCCAATGTATGTGAAAACATTATATATATATATATATATATGTATATATATACATATATATATATATACACACACACACACATACATATATATATACTTTAGAATTAAAGAATAAAAAAGAAATAAAAACAGAATTCTAAAAATAAAATAAAAATATAGATCTTTCTTTAAAGAAGACATTTTGGGGTCATTAAGAGAACTCTGCAATTTTCAAAATCAATACAGATTATTCCACAAATTTTGTCCAAGTCATTGATAAAAATCTTAAATAGTATAGGGCAATGGCCAGGTTAGAAAGCTCCCCCCAAATCTACATTGACTAATTAATGGCTGCTTTTTTGCTTTGATCGTGCAGCTGGTTCTGAGCTCCTCTATCTATGCTACACATTCCCTTTATTTTGGCCATGCCCTTGTGGAAATTCATGTATACTGTGTCTGTACACAATAACATTATTATAGTGTTATATAATTGTATATAGAATATAATATTCCACTAATCTAAAAATCTAATTGTCAAAAAATGAAATAAAGTTAGTCTTGTATGATATGCTCTTGACAAAACCATTCTGGCTTTTAGTTACCACTAATCATCTCTAATTGCTCACAAATTACTCCTGTAATTACGTATTCTATACTTTGGTCAGAAATTTCAGTCAAGTTCATTGGCCTAGAGTTTAAAGATTCTACCCTTTTGCCTTTTTTTTTAATTGGGAAAACAGTTGCCCTTCTCCAGGCCTATGGCATCTTTCCCGTTCTCCACAATTTTTCAAATATTTTCACAGTCAGTAACCCAGCAATTCCATCTTTCAATTCTTTCAGGTTTTCTTGGGTATAATTTCTTTCAAGACTCTAGGATATAATTTATCTGGGCCAGGTGATTTGTACTCCCTGAGGATAACTAGGTATTTTGATCTTATCTCCTCAGTTATCTTGAGTTCCAACTTCCTGTTGGATTTGTGCTCTATTCCTCCCACTTTTAAGACTCTTTAGTGAAGCAAACAGTAAAATAGACAGTGAGTAGGTCTGCCTTCTCTTCATCATTACATACTATCTTTCCATCTACTCCAATTAATGATACTATCCCTTTTTTGTCCTTCTTCTTGCCCCCAACATAGCTTTTCAAAAGCCCTTTTTTAGTTCTTAGTCTTCTGCCAACCTCAACTCAATCCGAGCTTTAATGTCCCAAGCACTATTCTTAAGGAATAGTGCAACTCTTTTGTGTTCATTCTCTATTACCTGACCTTGCGTCTATCTTTCATATGTTTTTTAATTTTTTCATGTAGCTAAAGTGTGGTAGTACACATCTATAGTTCTTTCTTCTAGTAGAGGCGAAGGTTGGTGGATCACTTGAGTTTGGGAGTTCTGAGCGGCAGTGGGGTTACAGCCAATCTGGTGATCTTGCTAATTCCATTATGAATGTGTTAAACCTCCAGTAACAGGTAGCCACCAGGCTAAGAAGGGGTAAATAATCCAGGTTGGAAACAGAGCAGGCCAAAGCTTCTGTACTGATCAGTACTGAGATCAGGCCCACAAAGAGCTGTTGCAATTTGAATAGAATCACTGCTGAATTAGATATTTGTATAGAATGAAAATAATAATAGAAGTAGTAGCTCACATGTATATATCACTTTATATTCAACTAAGCTCTGTACCCTTTGAGGTAGATAGTACAAGTAGTATCCAAATTGTGGTATCCTCTTCAACTGTTCCAAATGTTAAATTAAGTAAATTCCCATGAGTACAAGGGCAGTCAATATATTGGTTTCTCTCTAAACCAGACTTTCAATCCAAAGGAAAGGAAGTATTGTTTGGAATTAATGTGTGATTAAATTTTATTATCTTAGGAACTAAGGCTCAAGGACAACATACTCTGTTACTTCTTTTCTTATAGATCAATTTTTTAAACAGGAAATATATGAACTGTAAAATCAAATGGAAAGTCGGATGTTAAACAATTATCTCTGGAATTTTGGAAGTGTTCCAGGCTAGAATACTCGGGATGAATTATCTATATTATTTCTCAGCCCTCCTCTTCAATTTGGCTGGATGGAATCTGGATTTAATTATGTTTAAGAGAAACAGATGAACAAAACTGAAGGTAGTCAGATGGGGATTGTAATTTTTAAAAATAAGGTTTTATTTGATATTGATGAGATCCTGGCTACCCTCAGAGACCAGATCATGTAGTCAAGATCCAAAAAACTTTGTCTTTCTGCTACTGGCGTAATAGAGTAAGCCAATTAATGTTAGCTTTACACCATTCTGATTGCTCAGAACTAAACTATTCCTTTTATTTTACAGCATTTGGTGGAACACAGTATACGCTACTCATTTTTCCTTGCCCTAGACTTTGTTGATGGTGGTTCATTATAATCCAAATAAGAATGTGCCCAGACTGTCCACTACCTGCCATTTCACCTTAAGGTGCTATATGCTGAATTACCTAATACATAAACATCCAAAATACTGAGGTGCTCTAGAGAGCCAAAAAACAAAATGACTTGTAATATGAAGTTACACAGAGTCTTCAAGGGGAGGAAAGACCCAGTTTTAAAGTTTTTTCCAATTTTGCTCTCAGAACTATAAATAATCATTTACCATAACTGGGAATCCTGGCACCTGGGGCATTTGGGGAGTGGCAGAGGAGACTCTGGGATACCTCCATTGCTACTGGTCCTGTATATCCCAAATGGCTTAGATCATGAGGCTGGGCGACACCTAAGCAGCCCATTCTGTCAGGTATAGTTAAGCTTGTATTACTGCGGGATTTATGGAGACAGATCCTGGGACATCATAAGACCAGCACACATTGCCATCGCTGCATATCCCGGATACCTAGTGTGACTCCCCAGACCAGGAAGTTGTGAGCAGTCTATCCCTAATCAGAAGCAGTCATATTAGCATAATGATGGGGAAAGAATGGCTTTGGGATATGATATTTGAGAAGATCTATATCCTTCCTACTTTTATTTAGCTGGTCTTCCATGCCTCCAAGCCCCATGAAATCTAGTTCAACTATCAAAGAGAGGAGAATCTGGTGCCCTACCACGTTAGCACCCTAGGACAAGACCCCTATGCACAGGATAGTTACAGCTCTGAGAGTCAAATCAAATCATCAAGCATTTATTAAAGCACTTACTATATGCAGGAACAGTATGAAAAGCACTTACTATATGCCAGGCACAGCATGAAATGCTGGGATTACAAAGAAAGGAGAAAACAGACCATGACTTCAAGGAGCTAACAATCTAGTGGGGAAAACAACACATAAACAACTATGTACAAACCATATACACACTATGTACGTGCATATAGGCATATTGTATAAGCACATATACACATGTACACTCATACTCACAAGATAACTTGGATAATCTCAGATGTAATATGATAGTAGTAAAGAGGATTGGCTTCTTTCAGGAAATAAGCCAAGAGTTAGAGACGAGGAGGGAGAACGTTCCAGGCCTGCAGGACGGCCAGTGAAGATACACCGACTTGGGAGATGCAGTGTCTTGTAGGATGAGCAAGGAGGCCGGCATTACTGGATCATGGAGTATGTAGAGGGGAGTAAGTATATGAAGACTAGAAAAGTAAGAAGGGGACAGGTAATGAAAGGCTCTAATCACCAAAGAGAGGGTTTTCTATTTGATCCTAGAGGTAAGAGTTTACTGAATGGGGAGAAAAGGGTGATAATAGTTTTCTCTTTTGTTAGCATCCAAAAGGAAACATCTCAATCTTCTTTCTCTCAGCCTTGTCGAAGAGTTTCAAGCATTTACTTAGAGTAAATAGCACCAGTTTCTTCTGGACTTGGTTGGGGCTGTGACTTGGGGGTACATGGGGTTTAACTTGTTCATGATTCAACACAATAAGAGCTGATAGAAGTCTCGTTCAGGGCTTTGAGGGTAGTCTTCCTTCCCAGGCAAAGCATGTAAAAAAGAGAGGAAAAAAAGCTGTAAGTTAAAGTTTATTCACTACTAACTTTTAAATTTTTGTTGCATAACTTCCATGTATTACAATTGAACAAGTCAGGGACTATTTAAGTGCCTAGGATATTCCACTCATTGTACTGGCCACTGGGAGAAAAGATGCTAAAGAGGGGCAGCATCTCCCGATGGATAGAGAGCCAACCCTGAAGCCAGGAAGACTTCTCAGTGCTCCAGGCAAGATCCTAAAGACTAGGAGAGCAGAGAAAGTACCAACGTGCATTAATAGAGTTTGCCCACTTAGTAGTTCTCTGTGTCAATAAAATCACGGGGCAAGACAGCATCTCTATGATCTCCACATATTGCAATTCAGGAACTGTTTATTAAACGTCTACTCCATGCCAGGCATACTGGTAGTCCCTAAAAGAAGAGATGATCCACTTTTTGTTTTTTTAAACAAGACCTAAGATCCAATAAAAGCCTTTCTAGACAGTATTTCAATACAGCAGCTATCACTATTCTGGGAGCAAAGGTCAGGCAGTGGTACTCCTCTGCAGGCCTGTAACTCTTTCCTTCAGAGGCTTTGTATGGTTTTAACCTCCAGATCATTTCCTCTTCTAGATCTCCAGAAAGACCCAGGATTGTGTATTTGTGTGTTACACCACCTGGCACATATAGAGCACATAAAGGTGCCATGGCAGATAGGGGACATTTGGGGCACAAACTCATATTATGGATTAATTTAAGTTCTGAATGATAAAGTAACAAAACAACAAGGCAGAACAGGAATACAATTGATTATAAGAATATAATAAACATAGTAAATGTCATAAAATAACATCAAGAAACAAACATGTAAATACCATTAAATATAATTAATAATAATATATAATAAATGTATAATAAATTTGCATAATATAAATTATTATATCCAAGTATTACAAGAGGAGAAAAGAAAAGAATAAGAGGCAGTGAGAGCCTGATCAGGTGTCACCTTTCTGGACCTTTCATGGACAAGTTGTCACTGAAGCATATACTATTTTTCTCTCTGTAAGACCATGGGTTAGCTGGTTCTATTGATCATTTTGCAGTTTTCTGAGACTTCCAGGGCAGCAACTACAATGAATTACGAAGCTTTGCTATAATTATTTATAGGTTATTGCAGTGTGTATAGTTAACAGATTACCTATAAGCTTTTTCAGGGTAGGAACTATGCCTTCTAATTCTCTTGCCACATGTTCTTCTAAATACTCTGCCCATCTCTAAGAGCTTAATGTTTGTTAACTAACCAAGGACCTTGATTTTCAGCAGAAGCTGTCTTGAGTCTGAAACTCACTCCCCCTGGTGGTCTAACAAGATGAGTTGGATGACTCTGAAAGAATCATTCAAACTGCACTTGATCACCCACCCTTTTACTTTCAGAAGAGCCAAGGAACAATTGTTCTCATATTTTACAGACATATTTTATTTGGAGACCATCTGTTGAATTTCTAATTTCACTGCACCAGCATTTGGGGGGAGGGGCTCTAATTTATGCAAATACACATTAAGGTTTGGTGATTGGCACATTCTTGCACAAATCCAAAATATCCCACTATAATTTTTCCTGTTTCATTTGCATTATAAGCCTACCGGATTCTTCCTATTGTTTATAATCTTTAAACACATTACCTCCAGCTTACTAACTATAATCAGTAACATGATGGAAGGGTGTCACTGAATATTTGAAACATCTTTTGTATTCACAGAATGTCAACTTTCCCCCTGGGAATAAGAAAGTAAAAAGAGCCTGAGGAAAAGTCTAAATTGGTGTTGGCATATCATATCAAAAAGAATTCGTCACTACTTTTGGTGGTCAAGGAATCTTCAGTCTTGACTAAGCTCATTTTAAAAAAAAAGTATTTTACACTATTAAACACAGATAGAAAGCATATTTTTTTTATTAGCTCAAGGAGACCATAGTCAGTCTTTGGATGTAGATTTAGTTAGAAAATTGAAAAACGAAAATATTGATAATCATCCAGAATATAATTTTGTTTCCTTTCTATTTTTTTTTGTTTTTATAGGCTATTTATTCCTCTCCAAAGTTGTACTCTAATATCTCATTATGGTATAGAGATGATCAAGGGTTCTTGAAGGCTATACTTGTAAAACTCCAAGCTCTGTTAGATTTTACCAAGTAGAAGCAAACTGTCTGTCATCTGAGGACCAGAGAGTTTGCAAAAGTTTAGCAGATGATGAAAATTTTTGGCCATTGTAAAGGGGTTATGTTCTGTCACTGGTAGGCTCAGACCAATGACCTCAAATGGTTAGCTGTTGTCCTTTGCACTCGAAGAGGATGATAATGATATCACTATGTCAGGTTCAAGGTATAGTGTGTCTGACTGTGGTTGTTCAGACTACAAGCTCAGAAGGCTCTACTACAGGTTGGATGCAAATAGTCCATGTGAATGTTTGGAGTGGAGATGTGTCTAAATTTGAGCATTTTGCATTTCTTCGAACTACTGAAATTCTGCTTTGCTCATAAAGCACAGAGCTTTCTTTGATGCTGGTATGCCATGCTGGGTGATCCTGTGCCAATGTCTGCCATGTCTCACAATTGATTCCAAAGGTCTTCAGAGAGACCTTGAAAGTATCCTTATGTTGCTTCTTCTAACCTCTGTGTGAGTGCTTACCTTGTGTGAGTTCTCCATAAAATTGTCTTTTAGACAAACATTCCTTTGACATTGGAACAACATGACCAGCCCACCAGAAATACACTCTCTTCAGTAGAATTTGAATGTTTGACAGTTCAGTTCAAGAAAGGAGCTCAGTATCTGGTACCTTATCTTGCCAGGTAGCCTTCAGAATCTTCCTAAGACAATTCAAATGGAAACGATTCTGTTTCCTGGCATGCTGCTGGTAGACTGTCCAGGTTTCACAGTCATACAATAATGAGCTCAGCACAACAGCTCTTAGACCTTCAGTTTGGTAGGCAGCCTAATCTTCTCTTCCACACTTTCCTTCGGAGCCTCCCAAACACTGGGCTAGCTCTGGCAATGCATATGTCAACCTCATCATCTATCTGGATATCCCTGGAAAGTACACTTGAGTAAGTGAATTCAAAATTTCTCCCCTTGCTGTAATTGATAGTTCCACATATGGATCGTACAGTCTTAGATGACGGAGAACCTCTCTTTTCTTGGTGTTAATTGTCAGACCAAAAGGAGCACAAATGGCAGAGAATTGATCCACACTATTGCATCTCAGCCTCAGAGCCTGCATTGCATGCAGAATCATCTGTAAATAGTCACATACCAACTCTCCCTCCTCTTTAGTTTTGGCTTGTAGCCTTTTCAAGTTAAATAATTTACCATCAGTAGCTGACCCTGATGATGTTTTCATCCTTTTGAAGGCATATGACAACATTGCTGAAAACATTATGCAAAAAAGCATGGTAGCAAGCATACAGCCTTATTTCACTCCATTGGTGACTGCGAATGCTCAAGAGCATCATCCATTATCCAGAACCACTGCAAGCATGCCGTCATAATATTGTCATACAGTACTGGTGAACTCTGGGTGACCAAATTCTGCCATGATCTTCCACAAGATCTCCCTACTGAAAATGTCAAAGATCTTGGTAAGATTGATAAATGTTGTGTACAGACCTCTCTTCTGCTCCTGGCATTTCTCCTGGAGTTGTTGGGCAGCAAACACGATATTGACCATTCCTCTGCCCTTTCTGAAGCCACACTAGCGCTCGGGTAGATGAGCACCTCCCAGGTAAAAGGTCAGACTATTAAAGAGGACTCTGGCAAGAATCTTACTGGCAATGACTAAGAGAGAGACTCAGGACAACTTATTTCCTTTTCTAGTGAACTTAATGATCTGGAGAAGTACTGAAGTAAGCTATTTATTTTGTTACCTTGGTTTCCTTGGTAAAAAGCCTTGGTAAGAATTTTAACTATGCTGCTTACTACCTATATCACTTTGGACAAGTCATGTAACCTCTCTGAGCCCCAGTTGCTAATTTTTAACATGGAGGGTTTAGAATCATTAACATCTGAGTCAGTCAGTCAATAAGTATTTATTAAGCACTTACTATGTGCCAAGCACTGTGCTAGGTCTCTTCTACCTCCAAATATGTGATTATAGAACATAGATCTTTTCAAATATTGAAGCAAGCTATTTGCTTTACTTCCTTTTTGACCAAATAATGTTTGGGTTTTTTTCCTCAGAAACTTGGGTACACTCTGTCAATTCATTAGGACATTCAACAAATATTTAAGTGCCTACTGTGAAAGAAAGACATTGTGCTGGGTGTATGGGAATAAAATGACATATATGACACACACATTTCTCTAAAGGAGTTTAAAATCAAATGGGGTGGAGAAAGACAAGTACAAAAATAACTATGATTCAAGGGTGAGTGAGGCAAGTGTACAAGGGAGACTTAGGTAAAGCGCTAAGAGAAATTTGAAGAGGTTGCTATGGTTTTCTTCTGGGAGGGTCAGGGAAAGTTTCATGGAGGAGGTGACATTTGAGTTTGGCCCAGAAAAAAAGGAGGGGCTTTCGACAGATGAAGATGGGGAGAAATTTATTCCAAACAGGAGGCAGGACTGGAAGAGAATGTAGAGAGAAGTCCACTTTGACTGGGGGAATGTAGATTGTAGAAAAAGGAGCGGTGTGAGATAATGCTGGAAAAGAAGGCTAAAGCCAGATTTTGGAGGTTCTAGAATTCTAAGATGAAGAGGTAGTGTATTAGAAAGATGATCTAAACAACTGTATGAAAGTTAGAAAAAGGATAGACTAGAAGCAGGAGGACACGTTAGGAAGCAATTATAATACTCTAAGTGAGATGAGTTCAGGCCTGAACACGGAGTTCATATTAAAAGCAGGAAACTGCTAACTAGAGATTGGAGAAGTAAAATTGAAAGGACTTGGTAGCTGACTAGACCTGCAGGATGAGGGGATTAAGGTTTTGAGGTTACAAGCCTGGAGACCAAGAAGATGGTAGCGTTTACAGAAATGAAGAATTTGAGGTAGTTCGGGGTTTCTTAACCTTTTTTTGCATAACATTACAAACCCCTGTGATGCTGGTTAAGCCTGTGGACCTGTTTTTAGAATATTTTTAAATGCATAAAATAAATTACATAGGATTACAAAGGAAATCAATTATATTGAAATATGACTATCATAATATTTTCAAAAACAAATTCACAGACACTAGATTAAGAACCCCTGGAGGAGAATTAGAAGAGTTTAATTTTTAACAGTGTTATTTTTCCCTCAGTAAGATTTTTATCAGGACATATCTGGATTTCTAGATGACAATTATCTTTAAACACCAACCTGGAGAAACATCATCATGCATTGGAAAGAATGTTGGAACTAAAAGCCTGAACATAAAGTCTTGGGACCCAGATTTCAACCCTAGCTCTACCATTTACGATCTGTGTGACCTTGGGTAAGTTACTGAACCTCTCTGAATTCAGTCTCCCATCTGTAAAATGGGAGAGTTGGATTAGAATTCAGAGGTATCAGACTCACTAGCTTAGTCGGCAAGCAGCCCACAAAACTCCAGACTAAGGCCTAAACCAGATTAAAGTATAATTAGAAAACGTGTAACAAAATACATGAAAATACAATACAACAAAGATAATGCTAATTTGTGGTTTTCTAAGTGGTTATACAGGGCAGGTAGGTGGCACAGTGGATGGAGCTCCAGGCCTGGAGTCAGGAAGATCTGAGTTCAAATCTGGCCTCAGACACTAGCTGTGTGACCCTGGGTAAGTCACTTAACCCTGTTTGCCTCAGTTTCCTCATCTATAAAATTAGCTGGAGAAGGAAATGGCAAACCACTCCAGTATCTTTGCCAAGAAAACCCAAATGGGGTCACAAAGGTCAGACAGGACTAAAAAAAACCCAACTGAACAAGAAGAAATCATTATACAGCCCCTAGGGATCCATTTCTATTTGAGTTTGACACCACTGGACTAAATAACTTCCAAGGTTCCTTCTTACTCTAGATCTATGACCTTACGAAGCTCCTCTCATTTATCCCCTCCCTCACTGGAGTCATTGACATTTCAAGAGACCACAATGCTAATTAAATCAAGATCTTGGCTTTTATCTCCAAATGATATTCAAGAATCAAAGAAAGCTGGGCTCTGGTCTGTGTTATGCCTTCACCATAGATTCCTTGTGTTGGTCATAGCATAAAAATGTGCCATTTTCCCCAAGGGGTGCTAGACAAGACAATACAGCAGATCTATAAACACTCTGAGAAAAATAAATCAATAGCATTACCTTTGTAAATATTATAGTATATAGATAGAACTATGTCCATTTGTAAATAACTCCATTAAGAGGACACAGCCTCATTGACAAACCTAAGTCAAGATGGGACACGGTAGACCCAGACTAAGATAGAGGGGGACAGGGGCAGAGAATATACACAACTTTCATAAAATGTCAACTTATTTTGCCAGCATACCCATTCATGCACTTCTTGATTCTATGTGGACCTTCCTAGATTGAAATTGACACTCTTAACCCCAGCTTTCTGCTTTCATCTGAGCATATTGTTTTTTAGCATTCAAAAGAAAACTGGGTTCCTGAGCTTGCCCAGCCTCTGGTTTATAAATTGGATCCCAGATTGGACCCTGCCCTTTGTTCCCCAAGAAGGGTAAGGGAATTTTCACAGTTTTGGTGATTTCCTTATTAGCCAAGAACAGCACCTATATCACAAAGGCTAAACTAATTTTCCTTTAAGAGGGTAGGGAGGCTCTTCTTGGGTTTATCATTGACTTGGCTACCTTGGTTCTGAGGCATGAAAGACCCAGCATAGGGGAAGCTGGTATCAAAGGTTTTAGCAGAATATCCATTGTTTTGGTGGGATGTCTTTCTGTCATAGCATTGCTGATTTCCATGGTGACCATGGAGGTAGAAGAGCATAACATTTTATCTCGGTTAGTATGCTTTTAACATTGAGAATTATATCCTTTTTGACCTCATTCTAGTAAAGTTGTTTTTATTATATTTTATGGGTCCCGAATGTCTCATTGCATTCTAACCTTGAGCCTGAAGTTAACCCGGCCTGAATTAGGCCTGACCTAGAATATCCTGATCATTGGCACACCTCAGCCTCCTCCCAACCTTTGCTCCCCAGCAGGAAATACTACAGGCTGTCCAAAACTGTTAGTACTGTTAGTTCTAAGCAGAATAAACAAATCCCAAATCCAAATGAAAACTGGTTCTACAGCCTTTCAAAGTAATCTAAGTTCTAATAGCCTAAATGTTTCGGAATGATTTCATAATTGACTTATGCTTTGATTGATTTTGCTTATCTAGTAGAATTATTGGCTTAGCATGGTGAATAGAGTGTTGAATTTAAGATGCAGGAGGCTGGCTTCAAATCCTGCCTTGCTTTTTGGCTGTTAGCCACTCAACCTCTCAAAGCTCAGTTTACTCATCTACAGAGTGGGAATAATTATACTTTCACTACCTACCCAAGAGACTCCTATGGTAGTTTAATGTACAATATTAAGCACATTGATGTAAATTCACTTACATGCAAGATTAGACTTTAAAAAGCCAGGAGGGGTTTGTGAGGAATAATAAAAGTTTACATTTACATAGTACATTATCTTATTTGAGCCTTACATCATTCCTTTGAGGTAGGCACTACAAATATTATCATCCCTATTCTGCGGATGGAGAAATGACATCTGTCCATGGACATATAGCTAAGTATATTGCAAGTCTTAAAGTATTATATGAGTTATTTTTCAGATGCACAAGAGACCTCAAAAAAAAAATCTGGGGGCAGCTAGGTGGCACAGTGGATAGAGCACCGGCCCTGAAGTCAGGAGGACATGAGTTCAAATTCAGCCTCAGACCAAACACTTGACATGTACTAGCTGTGTGACCTTGGGCAAGTCACTTAACCCCAATTGCCTCACTAAAAAAAAAAAATGACTCAGTACCTTGCCCTCTTCCAATTCAAGTATAGTTATCCTAATTTCACAGATAAGGCAGTTAGGGCCTAGACATTTTAAGTGATTTACACAAGATCACACAGTTACTAAAATGCTATAGTGGAAATTAGAACCCTGATGCAGGGCTTAGTACAGTGACTTGCACATAGTAGGCACTTAAGAAATTTGGTTAATTGATTGATTGATCTTCCTTTTAATAAACTGCCCTTTTTACTATGCTGCACTGCGGCTCAAATAAAAGCTGTTTTATACTTGCATTACTAATAACTCCTTTTAAACCATGTTGACACTTCCATTTGTCTTGTATAGACTAGTGGATTCTTAGAATTTGGGTGTAGCCCATTCAGCTAGTCAAAGGAGTATTCCAGATAAGGAAAGCACATTGGTCAATTAGGTCAAGTTCCAGGAATTTCACTGAAAGAAAACCTACTGTAGATCTATTTAAAATTCTTCTATTCTACTTATTTCAAGAGAAACTACAGGGCAAATCTTTTTTTTTAATTGGAGCTTGAAATAATAGTGAGCTTCCTCTAGTAGTTAATGTATAATATTGAGCAAATTGATATAAATTAACTTATATACAAGATTGGACTTTAAAAAGCCAGGAGGGGTTAGTGAGGAATAATAAAAAGTTTGCATTTACATAGTACACTACCTTATTTGATTCTCAAAACAACCCTTTGAGGGAGGCACTACAAATGTTATTATCCCCATTTTGCAGATGGAAAAATGGGCATATAGGTAAGAAATCTTTGAGGTGAGATTTGAACACAGGTGTCTCCTGATTCCTGGCCCAGTAGTCTTTCCATTGCATTATACTACTAAAGAAGCCTTTTCTTGATTGGAAAAATAACATCACAAGATTTTATGAAGCCCAAAGGAAGTCATACACTTATCTTTTCCCATCTTTCTTTTTCTGGTCAAATGAGATAAAGAATTATAGCACTTTTCAAATGCTAAAACCCTATGTAAAGGTCAGCTATTACTATTGATGTTATTGTTTCTAATTTGTTTGGGGAAAGATGGAGGGGCCATAAATGCATGGGGGAAAAAATAGCTTAAAACCTTCCCCTAGTTTAGCAAAAAAAAAAAAAATTAGTTACGCCCTACATGGAGAGAAACTGAACACTCCGGAGTTAATAACCCTTCTATCTAGTAAATTGCAAGCAGAAAGTTACAACCTGGGGTAACCCATCGGCAAAAATTCTTTGATTCAAAATTTAAGACCACAGTGTACATGTTTGTACCTCAGGGATAGGGATTAGATTTTTTAATTCCTGGATTACAAAATGACCCTCTATGGATATAGTTTGGCCCCTTCTCCGTAATTTATAGTCTGTCTTCTTCCTAACTTTGTATCCTGCTTATACCTTATTCCTCTCCACATTCTGTGTGAGCAAGGGACACTGGGTTACTTGATGCTTTTGCATATGACATTCTATCTCCCAAATGAGCGTTTTCTTTTTTTTTAGTTTTTTAATTAATACACACACACACACACACACACACACACACATATTGAGTGACTTGCCTAGGGTTACACAGCTAGTATCATGTGTCTGAGGCCAGATTTGAACTAAGGTTCTCCTGAGTCCAGGGCTGGTGTTCTATCCACCACACCACCTAGCTGTGCCCCCAATTGAGCATTTTCACTGACGATCCCCCATGCCTAGAACACTCTCCCACTTCATTTCCTTTCCTGGCTCCTTCAAGTCTCAGATGAAGTTCCATTTACTTTCTGCAATAAGGCTTTCCCAGTGCTCCATATCTTAGTGCTTTCCTCTGAAACTATTTCCAATTTGACCTACCTGTCTCTCATATATACTTAGTAGTTCTTACACTGTCTTTTCCATTAGACTGTGAGCTCTTTGAGAGCAGCAGCTGATTTTTGCTTTTCCATGTATCCCAAGCATTCAGCATAGTGCCTGGCACATAGTAGATGCTTAAAATATGCTAATTTATCAACTGAATGAATTTGTTGACTAGAGCAGGGGTGGGGAACCTGCAGCCTTGAGGCCACACGTGGCCCTCTAGGTCCTCAAGTGTGGCCATTTGATTGAATACAAACTTCACAGAACAAATCCCCTTAATAAAGGGGAACTAAAAGTCTAATCTTGTACATAAATTAATCTACATCAATTTGCTCAATATTATGCATTAAAGACCAGAGGAAGCTCACTATTATTTCAAGATCTGATAAAGGAAAAAAAAAGATTCACCCTGTATTTTCTCTTAAAATGAGTAGAATAGAAGAGTTTTTAATAGATATACAGTAAGTTTTCTTTCAGTGAAATTCCTATTCCTTTTTGCCCACCAGAGCAATTAGGAGGCCTTGAGGCCACAGGCTCCCTATCCCTGGACTACAGCATTCAGAGGACCCAGGGTCATACATCCAATAGGGGACAGAAGTGGGGCTAGAACCCAGGTCATGCTGGTTTGGAAGCCTGTTCTTTATCTGCTACACCACATTGTCTCTCTTCCCATACCTCACAAGGTAACAAGTAAAGATTGTTTTATATTTGCAGTACTAACAGTTCCTTTCAGTCTATCCAGGTGGTTGATAATTCCATTGGTTTTGTACTTCCCAGGACATTTCTTTCACATCCCCTTTTTTCAGCACCTTTTTATGGGTTATCATCCCCCATTAGAATGCATATTCCCTGAGGGCAAGGACTCTCTGGCTTGTGTGTGTATTCCCAGCAATTAGTGTAGTACCTTGGACTGAGTAAATGCTGAACAAATATATTCCCTATCCATGCTTCAATCTATCTAAAGAATTCTTAGAATTTGAGTGAGATCCATCTGGTTTAGATTCAGAATGAATTGGTCTGTTTTCTACTTAGACCAGGGAAAATACCAGAGTTATATCAATCATTTGTTGATAAGTATTAGAAATTTAATATGAGAAAAGTACGCATTTTGTTTAAGGGTTTATATTTCCCTTGATCTTGGTCTAAATTGTATATTATGTCTATAGTTAGTAATTAAATATTAATTAAACATTAATGCTTTTGTTGTTTAGAAGATATGTTTAGTTGCTTAGTTGTTTTTCAGTAACATCTGACTCTCTGTGACCCTTTTGGGGGTTTTCTTGGCAAAGATACCGAAGTGGTTTGCCATTTCCTTCTCCAGCTCATTTTACAGATGAGGAAACTGAGACAAACAGGGTTAAGTGACTTGTCCAGGGTAACACGGTTAGTTCGTATCTGAGGCTGGATTTGAATTCAGGAAGAAGAATCTTCCTGGGTCCAGGCCCTTCGCTCTATCCACTGGGCCATCTGGCTGCCCCTTAAAAGATATATAGTAATAGGAAAAGCATAAGGGATGCTTCTTTCTATTATATATGTCTTGGGGAAAGTCTAGCCAGCTGATCTAAGCATTTATGTGTATGCTAAGTCAGTCTTTGTAGCTTGATTTCTGCTATCACCTTGCTTGGGATGGGGGAGAAGAGAGGGTTGGTCATGTATAGTAGAGGTCCCTTCCAAGGTAAAGTTAGGAATATAGGGAAGTAGGGGTCCAAAGCTGAGAGTGTAGTATGAATGTAGAAATTCTTGATTAGGAGCATTTGAGTGTTTGAGCTCAATAGATTGTGAGGTCATAAACACAGAGCTAGAAGGGACTTGGGAAAATGTTTAGTTCAACCTTTTCATTTTATAAATAAGGAGACTGAGGGCCAAAGAGGCTAAATAATTTTCCCAAGGTTACACAGGTAGTAAGGGTGAAATTTAGCAAAATGGTAAAATTTTTTTAAAAAATTTTATTACTTTATTTTGATTTATCAACAGTCACTTCCATAAGCTTTTGAGTTTTAAAATTTTCTCCCCCTCCTTTTCCCCTCTCTCCCCAAGACAGTGCACAATCTGATATAGGCTATACATTTACATTCCTATTAAACATATTTTCACATTCGTCATGTTGTAAGGAAGAATTAGAACCAATAGGAGGAACCACCAGAAAGAGGAAACAAAACAAAACAAGAAAAAAAGAGCAAATCGTTTGCTTCCATCTGCATTCAAACTCCATAGTTCTTTGGATGTGGATAGCATTTTCCATCATGAGGCCTTTGGAGAGATCTTAGATCCCTGCATTGCTGAGAAGGGTTAAGTTTGTCAATATTAGTCATTGCACAATGTGGGTGTTACTGTGCACAACATTCTCCTGCTTCTGCTCACTTCACCCAGCATCAGTCCCTACAAGTCTTTCCAGGTTTTTCTGAAGTCCACCGGCTCATCATTTCTTATAGCACAATAGTATTCCATTACATTCATGTACCACAACTTGTTCAGCCATTCCCCAATTGATGCGCCTCCCCTCAATTTCCAATTCTTTGCCACCACAGAAAAAGCTGCTATAAATATTTTGTACATGTGGGTCCTTTTCCCATTTTTATGCCTCTTTGGGATATAGTCCTAGAAGTGCTATTGCTGGGTCAAAGGGTATGCACATTTTTATAGCCCTTTGGGCATAGCTCCAAATTGCTCTTCAAAATGGTTGAATCATTTCACAATTCCACCAACAATGCATTAGTGTTTCAATTTTCCCACATCTTTTCCGACATTTATCATTTTCCTGTTTTGTCATGTTGGCCAATCTGATAGGTGTGATGTGGTACCTCAAAGTTGTTTTGATTTGCATTTCTCTAATCAATAGTGATTTAGAGCATTTTTTCATATGACTATAGATGGCTTTAATATCTTCATCTGAGAACTGCCTGTTCATATCTTTTGACCATTTATCAATTGAGGAATGACTTGTATTCTTATAAATTTGACTTAATTCTCTATATATTTTAGAAATGAGGCCCTTATCAGAGAGACTGGTTGTAAAAATTCTTTCCCAATTTTCTACCTTCCTTCTAATCTAAGTGGCATGGTCGATGGAGCACTGAACCTGGAGTCAGAAGGACTCCTCTTCCTGATTTCAAATCCAGGCTCAGACACTTACCATGTGACCCTAGGTAAGTCACTTAACCCCCATTGCCTCAAAAAAAGAAAAGAAAATGTATCTTTTGCAAAAAGTCAAGATGTTACACTCTTTATATCCCTTAGGGAACCATTTATTCAGAGAAAAGACCACATAACAATTATTTCTTGGTTTTTGCTTTGTTCTGTCTTTTTCCTATGAGATTTCTTTTACTCTTCTACAGAGCTGGAACTTCAGATTTGCTAGGGCTGCCCTTGAGAGCAGGGAAGCTACCAATCAATTGACAAATATTTCAGTGCCAAATATGTGCTTAGCACTGTGGCAGTAACATAAGATTAACTAATATATGAATGTTAATATAATTAATATAACTAACATATAACTTATATATATATATATATATATATATATATTTCACTCTGAAGAAACACAATTAAGTTGGGTAAAGAAAAGATGAACTCGCTTGAACTATTTACCAATACTAATTAATTGTGAAGAGAGGCTTCATGGTACAGTAGATTGAGAGCTGACCTAAAAGCCAAGAATACCTGGTTTCAAGTGTTACCTTTGATATATACTAACTGTATTACCTTGGGCAAGTCACTTGGCTTCTTAAAGCTCTTGTTGTTATTCAGTTGGTATTGCATTGGTAGAGTTTCATCACCTGGGAGTTCCCTATATCAATAAAGTTATAGGTTCAGTCATTGTCGTCTTAGTAGTAGTAGTAGTTATGATTGTTGTTGATGTTGCAAATAATGGTAATAGTAATCCCTCTCCTAATTAGCTGTGAAATGGCTCATTGAGGATTCTAAATGCTACGGGAGTTCAGAGAAGAGGGGAATCGGTATTGGAATCATTCTTGAAAGCTTCATTGAAGAGGTGAAATTTGAATTGGGTCTTGAAAGATAAGGAAATAAAATTTCAATAAACTGAGGGAAGCAGAAAGGACATTCCATAGGGTGAGGAAATTGTGTGCATGCAAAGAGTGCAGGAAATCAGAAATAACAATATAACAAATTATGTTTATGGGTTATTGAGAAGACTGTGCAAAGGATGACTATTGGGATCCAACACAAAATAAGACTGGATAGATAGAGAATCCAAATTATGGATGACTTTGAAAGTCATGCAAATGGGCTTAGCCTTCATTTCTAATGAAATAGCTGGCCATGTCATGAAAAGTGCTTCTGGAAGACTTTTCTCTCAGGGACAGGCAGCATGGTACAGTGGATAAAGGTCGAGCCTTGGAGTGAGGAAGATCATCCCTCTCAAACCACCTTTCTTCTTAACTTTCCTTTCTTGGAGAGAGCACCACTATCTTTCTAGTCACTCACATTTGAAAACTTGTAGTTATCCTTGCCTCTTCTCTCCCTAGTGACTATAACTAACCATTTTCTAAATCCTATTGACTCTATCTTTACAACATTTTTCACTTTGTCCCCTTTTCTCCATTCTCTCTTCAGTCCAAGTCCTTAACAACTCTTGCCTGGACTGATGAAGTTGCCTCCTAATTAATCTCCCTGCCTCCAGTCTCTTTCCTCTTTAATCCATCCTCCACAAGGCTGCCATATTGCTAAAGCACAGGTCTGACATGTAACTGTCTTGCTCAAGAAGCTTCAATAGTTCTTATGTCCTCTAAGATACAACACAAATTCCTCTGCTTGTCATTTGAAGCTCATCACAATGTTTTAAATTTATCTTTCTAATCTAAACTAACTTCCCATTACTCCTCCACTCTGTATCTTGGCCAAACTGGCCTACTTTGCTCCCTATAGGCAGCATTCTAGCTCTACCTCCATACCTTTGCGCAAAGTTGATCTTAGTTGTGCTTAGAATGTTCTCGCTCCTTACTTCTGCATCTTGGAATTTCTAGCCCTGTTTAGGATTCAATTCAAGGGCCACCTTCTAGATGAGGTCTTTCTTGAACCCCCTATTAACATTGGGTGTTAACTGTTTAAACTTCCATTTCTTAGTTTTTCCCACTCCCAAAATTAATATATAATTATACGTATGCTATTTATATATGTATACATATATGTATATGTATTTATGTATATGCTAGAGAAGGAAATGGCAAACCACTCCAATATCTTTGCCAAGAAAACCCCAAATGGGGTCATATAGAGACAGACATGATTGAAATGACTGAACAACAAAATGTGTGTGTGTGTGTGTGTGTGTGTGTGTAGTGTTTGCTTATTTATGTAGTTATCTCCTAATCATAAGTAAGCTTCTTGA
The DNA here is from genome assembly GCF_003287225.1 of Phascolarctos cinereus. Taxonomy (NCBI): domain Eukaryota; kingdom Metazoa; phylum Chordata; class Mammalia; order Diprotodontia; family Phascolarctidae; genus Phascolarctos; species Phascolarctos cinereus. The sequence continues at coordinate 156,713,903 of NW_027555736.1, forward strand.
AGGCAGAGACCATTCCTTTTTGGCCTTTGTATCCCAGACCCTTGCATAGAGCTAGGCTTCTAGGAACATAGTAAGCACTAAATAAATGCTTGTAGAGTTAAATTGAATTGTGGAATTTAAGTCCTACCCCTGACACATACTACATATATATGTGTATATACATGCATATATGTATGCATGTGGATATGTGTGTATGTGGATGTATATATGTACATATATGTATATATACATATATACCTATATACATATATGTGTCCACATACATACATATATGACCATGGACAAATCATTTAACCTTTCAGTGCCTCAGGTAACTTAACTAAGATTTTTAAAATTGCTAATCTGTGTTTGTGGATTGTTTCCATACCTGGAACACCCAGATCTGAACAACCAAAGTCTGACAGGATTAAAGTTAGGGAGGACAGTTAGAAAACTGTTACATTAATCTAGGACTAGACTGAGATGAAAAAAGTCAGAGTGAAAAGGGATTGATATATATATATATATATATATATATATATATATATATATATATACATATATATATATGAGAATATTTTATTTTTTCCCAATTACATGTAAAAACAATTTTTAATATTCATTTAAAAATTTTTTTGAGTTCCAAATATTCTCCCTGTCTTCCCTCTCCCCTCCTTGAGTTAGTAAGCAATTTGATATACGTGTGCAGTCATGCAAAACATATTTCCACATTAGCCATGTTGTGAAAGAAAACACAGACCAAGAAAAAAAAATGAAAAAATAGAGAAAGTAAAAAATAGTATGTTTCTATCTGCATTCAGACTCCATTAGTTCTTTCTCTGGAGGTGGATTGCATTTACCATCATGAGTTCTTTGGAATTGGCTTGGATCATTGTATTACTGAAAATAACTAAGTCATTCACAGTTGATTGTCATACAGTATTGCTGTTGCTGTGTACAATGTTCCAACCTGGTTCTGCTCATCTCATTCTGCATCAGTTCATATAAGTCCTTCCATTCTGAAATCATCCTGCTTGGCATTTCTTAGAGCCCAACAATATTCCATTACAAGGGACTGATATATTTTGAAAAACTATTTTTAAAAAGATTTAGTGATAATCTGTATCTAAGGGATAAAAGAGAGGACTAAGTCACAGAATATCTCAAGTCTGAGATATTTGGAGAAAAGTGACGCCACTGACAAAAAAGTTGGAAAGGAAACCTACACAGGGGAAACAAATGATGGGTTTGGTTTTAGACATTTTGAGTTGATGGTAGGACATTAAACTAAAAATAGTTAGTAGGTCATTAAAGACACAGAATGAGGATAAAGGACAGCATTGGAGAGAGTAATCGTTAAAGCCATGAGAATGAGTGAATTCCCCAAGAGTATACAGAGTGAAAAAGTCCAAGAATGGACCCTTAGGAAATACTTATAGTTAGGTTCCAGGAAGAAAAATAGGAGCCAATGAATTTTTAAAAAGAAAATCATCAGAGAAAGAACTGGAATTGTTTAGTGTTACAGATGCCAAGAAATGAGAAAGTTTCAAGAAGGAAGGAATACTCAAAAAGAACGAGAGCAGAGAAATATTTGTGAAATATTTCTCAGCTCTTTCTTTCATGTCAGCCGTAGTTTCTATTCCATTCTGCTCCTCCCAACCTCTCTATCAAGGGCAAGGGGGCATTGCTCCCTTAAGACAGATATTTCCAGCCAGGGCAAAGCAGAGAATTGAGATATTTCTCTGAAAAATTCAGGTAAGAATTCAATTTTGTCTTCAATTATTTGGGCTAATTCCAGAAGACTAAGTTGCTAAAGATAGCACTTTAAATGACCATGCCACTCTTCTGCTCAAGAAGTTCCAGTAACTTCCAATTGTCTCTTGGACAATGACCACTCTGGCTCCACCCTATCTTTTCAGGCTGATTTCTCATTTTTCTTTAAAATATCTGAAGAATTACACTTGCAAATCACCCAAAGGGCAATGGAGAGATACATGGACATGAATAAGCTGCTACATATTACCAATGAAGAATTGTGAAGAAAAAAAAACAGCATAAATGCTATTACCAAAGAAATGTATGACTGGAAAAGGTGAACTGGACAGGTAGGAATAGCTGGAAAGAGCCAATGGACAGCCTGTGGTATACACTGTACTGCTACCCACACAATGTTTAGGGATCTAAAGGAAGGCACTAAGAACCTTAAAATGGCCCCCTGTGCAGAATTTATAAGACATGGGCTAGAATAGACAAGCATCTTTGCTGAAGTGCTCATCCACATCAGTGACTTCACAAATCCATAGGATCTCAGTTTTAGAGCTGGAAAGGACCTATTCCACCTCCCTCATTTTACAGATGAGGAAACAAAAGCAGAACAAGGTTGAATGAGTTGACTAGCATTACAAGGGAGAAATTGGAAGAGCCAGCATCTCTGGATTCAAACCCAGGCCTCTGATTCCAAATTCAGTACTCTTTTCACTGAGCCATGTGGCTTCAGTTGTAAAATGTAAGTTCAGTTCATTTCCTGATAGGGTCTTTGCTACCTCTTCGTCCCTAACCTCTCCCCTGCCCCCCACTGCAAGCACGACCTTGTCAAAAAAAACTATAAAGCTCCTCCTTGGCCCCAAGCTGAGTTTTTAATGCAATTGGCTCTCAGTGCCCTTCAGGTCAGAGTTGGGTAAATTGACATGGTTGGGAGTCAACAGCTTGGAAGAAAGTCATCAATGGCAACCTGAGTCCTCATAGTTTGACGTTCCCCTCCATGGATACAACCCTTTTCTTTGCTCGGGGATCTGTAAGGGTCCATTCATGGGCACACTTGTGGAAGATTTAGACAGGGAGGAGTTTTTGTTATTGGCGGTAGTGGTGGCTTAGTGTTTTGTTTTGTTTTGTTTTTCTAAAAGTGAATAAGTGAATAACCTCCCTGTCAAACAGGCCTCTGGTGAATTCCAGGCCACTCTGGGGGCCAGCTGCTCCTCCCACCCCAAGCTCCCACCCCAAATGAGCAGCAGCTGTTCGTTTCCTCTTAGCCAGGGTGGAGGAAGCTGGGAATCCAATTACTTTTCTCTGGGAGCGCTATCCAACCCTCTAGCTTCCGAGAACGGGAACAGCACTGGGAAGCGGTGGGGGGTGGCGGCTAGATTAGAGTAGATTGTAGAAATAACAGCTCTTCCCTGTCTCATTTCCTTCCCAGCCCTATCGCTGCCAGGTCTGGAGCCTTCACCCCCAAGCTGCTGCAGCTGCATTCATGCCAGAGGCTCCGCTCCGCGGTTAGTTGAATGGTCTTACCAGCGCTGCCTGGACTATTTGTCCTTCCGCCGGGGCTGAACTCTACTATCAGCGGGAGTGACGCCCAGACCTCTGGCGTCGGTGAAGCTGAGGTGGGAGTGAGTGACAGGAGATTAGCTGGAGGGTTCCCCCCCTCCTCCAGCCGAGATCCGTCAGTCTTAGAGCAACCCTACAGAACGGACTCTAAGCCAATACACGGGGTCGACCGGCACTCACCTTTAACTCTTTCTACTTCACATTCTCTGTCTCACAAGGTTTTCTGTTCAGGCTGCATAGACCGGGGCCCGCGACCCCAAACTGTTGCTCCAGTTAAGCAAGATTGAAATGCAAAGGTTGAGAAGGAAGAGGGAGAAGGAAAAACAAGAGGAGGAGGAAGAAGAAGGAAGCGAAGAAGGAAGAAGAGTAAGAAGAAGAAAAAGAAGAGGAAGAGGAGGAGGAGGAAGAGGAAGAAGAACTAGTTTTGAAATAGTACTCCAATTATTCAATGGGTTTGTGGTCTTGTCTGGGGAGAGGGAGGAAGAAAGAGGAAGGGTTATATGAGTGCAGGTCAAACTCCTTCCACACATTCTCATCCTGTACCATTCTTGTCCAAGCTTTTATTTTTTTAATAGCAAAAATTATGGTCAGAGGCAAAAAGTCAACCACATTGTATCTTCCTAAACACCCTTCAAGAACAGTATAGAGATTTGGAAACTGCATCTCCATACATTCTTTAGAGACAATAAAGGCCTCAGAAATAACTTCAGGAGTTTCTTTCTCAGCTCATGTCCCTAGTTCATTCACTGTATTGAATAAATCATTTATTTTCTATACAAGAATAATAATAACAATAGATAGTTTTCATATGACACTTTAAGGTTTGCAAAGCATTTGACATCATTTGAATCTCACAACAACCCTTGGAGGACATTTCTTTAGATCCCTAAACATTGTGTGGGTAGCAGTAGAGTGTATACCACAGGCTGTCCACAGGCTCTTTCCAGTTATTTCTACCTGTTCAGTTCACCTTTTCCAGTCATATTTCTTTGGTAATATCATTTATGCTATGTTTTTTTTTTTTCATGCTGACAGATTCTCATGGGGAAAGACTTCACAGCCTATCACCTGCTTGAATACCAGTCTTTGCTCCATGATCTCTAGGTAGGGAAATTCATTCCCTCCCAAGGCTGTCTATTCTACTTTTGGATGACTTTTAATTATCAAGGAAACTTTCCTTTCATTAACCCTCGATTTGATTGAACCTTTGCAACTTCCACTCATTGCTATTAGTGCTGGCTTTCAGAGGCCAAGCAGAATATGTCTAATCCCTCTTCCATGTAACCACCTTTAAAGTTTTTTAAAAGCATTAACTGCCCCACAAAATCTTTTCTTCTAGAGGGCAAACTTCCCCATTTCCTTCAGCTAGGCCTCATTTGTCATGAGCTTGAGGCCCTTTATCATCCTGGTTGTCCTCCATTAGAAACTATTCAGTCCTTCCTAAAACGTGGCATCCACACCAGCACTCTAGGTGCAGTCTAATGCAGAGGCCCAACACCGCCCTGCTCCTGAACTTAGTACAACCTAAGATTGTATTAGCTTTCTGAGCTCGTATGTCATACCTTCTTGAATCATAAGGAACTGGTAGTTTACTCAGCTCTTTCTTCATAGCAGCTTCTATCTAGTAAGGCCTCTCCCATCTTGTATTTGTGAAATTAATTTTTGAACCCATATATGACTTTGCCTTTATCTTTATTAAATTTTGTCTTCTTAGATTCAGCCTAATGTTCTAGCCTGTCAAGATCTGTTAACATCTTGTTTTGATCTGAGAAAAGGCTACTCAATTATCCATTATGTTAGTTATCCTTTCCAGCCCTGTGTCATCTGCAAAATAGATAAGCATGCCATTTATATGTTTATTCAAGTCATTGATAAAAATGCTAAATAGGACAAGGTCAAGCATAGAAGCCTGGAGCTTGCCACTAGAGACTTCCTTCCAACTTGGCATCAAACATTAATGATTATTCTTTGAGTTCAACCATTCAACCTGCTCCCAATCCACCCAACTGTAGCTGACATCTCTCCATCTGTTCCACAGGAACAGCATGACAGTCTTTATCAAATACTTTTCTAAAATCTAGGTAAATTACAGCTACAGCATTACCTTGACCTACTACTGTAGTTACTCTTTCAAAAATCAAAATACAGTTGGTCGGGCATGACCTGTTCAAGATGGAACCATGCTTCACCCTTTGAGTGTTGTTTCCTTTTCTAAATGCTAACTAACCATCCTTTTAATAATCTGTGCTAGAATTTTTGTCAGGAATGCAAGTCAAACTCATAAACCTGCAGTTTGAAGACTCTATTTTCATCCTTTTTTAAAAAATCAGGATATTTGCCTTTTCCAGCCCTGAGGAATAATAAGAAGTAGAATTTATGTAGTGTTCTACCCATGTTATTTCATTTGATCCTCATAACCACCATGCTAGGTAGGTGCTATTATCATCTCTGTTTTACAGATGAGGAAACTGAGGATAAGAAAGGTTAAATGTCTTGTCTATGGTCACATAACTATGTATCTTACTCAGAATTTGAAGCCAGCTCTTCCTGATTTCAAGCCCAGTACTCTATCTACTCTACCATCTAGCTGCCTCTCCTATCCTCCATGATCTTTCAAAAATCACTGGCAGTGGTTCAGAAACGATATTTGCCATTCCCCCTGCCATTTTCTGGATGTAGTTTATTTGGATCTCATCAACGGCATATTACTATCTTTATATTTATCTTGGTTATCAATTCCTTATTAGCCATTTTCACACTGTCCTCTATGGTCCAAAGGTTATTCTACTTGGCTGAGAAAACAGAAGCTAAATAAATGTTGAGTAGCTTTGCCTTATCACTCCAGTACCTTTGCCAAGCAATCCCCAGATGGGGTCACAATGAAGCAGACATGACTGAAACAACTGAACAGCAACAAAACAAGCAATGAGGCAGCTAGATGACACGGTAGACATAGCCCTGGGCCTAGAGCAAGGAAGACCTGAGTTCAAATATGGCCTCAGATGTTTTCTAGCTATGTCCATGTAGGCAAGTCATTGAACTTCCATCTGCCTCAGTTTTCTGATCTGTAAAAAGAGGATAATAATAATACCATGGTTGTTGTGATGATAAAAAAGAGATGTTATTTGTAAAGTGTTTTGCAAATGTTAAGGCACTACATGTTGTTGTTGTTCAGTTGTTTTAATCATGCCCGACTCTCTGTGACTCCATTTGAGGTTTCTTGGCAAAGATACAGAATGGTTTGCCGTTTCCTTCTTCAACTCATTTTACAGATGAGGAAGATGAGGCAAATAGGGTTAAGTGACTTGGCCAGGGTCACATTGCTAGTAGATGTCTGAGGCCAGATTTGAACTCAGGAGAAGGAGTCTTCCTGACCCTAGACGCCTTCTACTGTGCCACCTAGCTGCCTCGAGGAAATGTGTAGTGTATTTTATCACATGTATGTAATACTTTATGGTTTACAATGTTTTCTACAACCAGGCAAGGCAATGGTGCTATCACATTCTTCAGAGGAGGAAGGAACAATATGTACACAGGTAAGTCAATATAAAATATGTACACAATAAAACAATTTCAGTTATCAATTGAGAGAATCAGGAAAGACCTTATATAAGAGATGACACGTGATCTGAGTCTTGAAGGAAAGGAGGGATTTCACCTACTAGAAAGAATAGTCTTCTCTAATAGTTTTTATTTCCTTATTACCACACACTCTTTATATTTCAAGGATTTATAAAATTATCAAGCATCAGGGGAGAATTACTCCTACTAACACAGACTGCAACTTGCTATGGCTGAAAAATCCATCACATTGCAGCTGGTACTCAGACAGCAGGATACAATCCGGGCTCAAAGCCTTTCCAGACTTGCCAGAGCATTTGTTTCATTGCCATATTCTTCAAGAAGCCAGGGTCACCTGTAAGGCAACAAGCATTTATAAGAGCTTGCTATATGTCAGGCATTGTGCTAAGCAATGAGGATACAAATCCAAGCAAAAAGGAAAACAGTCCCTGCTCTCAAGGAGCTAACCTTCTAACAGGGGAAGACAGGGTAGAATTCGTTCTTTAACCCCCTGAAATTTGGTCTTCATCATCATCACTTTCCTGAAACTGATATTTCCAAGGTCATTAATGACCTCTGAATCAGGTCCAGTAGTTTTTTTTTTAATCTGGTCTCTCTGACTCTCTGTATTACTTGATAACACTGACTTTTCTTTCCTTCTCAAAATCTCTCTTCCATTAGTTTCAGTGGTTCTATACAGTTTTGACTCTCCTGCCTCTCTAAATACTTCTCTTTCAGATCTCTATTTCTCTCTTTCATTGACTCCAATTACTCTAGTATTATATTATATTATGTTACATTATATTATTTGTATTATTAATCTAATAATATATAGCATTACTATGATATTATCATATATACTGTATCATATGTCATTATGTTATATTATATGGTTTTTAAAAGCTTACAATAACTGTTGAGGTAACCAATCTGAATATTATCTCCATTTTGAAAATATGGAAACTGAGGTCCAGAGAGGTTTTAAATGAGTTGCCCAAGAGTGCTCAATAAGTATTTGTGGAATTAAATCTAAAAAGCCTTGGGGAGACTGTTCTAGAGCCAAAGGGGGCCTAAAGGTAGCAACATAGGTGTTTATAAGTAAATTCACTCTCCTAGTAGATTGTTTTTGTCATTTCTTTCTGTCTCATTCTAAATGTTGAGTTATTAGCCCTCTTTTCTTCTCATTCCCTTCTTTGGAGAGCTTCTCTTTCACCAAAGACATAAGTGTAGAGTGTTATGTTTCTCAAATTGTGCTGCAAGGAATTCTGAAACACTCCAAGTTTGTTTGTTTTTGACATGTTGTTTGTTAATAGACACTAAAAATAATAATTTTAGAAGACTTACTACAGAAGCTATGCCTAAGTTTTGTTTAAACTGAAGAGTTCTACCACTGTGGAAAAGTTTGAGAACCATTGGTGTGCTGGAAAGAGCACTGGATTTTTAACTGGAGATGGTTGTTGTTCAGCCACGTCTGATTATTCATCCCCCATTTGGGGTTTTCTTGGCAAAGATACTGGTGGTTTGTCATTTCCTTCTCCAGCTCATTTTACATATAAGGAAACTGAGGCAAACAGGGTTAAGTGACTTGTCCAGGTAGCACTAACAGCTAGTAAGTGTCTGAGGCCAGATTTGAACTCACCGATATGAGTCTTCCTGACTCCAAGCCTGGCACCCCATTTATTGCGCCACCTAGGACCCAAGTTCAAATCCTGACTCTATTACTTCCTACATTTGTGACCCTGGCTAAGTCACTTATCCTCTCTAGACTTCAGTTTCTTCATCTATAAAATGAAGAGTTTGGAATACATCATCTTTCAGGTCCTTTCTAACTCTAAATCCTCTGAACTGCCACACCATAGCATCTAAGAGATAGAATTGGCTCGAGATGCCATCAAGTCCTACCTGTCTGTACCTAAAAAAAATTCCCTCTATAATCTGTCCTCCAGTAGGATAGCCATCCAATCTCAGCTTTAAGATTTCTTGGAAGTGGGAATGTAGTCCCTCCCAAAGCAGTTTATTTTACTTTTGGATAGTGTTAATCATTAGGAAGTATTTCCTTACATTAAGTCTAAATATGTCTCGTTGCTCAATACATGCTGTTTTTGTCTGTCCTATACACATGAAGATGAAGCTACTGATCTAGGGATTTTCTTGAATTATACAGACACTTGTCTCAACTTTTATAAATTCTCTTTGGCTGTCTAGATGCAGCCTTGGTCAGAGTAAAATTGAGCTGGGGGTCATTCATTCATAGCAACTACTCTCTCTCTCTCTCTCTCTCTCTCTCTCTCTCTCTCTCTCTCTCTCTCTCTCTCTCTCTCTCTATTTGTAATGCAACACAAAAATATCCCAAGCTTCAAGATTCCCCCAGCTTAATCATGAGGACACAAAGTGTTATGCAATGCAAAAACAAAAGGTACATTTTTGTAATGAAAGGATTAAAAATATTTAACAGATTGACATCCTAAAGGCTTTTAGATCTTTCTTATAACCACTTGTTAGTCACTGCATAACTCTACCCACAGGTTTATTTTCAGATCCTTTTGTTTTGTTATACAGAAGGCATAGAAGTTCATCTATAAATGAATACAAGCAAGGAAGCCAGCACAGAATTCTCAATGTGTACAATCACGCACTCTGGAGGGCAGAGCTGGCCTCTCTAGGAACAGTGGGATCTGCTTTTGTGGAAACACTTGAGGGTACAATGGAAACCCATTATACCACCTCCCCAACTCATCTTTCAAGACTTGTCAATCAGAACACCTGAAATTCTACCATTTCAAGATTCAGTCATTTGAGTCTTGAAAGCCTTTCGCTTTTAAGAAACTTCACTTAAGTAGAACCATCCCTGGGAGGGATAATAGAGAAAATTAGTTGACAGTTAATTGAGAACAATATAGAAGCCTGGGGGAACTCCAGGAAAGGGGTAGCTGGGGAGGCTCCAGGGAGGGAGAAGATCTTCAGAGACAAACTTCATTGACTTCAGTTTTGACTAGAAAATTCAGAGAATTCATTTCACTAGCTAGATTCTCTGGCACATTTAACATCCAAGAACACCTCATATTGATTTAACTGCCATAGACTTGGAACCAGACAGACTTCATTGAACTAAAAATATGTTTTAAAGGTGATTTAGACATATTTATGTGTCAAATGCCCGAATAATTCATCATGTAGCACAAGTTTTTTTTTTATATTAACTAAGTTTTCTTTATGACACAACACCAGAAAAAGGTGTAGGGGTGGCGTGAAGGACATCCTTTGATGGTCCTGCTCACTTCATTCAGCCAAATTCTTTCTTATAAGATGACAAATCTGGAGTTGGAAGGACCTGCAGAGGTCATCTAGTTAATCTCTCTCTCTCTCTTTCTCAATAGATAAGGAAACTGAGGCCTGGGGAAGATAACTGACTTGTCCATGGCCATATAGGTGGTAAACATCAGAGGGAGGGTCTGAACTCAGGTCTTCTGACTCCAAAGCTGGGGCTCTCTCCACTGTACCATACTGTCTCAAAAAGGAGACACAGTCAAAGATCCATTTGGGTCTTTGTCCTAGGTCTTTTGTTCCCTAGAGGGATATGATGAACAAGTTATATGATTGGCCTGTGAATCTGACTGAAAGGCCCACATCCTGTATTTATTCACTTATCATGTGATGGACATGAATTCATATCTTAATTTTTGTCTCTCTAACATGAATGGTGGGCCCACAAGAGCTAGGGTACCATGTTCACTTCCTTCTCCTCCAAATGCCCCTTTCCTCTAACCTCAACTACATGATACAGAAAGAATTTAGTGCTGAGGGAGCCTGACCTCTAATGAAAACAGGGCTAGGCTTCCTTTTCTTCAGTTCATTAAACCCCCCACACCAGCACCTCTGAGAATGAATTATTTAAAACTTAGTTCTAGATATACGTCTAGGGTTTCTGCAAAAGACAGGGTTTAAAAGGTAGTCAGTGTATAATATGAATCAGGTGTAGGACATATTTATTTCCTACACACAAAAGAAATGCTAAACATAGAATATTAATTTAAGGGGTAGTGAGTACAATGTATTGCCTATGTAGATTGTGTTATCAGTCTATCTAGATGTGATAAGAAGGGAGGCATGAATAGGTAAATATCTCCAGAGACTCCTTCACCCACTCTTCTTCTAGGCAGACTTGGATTCCTGCCAAGAGGGCAAGCAAGAGATTGGGGCCAGAGGCTGGACATTCTGTTCTCCTCAGAGAAAGAGTACCAGGCTAGAATATATCTATCTGCACTCCCCAAAAAACATTGTTAGTCCAGGGGAAATAAATCATAGGTTCAAGCTGAGCTCCTGATTACTATGCCTTAAACTAAAAAGAACATGCAAAACTTTGCTTGGTCTTTTGAGCAATTCTTAAATTCCAGTCTTTCTGTTAATGGGGAAGGAGTGCTTCAAAGGGCTGTAAAGCCTGGCCCTCTTTCTACCAAATATAAGTTAAAAGATTAGTATGTAGAAAACAGCACATAGAATCCTCAAGTGTAGTAAGTTGAGTATAGGGATATGATTGAGGTGCTGGCTCTTCTATATGATGGCTTCTTCCCAGAGTCCTTCTTTCCCTTCAGGGACCTGAAGAGAATCTGGAACCACATGTCTTCTTTCTCAAAGCCAGAAGCCAGAAGACCAGGATCTCTCCCCTCCCAAGCTTTTGACAACTCTGCTTCTCCTGCAGGTAAGGCTCAATGAATCATCAACCTCCATCAATGAGGAGAGTCTTGTGAAAATAGTCTTTCAGCCAAGGGTTACACTCAAAATTGAACATCTGCCCAAAAGCAAACTTAAAACAGGATTCAATAACTTAATTTATAATGACTGTCTCTGGGAAGCTGATACTTAAATCTCACAGAATATTAAACAGTTTGTAGTATTGCTGATTAGATTAAATATTCTATATAAATTTATAGTCTATATTTTACTTCAGCTCTACACTGTCCAAACAACTCTTAGTACATCAGTTGATAAAAGGTTAAGCTTGGGCTAATCATTTTGTCGGTGGCTATCCTCATCCATGCAAAAGTTTTCCCTATCATTAGCCAATTCCAGTCATTGGCTTCGGGACCTTCAGATTTCTCAAATTCACAAGATCACCTCCAATTTGACACTAGACACATCCAGTGATATTCAATCACCTACTCGGGTTTAGGTGTAAGGTTACCTGTTGAGTCCATGCTTCATGTGTGAATAGCAGCTGAAGGTGGGAAAGGAGCATAGGTCTATCTCCTTACTATCCTATGTAAAGACAAAGTACACCATGTGCCAAGGGAGGGTTGAAGCAAGTGAGTGATCTGGAAGCTGTCTCTTCTTTCAATCGGTGTAGTACTTTGCCTCCCTATTGCTGTCACCATGCAGGGAGAGGACCAAGGGGAACTCTCAGTATTTGCTTTGTCATACCAAAATGCCAGATCCTTTCACTGCTGAGTCACCACATGGACAGAAACATCCAAGGAATTGTTCATCTCTGACTGTACAAAATACACAATGAGGTTGGTCAGAAGTTGGCGGGGGATATTTCTTTGTACATGTTTTGAAGACCTATATTATACCTTCCTATTTGTGTTTCAATTTCTCATCAATTAGCCCACTCTTTCTAACTCGCCCCGACCATATTTCCCTCAGCTGACTTCCTGCCATGTAATTCCATTCCCTCTTTCCCCTAACTCTGCCACTCTCTCCCTCTTGGTCTGGGAATAGTAATCAAATTAATACTGCTATTGCTTCTGGAAAGCATGTACCAATTAAGTGCCCTATGCCTTAAGTTACCATCCTTTAGACTTCCCAAACCAAAATAACCTTGCCAAGCCATTGATTCCTTACATTTATTGTCTCTCCCTATTAGAATATAAACTTCTTCCACTGATTAGAAGGAAATCTCTATGCACACCAAAATATTTATAGCAGTACATTTTGTGATAGCAAAGAAATGGAAACAAAGAAGATCCTCATTGTTTCTGGGAATGGCTAAATAAACTGTGGTACAAGAATGGAGTGAAATATTGCTAAGCTATAAGAAATTATGAACACAATGAATGCAGAGAAGCATGGAAAAATGTATATGAACTGATACAGAATGTAGTAAGCAGAGCCAAGGCAGTGAAAAACAGTATGCTTTGTATTCACACACCATTATTTCTTTCTCTGGAGGCAGATGGGATTTTTCATCATGAGTCCTTTGAGATTGTCTTGGATCATTGTATTGCTGTGAATAGCTATCATTCATAGTCATTCATCATACAATATTGCTGTTACTGTGTATAATGTTCTCCTGCTTGTGCTCACTTCACTCTGTATCAGTTCATGTCTTTCCAGGTTTTTCTAAAATCATCTTGCTCATCATTTCTTATACCAGCTAGTATTCTAACTTGAGCCAGAGTTCTGATAAGTTTACCCATCAGATTAATGTAAAGGAAGACAACTTACTTTGATGAATATCACCTTTTCTCCACTCTCATAGGGCAACTCACTTTTCTGATTCAAAGCAATAATTGTGTCTCCATGCCAATAAATACTAGCTGTCCCCCATGCCTGAGATATATTCCCTCTTTACTTTTACCTCTTCGTCTCAAATGACACTGTCTGTCTGTATGAAGGCTTTCCTGATCCTCCTCTGCCCCCAACAAAACATTATCTTGTATCTATCTTGTATCTATCTAGTAAATGGGGACTAACCTTAGATCATGCCCAAATTTGCTCTCCTTAGTGAGTTATACAAAGCATGCACAATATTCTTTGCCTGCTACCTGTCCCACACATGAAACTTGGGAAAGTATTTTCTGGCCAGGAGTGACTAAGGAGCTAGTACTATAGGTGATCGAAAGTCCTTTAAATGGCTTCAGAGCTAAAAGGGCCGATGACTCACCAATTGCCAACCCAGAACTGAGTGTATTTACAAAAGGTTTGAGTAGATGATCTCTCCCTCTCTTCCCTGGTGATTTTTGAATAAAGAAGATTGCTGGGAGCTACTGGGTAAGGGAGGGGTTGGCAGGCCCTACCTCCTACTCAACTGTCATGTGTCTATAAACAGAGGGAAACTCAGTTTCTTTTCTCTCTTTTGTGTTTATTCTTTCCTGATCTTAGGTAAATGAGTATCCTGTGACAGAACCAACCGGGTTATAGCCTTGTGAGCTTCAAAAGGTTAGAAGAGCCATCAGAGGTCCCCTCAGCAACTGTGGTCAGTACTAGAGACCACAAGAGCCAGTAGCAGCACTAGCAAAGTCCAGTGGGGAGGCAGTGCAGCAGTGGAGTGACTCATTTCAGCAATGGTTTGACTTACCAAGGGAGATGCCAAGTCTTAGAAGGAGCCATAATAGCTGAACATGCTTGATTGATGAAGGAATGAGCACAAAGTCATCTAACTAATTGTATCTACCTGTCACCAGACTATGCATCACATCCATCCACCTTTATATCTTGGAAAATCTTACCATCTGTCCTCCATTGCCCACAACCTCACCTCCCACCTCCAAAACTTTCAACCTCTTGTTTTTAGAACAATAAGCAAGTCAATTAGTATCATTGCCTCTGGAAGTGGCCTGATGATCAATTGTACTATGGTTCCACTCATCATTTCTATGACAGAAATAAATTCTTTTCCCTGCCTACCACTCCCCTATAAGTACTGTCATCTTCTACTAGAATAATCATTCCTTGAGAACTGTCTCACTTTTGTATTTTGTATCCACAATATCTAACACAGTGTACATAGCAGGTGCTTAGTAAATTAGAAGTTATCATTGAACCCATGAGCAACTAACGAGGTTACTGAGGGTGTAGAATGACAGAAGGAAGGAAGAACCAGGACAGAGCACTGAAGCAAATTCATAGCTGGAGGAAGGACTAAGAAATAACAGCCAGCCAGGTAGGAGAACGAAAAGAGAACAATGTGGTCAATAGTGCCAGATGCTGCAGAAACATCAAGAAGGATGAGGACTGAGAAAAAGCCAATTGATTTGGCAATTAAGAAGTGATTGATAACTTTGAAGAGAGCTGTTTCAATGAATGATGAGTCTGGAAGCCAGATTGCAATGAGTTGAGAAGTAAATAGGAGGTAACAAAGCCCAACATTTTTTCTAGGAGTTCAGTTAAAAGGAAGAGAGATATAGAATGATATCTTAAGGAGATGTCAGGATCAAGTGAAGGGTTTTGTTTGTTTAAGGATAAAGGCAATTTGTACATTTTGTCAGCAAGACAGAAGGAGATAGTAGGAAGAGACTGAAGGTAATTGAAGAGGGAGGAAATGACTGAAGTGGAAAACCAAGGAGAATACAAGAGGGGATGGGATCAAGAACCCAAACAGAGGGGGTGACCCTGGTAAGGTAACCACTTTCTCCAAGAATAAAGGAGAAGAGTGAGGAAAGATTTTGAGGGGATTTGAGGTACAGAAGTAGGAAGAAGAGAGAACTTCTGAAAGATGACCTCAATTCTCCCCTAAAAATGTTAGGTATGATATTCAACTGAGAGAGAAGGGGAAGAGAGTAATGTAGGTGGCTTGAAGAAAAAAGAATGTTTGAACAGATGCTTTTGGAAGTAGGATAGGGAATCAGTCAAGAAGGATTGACATGGTCCAGTGATGGTCCACTTGAGTTCAGATAGCATGAATTTGTAGTAAATCCAGTTAGCACAATTGTGTGATTTCTTCCAGTTATGTTTAGCAGCTCAGGAGTATAAGTGGAAATGGCAGATGGTGGGAGCAATTCAGGGTTATGATTTAAAAATTATGAGTGGCAGTAGAAAAAGAGAGGCAAGAGATTCAAAGACAGAGAGTAGTGTAAAGGTGAACTGATTAACCATAGCATTAAAATTTCAAAAGGAGAAAAGTAGTTGTAGAAATACACTGAAAAAACTGAGATGGGTAGAATGACCAGAGGTTGTAGTGAAATTGAAAATTTGGTTTAGAATCAAAATCATAGATCAAGAGCTGAAAGGGAACTTGGAGGCCATCTTGTACAATTTCCTAATTTTACAAATGAGGAAACTGAGGTCCAGAGAAGTTAAATAACATGACCAGTGTCACACAGGTAAGGGGAGTGAAACATAGGGAAAGGTGAAAGGACAGGGAATCAGACAGAGGAACTGCAGAGTCTGAGATCATCTGGTGCAAGCAAACTGTTACTCTACCAAAAAATAATCCATGCTTGAATATTTCATAGGTAACTAAAACAACTGTTATTGGTCTTAATTATATTCATCTTTACTAAGATTTGTAATGAATCTGAATTTTTTTGGTACAAAGACAGTTGTTTCAGGTGGTTACGGTTCCCAACAAGATAAATATCACTGCAGTGTACTGCCTATGCAATATGTGTTATTAATAACATGCTTTGGAGGCTTTAGAGAGCTACACTGTGGATGGATGACTACAGCAAAACTGTGCCTGTATCTGATAGTGGTACGGTATCATCTGACATGTTACTATATCGCTGTTCATAGTCAGGAAACTGCCAGATCTTATTCAGCAATGTGTTTTTAGAATCATTGTCAAGGAAGAGTAAAATTTATGGTTAAGTGCTTTCTTTTCTCTCAATGTAATTTGGTTATACTCCCTCTAGAGCTCATGTCAATATCAAACTTTAAATTATTATTCTACATCTCCAAATTCACTTCCAATATTACATCCATTTTTATTCTAAGTAGTAAATATTTACATTGCCCACAAAATATGTTTAATACTATACTGGGGGGGGGAATCTCATTTTAATATTAATAATGCTTCTATTGTGCGTAATACTTTAAATTATATCTATGTAGCTTTTGTCCATTCTGGTAATTAATTCATCCTGGGAGTGTCTGTACTGATGGTAAACCTGTGGGTCCTGAAATAAAAGACAGAAGAAGGTAGAAGCAGTAAAAGTCAAATTAGAGAGTTTAATCAAAATATGGACCTCAGCTAATCTGAAATGATTTCCCTAGCAGCATAACCTAGTCACTGATGAATAGATCCTATAAGGATCTAAATCCCAAGCCTTCACCTATGGATTTAGGGCATGGTTCTGAGCAAGTCAGTTAATCCATTCATATCTTAGTGTCTTCATCTTTGAAATGGGGTTAATAATACCTGCATTGTGCTTGCCTTGGGGGAAGTAAATGAAAATTGGAGCTTGAATTCCAGATGTTGAGATTCAGCAGAAAGGAGAATTTGACTCTTTCTGAAGTTTAGCTGACAAGTTACAGCAATTAACAACAGATATTTATTGCTCAGCAATAAGACTTGGACCCAGGTCTTTCCTGGCATTGAGGCTCTCTATTCACTATGCCATGCTGCTTCTCATTATGCCGCAGAGATGCACTAATTGGGCAAATTAATATGTGCTCAGTTCTGAGTATTATTTCCATAACTGGAGAGAGAAGTGAGCTATAGTAGAAAGTGCACCTTAATAGGTAAGAGACCTGTGGTCTACTCCCAGCTCTACCATGAATTAGGTGGGTGACTCACTTGATCGTTGGAATGATTGGTTGGAAATTAGATTACAAAGGGTTGAAACAAATGAGGGTTGAACTAGATGACCTGTAAGGTCTAGTGCTAGATTAAAGGGGTTCTTAATCTAGAGTCTGTGAATCTTAAAAGTTTTTTGATAACTATTTCAATATAATTGGTTTCCTCTGTACTCCTATTACACGCACTTAAAAACATTCTGAGAAGCAGTCCATATACTTTGCCAGGTTTCCAAATGGATCCTTGACACAAAAAAAGGCCAAGAACCTCTGCTTTATATCCTAGGAGTTTGTGGGTTTGACAATTAAGAATGAGTGGTGAAGAAGTGAAGGCAGCAGCTATAGACTACTTCCCTAGATGTTTAAAAGCAAAGACAGGAAAGGTATAGAATAAAACTATGGGGATAGCAGGCGCAAAGGATTTTTTTTCAAGCAGGGGAGACCTGAACAGGTTTGCAGTGTAGAAGGGTTAGAAGTGTGGGGGGGCGGGGGTGGCAGAGACAAAGAGACAGAGACAGGGACAATGAGAGAGGAGAGAAGGACAGAGAGACAGACAAAAACTGAGAAAAAGAAAAGGAAATGAGAGTAGGGGATGGAGGAGGGAGGGAAGGAGAATGGAAGAAATATATGAATAAAGCGATTATGGTAGGTGGGTATACTCTCAGAGGAGATGGGAGGGGATTAAGGGCACAAGAGAAGGAGCCAATCTTGGAAAAGAAGAGAATAACTCATCCTCTGGAATTAGAGCAAATAATGACGAATAAAGGCAGAGAGGTTTGGAGGATGGGAGATGGGAGAACACATGATATCAATTCTCAGTGTTGTCACATTAAAATGTGAGCTACTTGAAGTCGGGCCTTGGTCTTGCCTTTCTTTGTATTCCCACCGATTAGAATAATTCTTGGCTCATGGTAAGTACTTCATAAGTCCTTGTTGACTTGATACGGTAGAGGAGAGCAGGGCTGGTATTAGAGGATTGAAGAGATTGGAAATTTGGAACACTTGCTGTGGGAAATGTGCTAGGAAATCAATCAGAGACTAATAAAAGAATTGCCCTGCAAAGGCTCAGTTAGATAGAATGAAATTATAGCAGATCCACTAAATGCCACTGTGTGATTTCCTTCTGCAGCCTTTGGTAATTTGGGCTGAAGAGAGGATTAGCAGGGTGTGACATCATCACACTTCTATTTTCAGGGTATTCTTTCTTTATGGTGCCTTTGATTTTCCCCACAAAGCTTCTTCCCATCCTGTTATTGCCTACTAAGTCTTTCCACCAGGCCTGGTATCTCTCAAAACATGTTTTTAGCTAATTACCAATTGAGCAGATTTAGCACAATCAGTTCACTCTGAGGTCATAGAGCCATAGAATTCCTAGTCCCTGCCCTCAAGGAGCTTAATTATTGACATCTTAGTATGAACTGCTGTTGTTGAATCATTTCAGTCATGTCTGACTTCTTTGTGACCCCATTTGCGGTTTTCTTGGCAGAGATACTGGAGTGGTTTGGCATTTCCTTCTCCAGCTCATTTTGCATTTGAGGAACTGGGACAAACAGGGTTAAATGACTTGCCCAGGGTCACACAGCTAGCAAATGTCTGAGGCCAGATTTGAACTCAGGGAAGATGAGTCTTCCTGATTCCAAGCCCAGTGCTCTATCCACTGTACCACCTAGCTGCCTTAGTATAAATTGGGAAAAGGACAATTGCATTTTTACTCATTGTGAATTGATCCTGATGACTAATGCCCTGATGGAAGGCAATAACGTCAATCCAGAGAGGGAGACAAAGTGTTCTACTGGAAAGAACACAGGATTTTATATGAGATGATCTGGGTTCAAACCTTGGTTCTACTACTTGCTATTAAGTCACTGAACTTGTTTCCTCTTCTATAAGTGAAGGGATTGAGCTAGATAATATCGAATACCCTTTAACCTCTAAATTCAACAATCCTATAAAATGAGAAAAGCCAGTTTCTCATCCATCTATGTAGCTCCCAAATAGAAGGGCGTTGCTGTAGCCAAGACTTTGGCTAAGATGAGAATCTAGCCTCTTCACCACAGTCCCACAATTAATTTTCATTTAATCAATGTTCAGGCAAAATCTAGCTTGTCAGGGCAAGACCTAGAAATCGGATAGCAATGCAAATGGTATAAATAACTGGAAATAAGCCATCTCAAATGTCATCAGTTCCCATGTGTATTTTGTAGCTCTCTGATAAGCCAATGGTTGGAGAAAAGGGGAGGCGTAATACAAAATAATACATTTAGCAATGCACTGGATCTTAATGAGCATTTATATATCTAATCAATAAGACCAGAAAAAAAAAACCCAGTCCTCATTCATTCTCTCCATTCCTAAACCATACAAACCGTTAGAAGAGAAGAATTGTAAAGTACAACAAAAGGGATTTAGGTTAGAATTAATGAATATCACCATCTCCTATATATTGACACTTGCCATCGGATCTTAAATTCAACATATTTAATACTAAACACTAGTACAAAAGCCACTTCTCTCCTACAACTTGTCAGTCTCTGTTAATTGTATCATCATTTTTTTTTTTTGACGATCCAGGCTCAAAATCTTAGAGACCTTTGATCTATCCCTCTCCTTTACTGCCCCAGGCCATAATCAAGCCCTATTGGTTTATAGATCATTTTCATTCTCCCCTCTCTGCCTTTCCCCACCATATAGCTGAAAAAGCACTGGACAAGAGTCAGGAGGAGTAGTTTTGATTTCTGCTTCTAACCACCCCTAATAGCTTTGTGACCTTAGATGAGCCACTTCAATTTATTGGGTCTCAGTTCCCTCATCTGTAAAATCTCACGGGATTGTTGTGAGGCTCAAAGGAGATGATGTATAGAAAGAGCTTTGCAAATCTTAAAGCACTAAGTAAGTATGAACTATTATTAGTAGTAGTTATATTATTATTATATAATTATATATAATGTTATTATATAATTATGTATAATTGATTATATATAATATTATATTATAGTAATCATTGCTAAAAAAAAGTGAGGATGCTATGGGAAGAGAAAGGGAGAAAGGATATTGAGAGTCTGTAGTCTCTGAAGCATTAATTGTCTTGGCTGTATGTGTTACTTATTGTATACATACCTCATTATCTCTGTGCCTACTCTTCCCACAGATGCTGTATGTATTTGTTGAAGATTACACTTCAGTTTTATTTGGAGAAGGGGAAATGCTTTATAGTTACTAGTCTTACTATGCTATCTGAGTAAATAAATGCCTTTGCTTTGAGCTAATTGTTTCTACTTACTGATTGTGGGTCTATGCACCCCCATAGTATGGGGGCTGTATTTTAACAGTATAGTCTCATAGACTATGCTTTAAACTTTGAAGAGTAGTCACATGAACTCAGGTCTGAGCCAAACTGAAAACATGTGAGTGATAAATTAGGGAGAGGGGTAGCTTCTGGAGAGGGTACTCTACCTACGAATAAATATGTAAATATATCTACTGCACATGGAAGAAAGGGTCTTATTTATCTTTATATTTCCCTCAATACCCACCATGGTGTTTTTCACATAGCAGCCACTTAACAGAGGTAGCCTGGCATTGTGAAGAGAGAGCTGGTCTCAGTGAAGAAGCCCTGGATTTAAGTCATCTGACACATACTGGCAGTGTGACCTCAGGTGAGTCATTTAACCTTAGCGCCTTAGGAAACTCACTAAGACATTAAGTGGCAGAGAAGACATTGGTAGAGAAAGTGTCCTCACTGGGAGTTCCTTATACCAATGACATCAATGATTTGGTGTTTGTTTTTAAGGCAGCTAAGAGGTTGTTCAGACAAGGATCAGATCTAGTCATTGAAATAGTCAAGGCATGCAAGCAAATGGTTCCTTTACTGACATACAAAGGATATACTTAAGATCTGACCAAGGCTATGCTGTGGCCACAATCTTCCTGTTCTCCTTCAAGTATGTGCTAGGTGACCTCTGGCAGAGAATGGGGAATGGGAGAGGTTCTTGTTAGGTCTGAAAAACCAATGACATAGAGGGAGAGTTGTCCTTATCTATTCTTCATCAGTCCCTTTCATTAAATGATCCATGACTCAAAGACCTGGACTTGTGCCTGAGGGTATTTCCCTGCTATGTTTGTGGTTTACTGTCTTATGAAGCCTAACTCCCAATTTCTGGCCCACCACATAAATGTTTGTTGAATTTCATTGCTCAAGGCAGCTTATGACAAAATCTGTCTCTAGTCCTGCTCTAAAGTCCAAAAGGTATACTGACATACCTCAACAAGCTACAGGCAATTACAATCTAGGTTCTACTGATGGACCTGGAATCAGGAAGATCTGGATTCAAATCTAGCCCCAGACACTTGCTAGCTGTGACCCTGAGCATCACTTAACCTCTGTCTGCCTCAGTTTTCTCATCTGTAAAATAGAGAATAAAAATAGCATCTACCTCCTGGGACTGCTGTGAGGATCAAATGAGATAATGTTTATAAAGAGCAATGCAAACCCTAAAGTGCTATAGAAATACTAGCTATTACTCCTGCTGTGACAACTATGACTACTAATACAATTATTATTACCTGAAAGAGTAAATACATTTCCTAGAATACTAATTTATTCCTAGGGTGACTTAGAGTAAATACATTTCCCAGAATACTAATTTATTCCCAGGGTTACTTAGACAGGGGAACCTATCCCCTGATTACTTGTTCTGTAGCATTCAGGGCTGGTCCTATATGTGGATAGTGTAATATGAGTTCCACTGGAAGGCCCCACTTATCTTCAATGATCTCCCCTCCTAACATATTCTAGGGTTGCCTTTCTTTCCTGAGTTGCCTCAAGACGTATACAGTTAAAATGAACATAGACTATTGGATTTGTTTATCAGATTAGCAAGGTTAAAGATCTTGAGGATATTCTTGTTCATGCTGAACTGGAATCTGTTTCCTTACAACTCCCACCCATTTCTCCTCATTCTACCCTCTAAAAGTAGGACTGAATACCCTGCCAAATCATTTAGTTCAACCTTATGTCTCACCACTTGCTATTGGTTCAATTATTTCGGTTGTTTTTGACTCTCTGCAATCCCATTTTGGGGTTTTCTCGACAAAGATACTGGAATGGTATGTCATTTCTTTTTCCAGCTCATTTTGCTGATGAAGAAACTGAGGCATACGAGGTTAACTGACTTGCCCAGGGTCACACAGCTGGTAAGTGTCTGAGGCCAGATTTTAATTAAGATTTTCCTGATTTCAGGCCCAGTACTCTATCTATTGTACTACCTAGCTGCCCCATATTTACCACACAGAGTAGCAATCCCTATGGAGATGAACCCTACCATTCCTGACATCCCTGTCACCAACAAAACCAACCAACCAGCTAGCCCGACAAGCCAGCCTTGAGTGCTCCAAGATACTCAGAGGAAGTTATGGGGAAAGAGCATGGGTGGGATAAGCAGGACAACCTGTAGCAACTGCCTTGATCACAATTTCCCCCTTGGACTCTGGTGCAGATAGCCAAGGATCTTGCATCTAAGAACCCCGGGATTAACATAAATCCCAACCTGCCAGCCCTGCCTTTAGCCTGACCCTTTAAGTCATCATGGGAGCTGAGAGGAGCAATCCCTGTGGAAATTCTGACAACAGCCTCTGCTGGTATAGAAGCTCCAAACACCTCAGCAAACACAGGTACTGAAAAGCCTGAAGAGAAAGTTCTTAACACACAGGTCCTTTCCGAAGTCAGGAATGATTATAATGTTATCAATGGAAATTATAATAAATGGAATTACAATCTGCCCTATAATGGCATTTGCCCTGAAATGAACCTTTCTACATGTATGGTGTCCCCCTACAGGGGATATGGTGGTTCTCTGTTTGTATCCAAAAGGCATAGTCTTAGCATTGTACTTTGCACATAGTAAGAACTTGATAAATGCATTTTTATTTATTCATTCATTGAGAGCAAAAATGTCTGATGTGTAGAAGAATACCTAATTATTAGGAAGGGCCAACACCAGCAGGAGAAACGTTTTGAAAAGGAATTTTAGGAGTACCAAAAGATAAATGTCATCTATTTCTTCATTTTACCTAGGATAAGACATGGTGGCTCTGTGTACCACCTTCAGTGAAAGAATGGGTTGCCAGAAACTGGTAGAACCGTCTAATTCTCACAGATATGAGGAAAAATGTGAAAGGCACAGATAACTACCACTTTATCTGCCCAATTTTCATACCTATGGCCTGGAGACTGAGATTTGGGGTAAGCCACCACATTTCTCTAAAGTTAATTTTCCTCATCTGTAGAATGAAGGGTCTGAAGTTAGATGATCTCTAAAGTTCCACATAGTTCGAGATACTATGAAACCTATGGACTACTCAAAATCTCATGGCATTCCATCCAGGTTGCCTAAGCACCCATTGGTACATTCCTATATATTCACTAGGATTGATATACTACAAAACTTCCCTCTGCATTTGTGAGGGATACGCATGGCAATTTGGGGCTTTGATTTTTGGGACAATGATTCAGTCTTGAAGCCCAGAGCAAATTCAGTTCTAAGAGAATGGACCCCACCTGGAAAGGGATGGAGGCAGAAGGGTAGGGGAAAGCCTCTTTTATTCCTGGATTTGGGAAACCATACCTTCCTGGCTAAGGAAAAAATCATCACATTAGTAAAGTTTTACTGTTTGGTATGATTACGTTTTAAGGCTCTCTCTATTTCTTTGTAACCTTCAATTTCTCTTGAAAGAAACTTCCATTTTGCTAACGTCGGAATTGTTGGCCTCTTGAAAATACATCTTACAAGCTTTACTATGTGCATTTAACCTAATCTCTACTTCACTGTAAAATAGAGTAAAAGAAATGACAAGGTTAAATGGAATTGTATAGCATTGCTCCTATGACATCTAAATAAACCTAATTAAAATATTGAGTGGATAGCCTACATTGTAGTTCATCAAAACAAATTCCCAGACTCTATGAATTAGGCAGTCATTTTGCCTAAGGTGAATACTGCCATCTAGCAAGCAGCACAGGTGGTCTCCAAGTGATTCAACTTTCCAAAGAAGAGGGGGGAAAAATGTCACAATTTTTGGGTATGGATAGTGATTTCAAATTATATTCTAAAGTACAGCTCTCTTCTACACTGATTTAAAAAAAAATCCAGTATACTATCACACCAGCTGGCCTTCCCTCCTGGAAGCCCACAGCTGTCATAGTCAGGAGCAGAAAGAGTGAAATTTCCTGGAGGCACACTTCAAAAATGCCAGGATTCCACATTCCATTTAGAACTTTGGGGTGGGTTAACTCTTTAGTATCCTCTGCTATCTAAATATGGACAACTGAACAATCACCCTCTCTACCACCAAAATGCCATTCAGTTGGGTTCAACAAGCCTTAATTGAGTATGTATCAGAGAATGACCTTGTGAACTCTGAAAGGTCAGAATATTTTTGGGCTTCCAATGAACATCTTAGCAGTGTTCCCAAAACAGGAGTGGCAGATATCAGTCTGTATTGAGTCAAGGACAAAATAGACAAATTGAGGAAAGGCAGCTTCAGGGCTCTCCAATTAATGGAGGGAGGGGAAAGAATTAAGAGAGATTGGGAAAGGCTTCCTGTAGAAGGTGAGATTTTAGCTGAGACTTGATGGAAGCCAGGGAACAGGCAGAGATGAGGAGACAGAATATTCCAAGCATAGGGGACAGCCCAAGAAAATATTCAGAGCTGAGAGATGGAATGTATTGTTCATGGAATAGCAAGGAAGACAATGATACTTGAATGAAGAGTACATGGTGGGTTCAAGGTAGAGGGGGTTTCCCTTGGCAAGCAATAGCGCTATCATGCTTCCTGTGAGACAAGGGTGAAGAGGAGATAGTGGCAGAAAGCATCTGAATGATATGAAGTAAGGATGAGGGGAGAAGAGGGAACTCTCAATGAATGGCTTCAATTTTTTTTATTAAAATATGGCCATATTTTATTCATTAAATTATGGCATATTTTCATTAAAATATGGCAATGTGAATGTAGAAGTAAGGAGAGCCATAGGATGTTTTGAGGAGGGATAAAAAGTTTAGAAGAGTCACTGTGGAGAATGGGATAATGAGTTTACGCGGGCGAGGAGATGTAGAAGGTTGGCCTGGGAGCAATGAGGGCCCAAATGAGGTTGCTTAAAATAAATATGTACTAAACCTAGTCAGAATAGTTGCATGATTATGTTCACCTTTGTTCCTACACACATGCTGCAGAGCAAAGGCAGAAGATTGTAGAAATGGTTCAAGGCTGAAGCTTGGCAAGCCACAATCAGTAATAGGATAAGGGGGCCAGATACTCAAGAGAAGAGGGCACTGTTGAATTGAACTGATTCACCAAGGGATCAAGGTGGTAAAACAGTTCAATCAGTATAATTTATGGTACCTAATCTTAATTGGGCCATCAGTGCTATCCAGTAATTCTTCTACTGTGTTCTAGACATCCCATCTCATTTCCAAAAATACATTTTCTTCTTAGTTAATCCTTCAACCATACCCTTACATCCCACACTTAACATCAATTTACTTAGCTTATTACTTAAATGGATACAGTGAAGCCATTCTATAGGCTTCTTCCATCAGCCCTCCTCCATTTATCAAAATATCTCAGCAGCAGCATCCACTCTCTCCTCCTTCCCTCATGTCTCAAAAGAAGAGTTAACCCTGTTTCTTCTTGTCTACATATGCTTTAATCCTAGTTTCTTCCATCTCCTCCAGGACCTTGCTCCAATAATATCCCCTGATGACATTATTACTTCTATTATTATTATCATAGGCAATACTGATATAGGAAGGGTTGTGGGATCAGAGGTCAATCACACTGACTTGTAGGTGTAAATAAAATAAGAAAATTTAATAAAACTTTGGGGCATCTAGGTGGTGTAGTGGATAGACTGCCAGCCCTGAAGTCAAGAGGACTGAGTTCAAATCTGGCTTCAGACACTTATTAGCTATGAACTGGACAAGTCACTTAACCCTGTTTGCTTCAGTTTCCTCACCTGTAAAATGAGCTGGAGAATGGCAAACCACTCCAAAAGAGAACTCCAAATGGGGTCACAAAAAGAGTCAGAGATGGCTGAAAAATAACTGAACAACAAATAAAATTTTGCCATTAACATATCTTATCTTGCATATCTCTAAAAATCATTGATAAAATTTTATTGTCTTCCCCAAGCTCCATAAATGCAAGGATATTTATTATGTTTCTAAATTCATGAGAAAAACTAAATTTTGGTGACTTACCCAAAGTTGAACTGAAAAGAAAATTCAAAATTTTAGATTCCACTCCTGGGCTTCCATTTTTTGCTGTAGGTTCCCTTGTAAATATCGGTAAAAATAATGATAATTATTATTATTAACAACTTAATAAAGTTAATGAAGCCAATGAAGAGAGGCAGCATAACAACAAGGCCTCATGTCCATAAAATAGCCAGTAAATGCTTTGGACAAGGCCTATGGGCAACAACAGTATCTTAATATAGAATTGGAATCTTCTCAACATAATGGTTGATCAAAAGTATTTCTTACAAAATTACACACACACACACACACACACACACACATTCTATAGGGGATAATAGAGTTATTACATTTTTTTAATTAGTCACTTTTGCAAGTGAAGAAATATACTTATTCATTAGAGTATTGTAACTCTACCTTCTGCCATAAATACCCAAGAAATATTCATATACACTCAACTCTCAATTATCTTCAGTAGTGGCCACACTTAGGGATAGGTTGAGTGGGAAACTTGTGATTTAAGGGGTTTCAAAAGTTGCCCCCCCAAAATATACCTGACTCCTCCCTCAGCTCACTGTAGAGCCAGACATCCCCTCCATTACATCTTCTTCTTTGGATTAAGGTACTGAAGTCTCGATAACATGCAAATGTTCACTTGGGAAGAGTACATATTAACCAATTAGCCAGATTAGTTTCTCAAATTTGCAGTTCACTTAGCTGGGGAGGACTTGAGGGAATGAAACACATATAAGCTTGAGAGGAGGGAGGATAAGGCAGGGAGAGTAGACTATAAAGGGAGAAAACCTGGAAAAAGATCAGTCTGGAGAGTAAATCTCTGTCAGGAGAGCATAGGCTCAGGGCCGACATATGATCGTCCAGCCTCTTTGGAGAAGGGAGGAGGACATCAAAGACAAAATGTCTACTTGACAGTTTTGCTAAGAGCACGACTGTTCACATTCAGGAGTTTCAGATAAATCAAAAAGAGGAGTTATGATTCAAAAATAATAATAGCTAATAAAACTAGAATTTATAGGGTACTTAAAGAGTTACAAAGTGCTTTACCAATATTATCTCATTTTATTCTAATAGCAACTTTGAAAAGTAAGTGTTATTATCATCCATATTTTACAGATGAGGAAACTGAGGATGAGAGAAGGTAACTGAGTTCAGATTTGAATTCAGGTCTTCCTGACTCCAGGTCCCTTGATCTATCCAGTCACCACCTTAACTGCATTTCCATTTGCCTGTGGAATAGATTCTTAAATTTACATCTGCATGTGGGCGTGTCTGATGCTCTGGGAATTCACTTCAGATAAAATAATTGTAGAGACCCTACTCTAAAGGAACTAGAAAGCTAACCACTCTTCCCATCCTTGTTCTCATGCAAACCTTCTCCACACTGGGAATTTGATGGCTGTCCCTCAGACTGATAGGTATTTCTCTCTTTAATTGCCTCTTTGGGAGGAAAGAGTGGGTGAAAGTTTGGGTTCTAAAGGGCTACTCAGCAAGGGAACAAAGAAGAGAGAATTTCAATATTAACAGAACTACTTGTAAACCCGCTAAGTGTTAACTCTCTGGAGTAAGTGCTCAAAAAGACATCAAAATGAATACTTTAGTAGATTAGCTGTTTTTAATAAACTTGAAATTGAGATTTGCTGCTGAAAAGCAAAAATTTGGATAATCTACCCAAGAAAATAAATTAAGAATTTAATACTTAAAATGTAATTGGGAAAATATTTAACAAGCAAAAACCTCCAATAAAACATAGATGACATTACTTTTAAAAACTAAATCAATATGTGG
Organism: Phascolarctos cinereus; assembly: GCF_003287225.1. Lineage (NCBI taxonomy): Eukaryota > Metazoa > Chordata > Mammalia > Diprotodontia > Phascolarctidae > Phascolarctos > Phascolarctos cinereus. The sequence goes on from NW_027555736.1 coordinate 156,742,276, forward strand.
CCCCACCAGGGATCCTCATGTAGGAGTTAGTAGTCTTGTTTCTATTTGAGTTTAACACTGCTGATCTATCATTCTTTCTTTTTTTTTTTTGGCTAGGCAATGGGGTTAAATGACTTGCCCGGTGTCACACAGCTAGTAAGTGTTATTATGTGTCTGAGGCCGGATTTGAACTCAGGTCCTCCTGAATCCAGGGCCAGTGCTCTATCCACTGTGCCACCTAGCTTCCCCTGACCTATATTTCCCAATGCATTTTACTTCTCTCCCTACCCAAATATTTTTTTAAAAAGAAGAAAAAAGAGTTTAGTAAAATTAACCAACATATTGAAAATAATCTAACATTATATGCAGTGTTGCTATATGGAACCTATATACAGTGGACCTATAGTCTTCTACCTTTGCAAGGAAGCAGAGACAATTATGTTTGCATTTCTCTTCTTTGGAGACAAGACTGATCATTATAATTTTCTAGCATTCCATTTTTATCTTTGTTATTTTTCTTCTTTACATTTATATAATGGTAGGCATTTTGTCTGTTGTTTTCCTAGGTCTGCTTACTTCACTTTGCATCAGTTCATATAAGACTTCTGATGATTCTTTGTACACATTATATTTATCACCTCTTACAGCACAGTAACATTCCATTACATATATGTACCACAATTTGCTTTGTCATTCCACATTGAATGAGCATCTATTTTGTTTTGAATCCTTTGCTACTATAAGAAGTGCTCCTATAAATACTTTGGTATATATCAATGCCTCTTTTTGTCATTGATGCCTAGCAGCAACATCTCTGGGTCAAAAGGTATATGTATACAATTGTAATCTGGGTTGAAAAATGCCCAGGGGCATTACTACTTAGGCATGATTCCAAATTGGTGGAGAGAATGGTTACTGACTGTGCCAACATGAGAAAGCAACTTGAAAGAGAGATTTGAAGAGGGTAGACAATCTTTATTCCTATTACTTCAAAAGAGGACATATATAGTTCCAAACTTTCTTCTGAAAGAGAGCTCTGGAGAAAGGTGGGGAGAAGGGGAAGACTTTATGAAGACATAGACATGTAGAGAAGCCAATGTTTCTGGCTAGATCCCTGATTCCCAGTTTGCCCTTTCCCTTGAGATGACTAGGAAAGTGACTTGAACTTTCAAATAACTGTGCCTCTCAACCAACAATACTCAGGGTAGCAGATAGATATAATTCTTGTCTGGTATGCCCTCTCTCAGAAGACAACAGAGAGGCTAACCTTATCTTTTCTCTCACTCCCAGCTGGTCAGCAAAGTCTTCCTCGGAGAGGAGTAGACAAGATCCTAGAGACATCTGCCCACGCCTCCCCATGAGCTACATTTAGACAATCAATATGGGCACATACATAACCTACATAACCTGTATAACTTACATATTCTAAATAGATATTGGTAAGATTTAGCGGGATATAGCTTATGGCTGGAATATGCCAATGCAAAGAAATACCTTTTTAAAAGGGAACAGATTAGATAAAAGGGGCAGTGGAGTAGCATCATATATCAATAAGATATACTCATGAGAAAATCTGTGAGTTGAATAGGAACTGTGATAGAGCACGCTTTTTGTTGAAGTAATAATAAAGACAAAGACAGAAGCAATATTATGACAGGTCTATGCTATATCCAGAAGCAGGAAATAGATAAGGCATTTGAAAAACAGATTACAAATCCAGTACAGAGGTATATTACATCATTAATATAGCAGTGATGGGAAATCTCAATTGTTGGGACATTTGTTGAAGCTTTTGCTTTCAACTGCAAGTAGTATAGCTGATAATTTAATCCTTCAAAAAGTAGAAAGGAAAAATATGAGAGGATGTGTTACTCTTGTCCTGATTATGACTAAATAAAAAGTGGTTGGTTGTTGAAGAAGTAATGAAGAAAACTTTGAAGGAAGTGACCAGACCATCTTAGTATTATTCCTGATCCTTGAGGGGAAAGAAATCAAGGCACAGTCTGATGTGAACCCTTGATTTGAAGACAAAGAAATTCAAAAAATTTATAGACAGGATAGTTCCCATTTGACTTAAGATTTTACAAAGGAAATTAATTTAAGAGGGATAGGATGCTTTCTAAGAAAAAAAGTTCTGATAACATAAATACAAATTACTCTGAAGAGAAAAAAAAAGGTAAGTTCTCTAAAAGGGCTTAAACTTTAACATGTTGTGTAAATGTGAGTTATGATTACTATGTACAGAGAATTCACGGCCCCACTTAAATCTTTTAAAATGTACTGAAGAAGGAAGCAAGGATAGCTAACTGAAAATTAATAGCAACAACAAAAAGTGGCAAAGCCTTATAAGAAAAGAGTCAAGAATGTTGGATCCCAGACTGAGCTAAGGCTAATGATGAATATTAAGGACAATAAAAAAGATTTGTGTTTGTTTGTTTTTAGCTATTTTGGGGGCAGGAAGAAAATCAAAGAAGGGACAAAACCATTGCTCAAGTTAATGGGATGAGGACAGCAATGATAGAGAGAAAGCAGAATGAGTTATTTTGCTTCTGTTTTCTCTACCAAAGAGAATGAGCATCAGATTGGGAAACAGATAAAGAACAGAGCCCCAAAGAATAATGATTAATGGCTTGATGTCAGCTTAGAGGGAGGTCTGGAGTGGAACACTCTGGGGCACTGTCCTTGGCCATTTTTGTTCAACAATTTTACCAATATTTTAGATAAAGAAATAGATGGCATGTTATGAATTATGCTAATGACATGAAGTTATTCAGGATAGGGAATATAATGGATGACAGAATTAGGATCTGAAAAGATCTTGATAAGCCAGAACAATAAAATAAGATGAAATTTAATGGGGATAAATTTAAAATCTTGCACTTGGGTTGAAAAAATCAATTATACAAATAAATACAAGATGAGGCAGTCATAGTTCATAAGAAAAAAAAAACCTGAGGGGTTAGCAAACTATAAGCTCAATATGAATCGATAGCATGATGTGGCAAACAACAAAAAAGCCGTTGTGGTCCTAGGTTGCATTTATAGAGGCTCTTTTAGTGGTGGTGGTGGTAGTGGTGGTCAATAGCCATCATAATAAATTTGAATTTAGAGTGTTTCCTCCTAACTCTCCCGTGTATTAATATAAATAGTACCCCAAGATGATACTTCTCAGAGTAGTTATCATGCGAGAATTCTGAAGGAACTAGAATATTCCTTCTGCTCTTTCAGGATCCCTTATTTCCAAAGGAACAGGGACACTTCTAGACTTAGTCCAATCTTCTCCCTCACCCTGAATAATGAGCAGTTTAGTCCAGATAAACTGGGGTTAGTGTTGTTTTTTTCTGGTACAAAGGTGATGTGAACTATAAAGACCCATTAGTTATGGCTGAAAAAGATTAAGATGACATTACAATTATCAATGTGCTTTTTATTCAAAGGAACAAGTTAACTACAGGAACTTTGAATGGGAATACTTAACACATATAAAGAAAACATTTTTATTGCATTTGTAACTTGAGTCAGAGAAGCACGAAGGGTTAATTTGAGGCAGGGCAGTATCCATTGTTCTCCACTTGAATTCCCACCCAGAAACTTGGGAAAATCTCACAGAATCAGAGAATTCTAAAGTTTAAAGGTCCTCAATAGGCAGACTTGGGAGGAAAAAAAAACCGTTCTTAAGTAGCACACTTGACTAGTGGTTGAAATCCTCCATAAAGGGGGAACAAGCTGTATGTAGAGGCAACCTATTCCACTTATGGTTAGCTCTAAGTGTTAGGAAGTTTTTGCTGACATCAAACGCCTTAATCTGATAGCCCAGTGAGTGAACTGAGACCAATCCCATATTTGCAAGCACATTAGCCGTACTATATCAAAGAAAGTTTTATTAATAGAAAACGAAAAGCCAAATAATATTTTATATTCTACATCTGAATGATAATATTCCCAGTTTCCACAAAGGTGTACACTGAGTATTTCCCAGAATCCCAGTCCCATAATGAGGGTTATTTTCACTCCCATCCACAGTGATAGAATGCAAAAGATCATCAATCCTTTTCTTAAAATTTAATTTTTAATTTATGGAATAAAACAAGCATTTCTATTACATAGCATAATAAAAAAAGATGATTATACATGAAACTGCTAATCTACCATACACAACTTGCTATTCTCTCCAAACATACAACAAAGTTATCATACAAATTTTTAAGATTTTAGTATTCCATATTTAGTTTTGGACAAATCTAACAAACATAAATAAAAGAAAGAAAAATAAATAAAAAGGAAAACATAGAATTGAAAAAATCGTTGTAGAAAAAGCTAAAAGATTAATGGTCTCTTTCAAGTGGAACTGCTAAAGAATATAACTATTTCTCAGTACTATGTAAAAATTTTACCCAAAAAATGATTATGTATTAGGTCATAGAGATTTTGAAAAAATATATAAAAAGGAAAAATTGTAAATATATTAATACTATATCATAATACCATCTAGACCATGGCACACTAAAAATAGTCATCACTTCAGAGAGAACAAACGAGAACCACAGACCTGCATGGAGACTTGACAATGAAATCCTAAATAATGAATGGGTCAAAAAACAAATCATAAAAATAATCATTATGGAAGACAGAGCCAAGATGGCAGAGTAAAGCCTCAGCTCTCCCCCAAACTTCTCCAAATACCTTTGCAAAATGACTCTAACCAAATTCTAGAGCAACAGAACCCATAAAAAGAAAGAGTTAAACAAATTTCCAGCCCAAGACAACTTGGAAGGTTGGCAGGAAAGGTCTGTTGCACCAGGCTCAGAGAGGAGTGCAGTCCAGTGCAGACCATGGCAGTGCAGACTGGGCCCCCAGCAAACCAGGAGCAGGCCTCAGGAGACTGAATCACTGGCAGCAGTGGCAGTTTCCAGACTTCTCAGCCCACGAACGCCAAAGACAACTTAGAAGGTCAGTAGGAAAGGTCTGGTGCACTTGGGTGAGAGTGGAGCACAGTCCAGCCCCAGCCCTAGCACAACCCCGGCCCCAGAAAACCAGGAGCAGGCCTTGGGAGTAACTGAATCCGTAGTGACAGCAGCAGTGGCAGTGGCTGCTTCCAGAGCTCTCAGCCCACAGATAGAAAGGGAGTTGAACAACTGGTCAGAAGGAGAGGTCTTTTTGCTAGCACGGAGGTAGGGTTCTTGCTTTGCCCATACTCCTATGGAGATCACAATCCTAGGTGGAAATCCCGGGGTTAGGTGGAGCACTGGCCCAACAGAGTTTGTAGCGGTAGGGGAACCAAGCAACTTAACCAATCACATTAAAAATAAAGGCATTCCAAGTCACGAAATTATTTTAAAATGCAGAAAATGCCTTTGACCAACTACAACTCTCACTTATGCTAAGGAAAAAAAAATACTCTATAAAAGCCTATAGCTATAGAGGGACCATTTTTTAGAACCATTAAAAAAAATGTATCTCAAAGCAAAAGAAGGCATCATATGCACTGGACATACATTAGAAGTTTTCCTAATAAAATACTGAGTAAAGTAAGGATGTCCACTCTCCCGTTATTTAATATAGCTCTAAAAATGCACTATAAATTAAAGGCATAATGCTAGGAAAAGAGGAGATAAAAATATTCCTGTTTGTTGATGACATCATGGTTTACTTTAAAAAAATCCTAAAAAGTTAGCAAAGATACTGAGATAATTAATGGCTTTAACAAACAATAAAATAAACAATATTGTTCAAACAAGCAATAAAATAAATCTATAAAAATCAACAGCATTTTAATATAATTACAATATAAGAAATAATAAGAGAAAGGGAAATCATATGCAAAATAATTACAAAATGTACAAAATATCTACCAAAGCACACTAAATACTTGTATAGATTCAATTACAAAGCACTCCTTGAAAAAATAAAAAGCTCCTTGAATAGCTGAAGGAATATTCCATGCCTGAGGCTGGGCTGTGCCAGAATAATACTATAAAAGTTAATTTACAGTTTTAATTCTTTGTAAATCAAACTACGCGAAGAATAGTTTTGAGAACTTGATAAAATAATAACAAAATTTATTTGGGAAACCAAAAGATCTAGAATATTTAGGACATATTGGGAAAAACAGTTAGGAATGATGGGGGAATGGTACTTCCAGATCTAAAATGGTATTATATAGTAGCAGCCATCAAAATAATTTTATATTGGATAAAAAATATAGTGAAGTAAATCACTGGAACAGACGAGATAAAGAAAAATGAGAAACAATAAAACTCAATAACTCAGAAAAAAATATTATAGGAAAGAATTCCTATGTGATTAAAAACTGCTGGTAAATATGGAAAGCAGACTGATAGAAATTAGGAATAAAGCAATATTTTATATTTATGTTATATTTATGTTATATGTATTTTATGTTTGTGTTATATTTCACAATAGATTAAAATCCTTTTGTAATCTTATTATTAAGAATCATAACATAATAAATATAGAAGAAAAACAAGTCATATACCTTTCATAGCTACGGGTAGGAGATGTATTTTTAATCAAATAAGAGATAAGCGTGGTTACTAAAAACAAAATAGATAATTTTGATCACATGAAGCTGAAAAACTTCTGCACAAATAAAATTAATGTATCAAAATTAAGAAAGGAAGAGATCAAATGAGAAAAAAATCTTTCTATCAAATTTCTGAGATAAGGGTTTGGTGTACAAGATCTATACAGACAACACATATATGATATACACAGATATGCATATGTCTCAGATATATAACATATATGTATGTATGAGACATATATACATTTATTATATATATGAACAAAAGAATCCCACAAAAGGAAAATGGTCAAAAGATATGGGCAAATAATTCTCAAAAGAAGAATTGCAAACTATTAATAACAATATGAAAGAATGATTCAAATAATTAATAATAAGAGAAATTCAAACCAAAACAATCCCAAGGTTTTATCTCACATGCAGCAGTTTGGCAAAGATGACAAAAGGTGGGAATGATCAATGTTGCAAGGGTTGTGGAAAGATGGGCACACTAATGCGTTGATGGTGGAGCTGTAAATCAGTACAACCATTTTAGAAAGAAATGTTGTAAATAAAGTAACTAAAATATCTATACCCTTTGACCTACAGATTCCACCACTAGGCTTATACCAGGGAGATCATTGATAACAAGAAAACTTCTATATACCCCAAAATATTTATAGTAGCCCTTTTTGTAGTAGTAGTAGTAGTAGTAGTAGTAGTAGTAGTAGTAGTAGTAGTAGTAGTAGTAGTAGTAGTAGTAGCAAAGAACTCAAAACAAAGTAGATTCCCACCTATTGGGGAATGACTAAACCAATTGTGGTATATAGATGTAATGGGATATTACTGTGCTTAGAGAAATAATGACTATGACGAATACAGAGAAACATGGAAAGACCTACATGAACTGATAAAGAATGAAGTAAGAAGAACGAAACAACAGAAAAAAAAATAATACACACAATAACTACAACAATGTAAATATGAAGAACAACAACCATAAGACAACAAAAATGAATGTTGCAAACTAATAAAGAACAAGCATGGCCTCAAAGAAGAGACATGAGAAGACATATTCCTCCATTCCTTTGTAGAAATAGGACTGTTATATTTTTAGAATTTTTTCAAAGTATTGATTTGGTTTTGCTTATTTTTTTTCCTTCTCTTCCTGTTTTTCTTCTTTTTTCTTAAAAACTATTCTTTGTTATATAGAATGGTTCTCCTATATAAGGGGCAGAGGACATATAGTTGGAGACATTTGGACAAGGTAAAGATAAATAATATCAATAATTCTTTTAGAAACTGATTCTGGAATTCAAAATTCTCTACAATGAGGTTCCAGTCAACATCTCAAACTACTTCTTTTTACATATTCTCCATTTCCACTGAACTGAACTGTTGTCTGTCCCCTCTACTCATTGTGCTTTCCCCTATCTCTGTGCCTTTGCTTAAGATACCGCCTAAGGCCATATTTCTTTTCCTTCCTGCCTTTCCAAAAGTCTGTTGAAATTCCTTCCCTCTTTTAAGATTCAATTAAAATGCCCCCTCCTTCACAAAGACTTCCCTGTCTTAGTTAATAGTTATCTCTCCTTCCCTAAATTTCTTTCGGTAATTCACCCAGAGCTCTCTTCTGCATTAATCTACTCCCATTTGTATACATATCTTTTCCCCTCATGAGACTGCAAGCTCATTGAAATCAGGGTATGTCATATCTATCTTTGTGCATTATTTTAACTAGATTCGTAATTACATTAGATGAGGAACTCCCAAGGAGGAAACTCCCTTTACCATCAAAGACCAGCACCTGCCCCATAATTCAGACTCTTAGAAAGCTCTCTTGGGCTCTGAAAAGTTAAGTGACTTGCCCAGGGTCACAGAGGCAGTAGGTGGCAAAGGCAGGACGTGGACCCAGGTCAGCTTTTTATCTACTACTCCCACATGGCTATGTAATAAGCATTTCATAAACGTTCTAATAATTGTCTCTATCAGTTCCTGTGCTAGGACCATTCTCCTAAACTTGCTTAGGAGGAAGTAGCTGATGAGGACGGAAAGATCCTAGCCTACACCAAGGGTACCTCTTTAGGATATACTTCTTGCACATATGGAATTTTCTGCGTTACAGAACAATTCCTTACTTTCAAACACTGGTTTACCCAACTTAAACGCAGCAACAGAAATTAATCTTTGTTCTAATATTTAATATTTAACTATGTACTTCTCTCTGTTAGTAATATATTCATTCTTGATTACCATACACGTGTACACACACACACACACACACACACACACACACACATATGAGTGCGCGCACACACACACCCCTCTATGGATGCTGTGTCTTTAAAAATCTGGTTAGTTAGCAAGTCAAAATGTCAAATCCTTCAGTCAGTGGCAGGTATGAAAAGCAGTATGCCTGTCATCGCTGAGCCATACCACTTGCCGAATATTCCATATGTCAGGTGCTTAATTTAGGTTGGATCAGGAGAGAAAGAAAGTTCAAAAACACATTCCTTTCTCATTGCTCTTTATAGGGTTTCTTTCCTTTACAAGCAGATGCAGCAGTCTCTTGCAAAATGCTTTCGATGCTAGAAGCAAGACATCATTTCAATTTATTCACCCAACCACTTAAATAAATAGAGCTATTGGGTTAAGTTTATTGTTCTGCTGAGAATAAGGGTTGTGGCTGGCCTTGGATTGATGGAATTTAATGGCATTCCATGGCAGTGCTGACAAATTGGGATAAAATATTTGGCATTTGTACTTTATCCAGGGACAAATGGCCAACTTTGCTTTATAGCCTTTCTCTGCAGCTAGTCAGTGGGTGGGCTGGCCAGGACTTACATCTTTTTTCATTGTTTTCATGTAACTGTTCAAATGCGATGCCTTCCATTTTATGATATATTTGACAAAATCCTATTTGTCTCATAAAATTTTCAAAATGTCTATGTTCCTAAAATTCCTGATAGTCTGGTATCTGGTACCTCTATGACCTCTCAATTTGTGTATAGAATTCATTGTTTTGACAAGCTAAGGAACAGAATATATGCCAAATAATTCACAGGCCAAAGTTATATTAATGATTATACTGGAAACGCTATCTTATCTTTAGTCAAGTTACCATCCAAATTCCATACTAAATCTTTCCCAGCTTTTAGCATTTTTGTCTATTCAAAAAATCTATTTTAACACACCAGAATCAAATTACGTGCTTGGGAGGTAGGGACACTTACTGTTCCCTTTACAGAGGAGGCAGCTGGGTTACACGGTGGATAGGGTCCTGGGCCTGCAGGTCAAGATGCTTAGCTGTGTGACCCTGGGCATGTCACTTAACCTCTGTTTGTCTCAGTTTCCTCAATTGTAAAATGGTGATAACAGCACTGTCTCATAGGGTTGTTATAAGGATCAAATAAGATAATATACGTTAAAAAAAATGCTTAGAAGAGTGCCTGGCAAATAGTAAGCACTAGATATATGATTTTTCCCTTCCTTCTCCTTGTAGTGTGTTCTCCCTGACTCTGTGCTAGTTTCCTTTTAGACCTCAGACTCCACTCCTTCCTCCTCTTTTTACCCATTAGATTTGGCATTCCTAGTGAACTTAGCTTGGCTTGGCATGGCTTCTGGTTTTACTCTCTCACCACAGTTTGGACTGCAATGCTTTTCCCCAGGAGGAGCCTTCCCTTGAGCCCTGGTGATTGCCCTTAATTATCAGTATGTATCTATCTCAGTTCTCCCAGCCTCCCTATGGGATGGAGCCCTGGCAGGCAGCTATTATTATTATTCCCAAGAAAATCTGGTGACTAAATAGGCCAAAAGGGAATATAACAACAGCTGGTTGCTTTTGAAGGGAAGAAGTCCAGTGTCAGAGATGTAGGGAAATGAAATGACATAAAAGAGATGTATGAAAACATATAACAGCCAGAGTCATCAAACTGAGTGCTGGAAGGAACTGAAGAAGTCACCTAGCCAGACATCTAACTTAATGTAGGAATCTCATCTATCTCATTCCTGATAAGTGACCATCCAGTCTCTGCTCAAATACTTCTGAAGTGATGGAAGTCTCACCACTTTTAAAAGCAATCCATTCTACTGTTGGAAATCTCTGATTATTAACAAGTTCTTTATGTAAAGGACACTGGGACACAAGTCTGCTTTTTTTTTTTTTGGCTAGGCAATGGGGTTAAGTGACTTGCCCAGGGTCACACAGCTAGTGTTATGTGTCTGAGGCTGGATTTGAACTCAGGTCCTCCTGAATCCAGGAGGTGCTCTATCCACTGCGCCACCTAGCTGCCCCACAAGTCTGCTTTTGACAAGAGCTGAAGTTGGGTCTGCCTTGGCAGTTCACTTGTATAGGGCCTAGATCTGCTTGTGTTACTCTTATATTGAGCTTTCCATAACCTGTATATTAATACACATTCCCAGAGACTATTAGATAAGCCCCTTCCCCATCACCAAGTTATGTGCAGCATTTACCTACTCACTATGTGCCCAAATCTGGTTCTGTTGATTACCTCTGGGCAGGTGTGTAGTATTCACTTCCCCTTTCCCAGAAGATGAGAATTTTTTGTTTTTCCATATTTTTAAGTCCTTCATATTTGTAATTTTTAATAGTACTTCAATGCTCCATCACATTGGTAAACCACAAATTATTGGACATTTGTGTTGTCTTTACTGTGTTGCTATTACAGATTATGCAACTATAAACATTTTTGCACAATTTTGTATAACTCGGTCATGTATGACTAGAAATAGGCTTCTAAAGTTCCAAAATAATATAATAAAATAAAATATACCCAATTTGTATAATTTTGCATGTATATAGAATGTCCCCAAGTCTTAATGCAGTTTTAAGCTACATGTATTTTTTTAACTGCATCCTTTGACATATTCCCAGGGATTTGCCCATGAGAGTCCAGTCCTTAGAGAATTATCAGATTTGTCCTACCTGATGCATATCCAGTATGCATAGATGTTCTCTATCTGGTTCCAATCTAACACATGGGACTTTAGTGTGAAAGTCCTCTCTTTCATTGAATATCCATCTTTTCCCACTGAAAAAAAAATTATGATCAATTTTGCTGGGTAGGTGATTCTTGGTTGTAATCCAAGCTCCCTTGCCTTCTAGAATATCATATTCCAAGTCCTCTGATCCTTTAATGTGGAAGCTGCTAAATGCCGTGTAATCCTAATTGTGGCTTCTTGATATTTGAATTGTTTCTTCCTGGCTGCTTGCAGTATTTTCTCCTTGACCTGATAATTCTGGAATTTGGCTATAATATTCCTTGGAGTTTTTATTTTGGGATCTCCTTCAGGATGTAATTGGTAGACTCTTTCAGTTTCTATTTCACCCTCTGGTTGCAGGATATCAGGGCAGTTTTACTTGATAATTTCTCGAAAGGTGCTATCCAGACTCTTTTTTTAATCATGTCTTTCAGGTAGTCCAACAATTCTTAAATTACCTCTCCTGGGATCTATTTTCTAGGTAAGTTGTTTTTCCAATGACGTATTTTACATTTTCTTCTATTTTTTCATTCTTTTGATTTTGTTTGATTGATTCTTGATGTCGCATGGAGTTACTAGCTTCCACTTTCCCAATTCTGATCACCCAAAGGGCAGCAGAGAAACTCATGATAGGTATGAGCAGACTGCCACACATAACAACAGAGGGACTGTTGAGGAGGAATGGATTAAAGGATGTCACCAGAGAAATATATAACCAGAAGAGGACATAGGCCAGCCACTGAATGAATAAGGGATAACCAGACTGCAGCCCTTGCACTCCACTGACATCCACACACTGTCAAAAGAATTTGAAGGTCCCAAGCATATTGGATGATATATGTATGGGAACATATGAACAAGAATCATACAGGATGGAAAAGGAGTAATGGATTACCATCTGCATTTTAATTATAATAATCATAACAGATAACATTTATAGTAGTGGTTTAAGGTTTGCAAAGTATTTTATAAATGTTAATATATTTGATTCTCACAATAATCCCATGAGGTAGGTGCTACTTTTAGCCCCATTTTACAGATTAGGAAACAGGCAAGCAGAGGATCATACAGCCAAGAAGTATCTGAGCAAGATTTAAACTCATTTTTTCTTTTCTCAAAGTCCAACACCATATATTCACTATGCCCACCTAGGCCATCCCTACACCAATAAGATCATCATCTATTGGAATACCAAATTATTTACATTATAAAAAGAAAAAACAACTATTGACAATATTTTTCTCACAACAGTCCTGTGAAGTAGGTAGTAAAGTATGAGCCTCATTTTACAGATGAGGAAACTGACACTTTGAAGGCTTAAGCAAGACTTACCCACAGTTGCACAGTTAGTAAATGTCAGAGCTGGATAGTGGATTTAGGTCTTTACCACTCTCTCCTCTATAGAGGCCACAGAGGAGGCAGGAAGCAATTAACTCAAGCACACAGGTGTGTATATGGATTCGTGGGGGGGAGGGTTAGCCTTCAAAAGGAGAGACCCTTCTTGCTTTGAGACAGGAAGCAGCCCTGCAAAGATAACAGTTGCTCTTATTTATGTAATGCTTTAAAATTTGCAAAGCATTTGATTCACAACAATGCTGTGGACTTTGCATTGCAAATTTCATTACCCCATATTTTACAGATAAGGAAACTGAGGCTCTGAGAAGGTGAAAGAACTTGGTTAGGATCACAGTGCCCTAAGTGTTAGATCCAGCTCTTTAAGTTGAGTATTCGTTCCACTCTTCCATGAAGCATCTAGGTGGCACAGTAGATAAAGCCACTGCCCCACAGTCAGGAAGACCCGAGTTCAATTTCAGCCTCAGACAGTAGCTATGTGACCCTGAGCATGTCACTTAACCTCTATTTGTTTAGTTTCCCCATCTATAGAATGGGGATAATAACAGCACCTATATACTAGAGCTGTTATGTGAGGATCAAATAAGATAATATTTGTAAAGTGGTTAGCTCAGTGCCTGGCACATAGGAGGTGCTATATAAATGTTTCTTCCCACTCCCATGTTGCCCCACAAAAATATATAGATTTTTTGGGTAGTGAAAAGGCACAGGATTCAAGGGTGGTGCTAAAGGTAGCTTTCCAGACTGAGGAAGAGTTAGAGTGACTTCTCCTGTTAATCTCACAGATCACTGATCGTGGCTAAGCAATCACATCTGCTGGTTCTTTTAGTACCTGGAATGTAATTTGTCAGGGTCTGGTGGCCAGAACTCATCAAGGTCAGCTACATGCTCTCTTATCATCTTTATACTTAGTCTTGGTTTTAACTCCCTATTAGCCTTTTTTGTTTCAATTTATACAGACCAGAGATTTCCACCCTTACTTAGCAGAGAAAAGAGAAGCAAAATAAAAGATGTCAGAGGAAATTAGATAGAGTGTAGGCCTGGGAATCAGGAAAATCTGGGTTCAAGTCCCACCTGTGAATGTACCAGCTACGTGAACCTTAGGAAGCCATTAAGTTCTTGTGGCCACCAGATAACAAAGATTGTAAAATGCAGAGCAGTTTCTGATCTGTATTCGTAAAGGGAGTTTAAACATGACTACTGTGGAAATGTTTTACATGGCTACATATCTGTAACTATCAAATTGCTTGCCTTCTCAATGAGGGGGAAGGCAAAAGGGAGAGAATTGGGAACTTAAAGTTTAAAAAAAATGTTCAAAATCGTTTTTACATGTAACTGGGGAAAAATAAAACACTAAATAAAAAAAGGTAAAGGAAGTTTATTCATTGGGAAGTTTTTTTTACCAATAGGGAGGAGTGAGGGGGGAAAGAAGGGGAGGGGGAAGGGGGGGGAGAGAGAGAGAGAGAGAGAGAGAGAGAGAGAGAGAGAGAGAGAGAGAGAGAGAGAGAGAGAGAGAAGAGAGAGAGAGAGAGAGAGAGAGAGAGGAGGGAGAGGGAGGGAGGGAGAGGAGAGGGAGGGAGAGGGAGAGGGAGGGAGAGGGAGGGAGGGAGGGAGAGAGAGAGAGAGGGAGGGAGAGAGAGAGAATCGAGAAGTTTTGGTTACTTCACAGAGTCTGTTAAAATTGCATCCCATCCATCCCAAGCCAATATCATGTGCCTTGTTGGATTCCTTAGATGTTGACAGAGTATCAAAAGTGGACTACATGGCAAATTTCCTCTTCCAAGAGCTCAAAAATAAGACTTTTAAATACATATAGTTGTTACCCCCAACTCCCTACCACTTGGTCCCCAAGGTGACCGGGGTCAGGGAACCTATGAACTCATACACTCGTTCATACCTTGAGCTCCAGGTAACTTTTTGTCCCTCATCTGGAAACCTCCTCTGTCTTCCTGGACACACTTTATTCCCTTGCAAAGACTTAGGAGGAGCTCATAAAGTCACTGATTTGGAGAAGTGGTACAAGGTCAAATAAAATTAATCTCATCACTGCTCCCTCTACTGGCATCAGCTGTGTGTGAGTCAATGAGGGCACTAAGACCCAACCCCCTCGTACTTTTCCAGACCTTACCCTTTGATCCTCTTGCTGGATTCTTCAATCCAGCTACAATCTCCTTCTTGCTCTTTCTAGACCACAACATTCCATCCCCATCTCTGTGTCTTTGCACTGACAGGCCCCCTGGCCTGAAATGCTCTCCTACCACGTCTGATCCCTAGCTTCATTCGAAACTCAGATCATATCTAACTTTCTGCTTTTCTGAGTGCACTCCCCATCTCTACCTTCCCCCTGAGAATCTGTTTGATTGACACTGTTTGTATCTTGTATGTATACAAGGCTTACTTTTTTTTTTAACATTGTCTCTACCGTTAGAATGTGAAGTCTTTGAGAGCTGGGAACGTGGCTTTGCCTTTCTTTCCATCCCCCAGCCCTTAGCACAGTGCCTACTCCATAGTAAATGATTAATAAGTGCCTGTTGAATGACAGAGCACCTTCCTCTACCCATATTCTCCTCACATTATATCTTTCACATCCATAGTGTTATCCCTACCTGAATTAACACTGATTCTCTTAGCATTTTCAATACAACCTCACACATGCCATGCTGACTTTTTTTTTAAGCCATTGCTATTTGTTTATTATCTCCAGTTCATCCTGTATATGTCTTGTTTGTATATAGTTGTTTTCATGTTTTCTCTCCACTCACCCCCATGAGCTCCTGGACAGCAAAGACTTGGGGTGGGAGGGGGGGTGGGAAGTGTCTTTCTTTGTATCTTCCACCCTTAACACAGGGTCCTGATACCAAGTAAGTGCCTAATAAATGCTTGTTGACTCTACTTAACTACTGTCCTTTAGCCTTCTCATTCCCTCTACTGTTCTTTGCAATGACTATAATTACAGCATCATGTGCTTTCTTTCCAAATACAAGGGATAGCTTATATCACCAAAGACTCTTAGGAACACCAGTCTAGAATCCATCTTGTTTCATATGTTTGCCTTAGTACAGAAGCTTTTCCCTGTTGTCAGGAACAGGGACTCTACCAGCTTTTACAGACTCCAACAATGTTGAGTTTGTGGTATCAGTAGGCCGTCCAGGCAAAGATGTCCAGCACGCAGCTGGAGATTTAAGACTGTAATTTGGGTGAGAGATTAGGACTGGTTCTAAAGATATCACTTAAATGGAGGGAATAATTAGGATCACAGATTACCTTGGAGACCATCAAGTCCAACCTCCTCATTTTACAAATACGGAAACTGAGGCTGAGAAAAGTATTGACTTTTCCAGGATCACACAGCTAGTGTGATTTGAATTAGGTCTTCCTGACTCTAAACCTACTGTATCATGATTTGTCAAGATTGCACAGGTAGTAAGCATGACAGATTAGGTTTGAAACCAGGTCCTCCGATCTCAGAGCCATGTTATTTCTACTTTCCACTATACCATGCTGCCTCCATTCATGTTGTTGTTTGCTTCAGTCATGCCTGACTCTTCATGACCCCATTTGGGGGGTTTCTTGGCAAGGATACTGGAGTGGCTTGCCATTTCTTCTCTAGCTTATTTTACAAATGAGGAGCTGAGGCCAATAGTGTTAAGTGACTTGCCCAGGGTCACACAGCTAGTAAGTGTCTGAGCATAGATCTGAACTCAGGCCTTCCTGAGTCAAGGCCCAGTGCTCTAAGCCATTGCACCACCTAGCTGCCCCAATCAAGGGAATGGGTCAAATCACAAAGGAGGACAGTGTAGAAGTGAGAAGAGGTTCTAGGACAGAACCTTGGTGAATGCCCACATATAGGTGGTGGATAGTTAACAAGAAAACAACAAAAGAGACCAAAAAGGAGCAGTTAAATGCTTAGAATGAGATTCAGTTGAGAGAAATATCATGGAAGCCAAGGAAGAAGAAAGCATTTAAGAAAAGGATGATCAACCTTGCTGAATGAAAGGTCAAGGCTGATGAAGAGTGGGAAAGATCACTAGTCTTCTCAATTAAGAGATCGTCATTGGCCTTTGAGTAGTTTCAGTAGAGTTAATAATCAGATTGCAGGGGGTTAAGAATGTGGAGATACTGAAAGTAAACTACTCCTCTAGCAGATTCACAGTGAAAGGGGGAGAGGTAATGGTTTAAGGTAGCAGCAGAGTCAAAGGAAGGTTGTTTTTGTTTTTGTATTAGGGAAAGGAGAGATATGAATATGTTTGTAGGCAGTAAGGAAGATGGCAGGAGAAAAAAGAAGATGTGAGAGGGAGGGAAACATTGTAGAGACAATGCCCAGGAGGGTATGGTATCAAGGGCAAGAGTGGAAGGCTTAACTTTAGCAAGCATAAGGACCTTGTCCTCTGCTACTTGGGCAAAGGACCACATGGATGAAGAGGTAAAGCTAAGGGTCTAAGATACGGAGGAGGGGAGATGAGGGAGTTCATCCCACCTTGCAGAAGGCTTTTCCAACTACCACCCCCACTGCTAGTGCCTTCCCTTAGAGATCACCACCCTTTTATACAACATGTCTCTTGTATGTCCAGTGTTTTTCAATTTGTTTCCTCCATTAGAATGTGAATTCTTTCAAGAGATAACTGAATTTTTTGCCTTTCTTTGTATCCCCAGCACATTTTATGTGCCTGAGACATAGTAAGCACTTACCACATGCTTGTTGCTTGAGATAGCCTCATTTTTTTTAAAGTAAGATAGGTGAGGTCATGTATTGTGGAGTTAATTGTTGTATCCTTTCCAGAATCAATGACAATACTGGTTTATTATAATTTTCAAGCAGATTCTTGTTATTGTTTGTCCTTTGTTGTCGAAGAGGATCAATGACATCTATCTTCACTTGCAAATTTCTAAAGCAAAAAACAGAAATTGGGTGGGTGGGTGGGTAAGTGGGGGTTTGGGGTATTGCATGGGGCAGCAGGATAGATGGAAAGATGCCCCAAGTTTATGGTTGGATGGGATGTGAAATATGATCTGGTCTGGTCTGTTCTGGTCTAGAGGTGGCTAGATAAAAAGGGCTATAGGGGGTTTATTTTCTCTGACTCACCAATCATGACAACTTTAGCCCCAGGACAGATGAGGGATAAGGCTTCTAATGGGGGAGGGGAAAATGGGTAACGTTTGAGATATGATGATGACTGAGTGTCTACAGCTATGACTGAATGACATATGACCTACAGGTTCAATTTCATAACTTTTTGAGGTTTTTATATAGGTGATTCTTGCTTAGGTATGGGTTGGATGAGATAACCTCTGAGATCTTTTTAACTCAATTTAATTCAATGATTCTCATATCTATGTACACACTGCTGTAGTGAAAAGATTCTTGGATTTTTGAGTCAGAGGATCTGGGTTTGAATCCTAGCCAAGCTATTTACCACCTGTTTACTACTAATGAACAAGTCACTGCAACTTTCTGTGCCTCATCATCTATAGTCAGTGGTAGAGATTAAATATTTAAGAATCAGCTCTCCAAAAAAAATGTATGTATACATATGTATATATATATATATATATATATACACATATATATACATATGTATATACATATGTATATATATACATATGTATATATATATACACATATATATACATATGTATATATATATATATACATATATATACACACACACACACACACACACACACACACACACACAAATACGTCCCTGAGTTTATTATAAATTTTGCTGATGTAAAGGACATATAGAGTACAATTTACAAATAATAACAAAATATATGATGTCCTTTATTGTAAATTCCATACAGCCAGTTGATTCTCACAGAAAGCTTTCAGTGATTTTTGCTAAACTTTATGCCAGCCCATGGTTGCAATTCAACCATGACTTGACAAATGAAGTTGTATCTCAATCTTCTCTTTTCCCAGTAAATTTATTGCCGTTAAATTGGATGTGATTGATTGTTAAACTGTTTCTCACTGTCATACAAATTATATTCATTAAACAGAAGCTTCTTTCAGATTGAGCATACCTGATTTCAATAGGATTATAATCTTCTTTTTTATATAGTCAAGAGATTGGAATATCATTTGATTCTACATTATTATCTACAAAACCCTGGAAAACGTTCAGATCAGCTTCATGTTTTAAAGTTTCACTTAAATTATATGATTTTTTCTTACCAGTTATCCATGGTGAAGCTAGTTCTTCATAAAGAATAAATCAAAATAATTTAAAATGCTTTTTCATCATTGTTTCTGTCCAATAGAAGGTAGACATTTGTGTGTTGAATTCTATTTTCTAATAACATATTCACAGGAAGAGCATTAGATTTATTACTTTTATTAAATGGAATAACTTGAGACTTATCTAACTTAATCGAATATTCCGATTGAGGTCCATGCTTAAAAGTACCAATATTTAAATTTGCTGGAGCTCTTATGGTTCATTTGATTAATTTTTTGGACTTTTTGAATGTTGGTTCATCTTGACTGCAAATCAGTTGAAAATAATGAAAAATCTTCAACAATTTCAATCATTAAAGCAAAGTCTTGCACAAGAGTAATGTTAGTTAATCTCTATGCCAAGACAGAATAAGAAAAATGAGAAAAATGCATATATAATTCAGGATGTACCCACCAAAGAGAAGTAGTAGCTTGTAAAATCCATGTTGCCTATGTCAGTTCCAGTATTCAAGTTCTTTTTCTAAAGTTTCTAGCTTGTTTTGATTTTTATTAGATTGCTAGTGAATAGAATACATCTTATAGAACTATTTTAAATGATTAAGATGTTTTAGATAATGAATCTCAAGTGATAATTTTAATGAATGATTTGTTATTGTTTAGTCATTTTAGTCGTGCCTGACCCTCCATGACCCCATTTTGGGGTTTTCTTGGCAAAGATACTGGCGTAGTTTGCCATTTCCTTCTCCAGTTCATTTTACAGATGAGCAGGACTTGAACCCAGGTCTCTTAACTCTGAGTCCACTAAAACGCTAAAAGTTTTCCACTGAACTATGCCATTTCTGAATTAGGGGAAAAAACCCGTTTTTTAAATTGCATTTGATTCTGTTGCATCTGCATACAGGCAATTTTTAACTTGAGTTGATATATCTTTTGTTACCACAATTAAGATGCTTCAGTTGGTTCTTTCTTTGTCTGTCATGAGGAAAAATTGTTCTCTGATGAACTACTTCAAGGGGGTATTTGGCTAATAGGAAGCAACTAGATGGCTTAGTAGATAGAACTCACGAAGGCCTGAGTTCAAATCTGGCCTCAGATACTTACTAGCTGTGTGACTCTGGGCACGTAACCTCTGTTTGCTTTAATCCATTGGAGAAGGAAATGGCAAACTACTCTGCTATCTTTGCCAAGAAAACTCCATGGACAATACAGTCTTCAGGGTCATGAAGAGTTGGACACCACTGAACAACAACAATAATAAAAGCTGGCTAACAGGGCAGACTGATAGAGCTACAGCCCTTTTTATAAGGAGGAAAGGCTATTAACTATAGTATTCCACAGCAGAGGGGACCAAAAGAGCTGATTAACAGAGCACTATCGCTTCTCCTGAAGGAAAAAGGTTTATTCCCTGCAGCATCCCTAGTGGATGTAGGGCAGGTATTAGATGACCCTGAAGATAGCTAAACAACTAAAAAACAACTGGAGCAGAAACATGACACCCAGTGGGGAGCAGCTGAAATGCAAGCCCTGGCAAGGGATTAGTCAAGAGCTAGGCTGGACACATTGTCCAACAAAGAAAACACAGTGGTACCACTAAAGGACGTCAGCTGCTTTGTTGCATCAGATACAAAATACCCTTCCATGCATGTACCATGGTCACAGGTCCTCTGTCCATGTACCCCTCCTTGAGAATATCCTTGCCATGTGTATTCTACACATGTGTATTCCCCACACATGATTCCTATGCAGGTTCATTCATCTCACTGTGTGTGTATTTGCCTATGAATGAACCCAAGGTTTATTGGGGGAATATTTTATTGTTACTATATCATTAATTTTCTTATACTTAATCCTTTGACTTACTGGCAAAAGTAAATGCATTGGTGAAGGTTTGTGAACTGTGATTTGAAGATTTTAACCCACAAAGTATTTCACAATTATATAGTGGTTCACAATTATAATTATATAATAATTCACAATTATGTAGTGCTTCAGAGTTTGTAAAGGACTTTCTTTGCAGCAATCCTGTGAGGTAGTGCAAACATTATAATCTCCATTTTACAGATGAAAAGACCAAGACTCAAAGTTTAAATGATTGGTCCATAGTCAAAGAGGCAGCAACTGTCCAAAATAGGACATGAACCCAGGTCTCTTAACTCTGAGTTCAGCTTCCTTTTCCACTAAACTAAACTGAATTGGGGGGGGGGAACCATTTTTTCAATTGTATTTGATTCTGTTGCATTTGCATGCAAGCAATTTTTAACGTGAATTGATATATCTTTTGTTACTATAATTAAGATGCTTCAGTTGGTTCTTTCTTTGTCTTACACAAAGAAAAATTGTTCTCTGATGAACTACTTCAAAAAATAGTCTTTAAGTTTGGAGTACCATGACAGTTTTATTTCAATGCAATTTATGGCCATTAATAGAGTGAGAAATTATGTACAGGTGGTATTGGATTTCTGGATTCCTTGCCACCATTTAAATATCACAGATGTTTCATTTACCCATGCAGTGTAATGAAATCCTCCTGCAATTCATGCGTAGGGAAGGAAGGAAAAGTGCCCCCAAAGGTCAACATACCAGGAGGGAGAAGGGGAAGCTTGGGTTGTTCATGGAATAATTGAGAATTTGATGTATTTCTGTTTTTAAAATGTGCTTTGCCTGTGAACTAGTGAATCTGTAACACAAAAACTCAACCCAAATTTTGTTACTCTTAAAATAAGACTTGGACATTGTGCTCTTTGAGTTTCTGCTACGTAACTTCCCCATGACGGAAGAATTAAACTCAAACAGTTGTACCCTCACCATTAATATCCTGCATATGTGGCTCTCCTTTGTCTGAGCTACTGTAGCTCTTGTGGCATGTGTAACTCTTTTGACACACCAGATAGTGCCTTAGTGTTACTTAACTATTTCATGTGTTACATTTTGCCTTCTCAGATGAATTGTAAGTACCTGGGGCTTGGCACTGGCTTATATTTCCTTAGCCTCCACAGTACCTAGCAAGCAAATAGGAAGCTATGTCTTGTATTGAGTTGTTATGGGTATAGCAAGCACTGAGTAAGTTTTGAATGAATATCACTCTTAAGTCAGGAACTAAGATCTGCCTAGAAGCAACTAGGTGGTACAGTGGAAAGAATGCTGGAGCTGGAGTCAGGAAGAACTGAATTCAAATCCAGCCAGTCTCAGATACTTACTGGCTGCATGAAGTCATTTAACCTTTGTCTGCCTTAATTTCGTCATCCGTAAACTGGAGATAACAGTAGCACCTTCCTCCCAGGGCTGTTGTCAGGATCAAATGAGGTAATATTTATAAAGTATTTTTCAAATGATAAAGTGCTATATAAATGTTAGCTATCATATAAATGCTAGCTATTATTATTTATGCATACAAAATAAACCATTTGGGGGTTCAAATCAGAACAATACCTATTGGAAATGATTGTGGATACACTCTCTGTCCAAGTATCTTTTTTTCTTATTTCTTAGTACATACATCTATAGGGCACTTTGTTACCATTCATAAACACGTATGAAAGGCAGGAATGTGGCTAGGCAGGAAAAAGATGTGACCTTGCTCTCCCCACCCCCACTCCTGGCTTAGTTTTGTTCTTGTAGCTTTTCCCCCTCCTATTATTTGCATGAAAGAATTTTGGGGTTAGGAAAACTAAGGAGCTTGGAACCTAGAGAACTCTTAGCAGTTTGTTAGAAGTTAAAATTGATGGTGTGCAATTGAGTAACTAGAGATCAAACAGGGAGACAAGAAATTTCTAAGTTAAGGCTTCTAACTAAGGCTTCTCCTCTTACTGACCAAGAAATTGAAGTTAAAAATAGGCTTCTCTGAGGAAACTAGTTAGCTGGGAATAATTCTGAGCTTGGTGCCAAGAGGTGAGAAATTCCCTTCTGAATAGGCACATGTCCCTTACAAACACAGCTATGAGAATAAGTATCCTCTCTTTTGGGAGTAAAAAAGGCTGAGGGCTTTTGCCAAGTTAAGTGACTGGGCATGGGAGTTCTCTACCTTTGTAAAAGTGCTGTAGCTGAAAACCTCTGGGCTTTAAATTAAAATGCTTAAAATAAAAGAAAGGTTGCATAACTCACTCTTCTTTTTGTAGGAAAGAGGTATTCCCCCAGCTGAAATTAGAAGTTGGAAATTTAGAGTTCTTCATGCCTGACAGTGACTAGTAGGGACCACAGAGCACCTTCAAGTGGTCTAGAGGCAGTGCTGTTTCAGAAGTTTAAGAAGTGCGGAAGAGATCAAGAGTGGAAAAAGTTTAAGAAGCCCTGGTCTAGAGGCAGCTAAGTGGAGCAGTAGATAGAGAGTTGGACTTGAAATCAGAAGGACATGAAGTCAAATCCAGCCTCAGATACTTAATAGCCATGTCACCCTGGGCAAACAAGGTCTATGAGGTCCAGTTTCTTTATCTGCAAAGTGTAGCTAATAATATTCCATTTGATATAACCTATGAGATAATATATATAAAGCACTTTGCACACCTTAAAATGCCACATAAATGCTAGCAATCATTATTATTAATCTGATAGTTTATATTAAATTCTTTGAAGAATTTCTCTACCTCTTTTTCCTCTGCAGTGCCTAAGCTGCAATAATCTTTTTGCAAATACACTTTTGGTCTCTGCTAGTCATCCTTCCACTTGGCTGAAACTTCTTTCTTCTTTCATTGATTATTGTTTGTCCTTCATTCTCAAAGAGGACCAATGACATCAAGAAGGTGATGTCTTTGTCTTGTTCATTGTAAGTGAATTGGATTTAAGTGAGGCCGAGCTGTGCAAAGTCTCCAGCTTCACTCTCTTCTCTGGAGCCATCTGGGTCCAGTGGCAAGATATAGATCAGGACAACTGGAGATGGCCCCTGGATGCAGTGGGAGACCTTGCCCTTTTTCAAGCTAAGGTCTTTCCCAGGTCTCAATTTGTCTGAGGCAACACCCATTCAGTGATTAAGGCCAGGTAAGAAATGAGGCAAAATGTTGAGATAGAAAGACAAATGTTTTCAAGTACCAAAGAATGCCACTGTCCACAGCACTTGGGAAATAGAGAGAATGGTTTTATATGATAGAAGGAGTACTTAACTACTAGGTTGAAATCATACCTTCAACACTAACTGTGTGACCATGACAGTCACTACACCTCTCTTAAGCCCTAGTTTCTTTTTCTGTAAATGGTGGTGGTGGCAATAGCACCAACACCAACAACACCTGTAGTGCACCTTCTACACCCTTCCTGCCCCACTCCTCCCCCTTCCACCATATCCAGGGGCTGCCATAAGGATTGATGAGATATTTATGAAAAGTGTTTTGTAAACTTTAAATATCAAGATCAATATCTCATCAATCTTTCATTGATAGTGTTAAGGTCAAGATTGATTATCTTTTAACTCCTCTGTCAGCTCATTGATAATTGGACAAGAATCTGTCATGTAGAGTGCCTACAGTCGAGGTAAAGTTTATACAGGTCTAAAAATGTTTTGAACACCTGACCCCTTCTTACTTTGCTACCACTGACATATAAGTAGAAGGGGAACAGACAGTATTGAGGACTATTTTGTATTTTTCTTTGTTTCATGGGTTGAATTCATTACCAACTGATCAGTCTACTGGTGATAAGCCTCTCCATAATAATCTAAGCCGGTCCTCAGAAAGCAGGCTTTATCTATTGTCAGAATCATACTTGCAGTCTTTCTAATAAAACCTAGCAGATATCACTGTGGAGATAAGGTTGGCCAAGGATCACTTTTTCATCTCTTCCCTTCACAGAAGGAGAAAGTAGAATAGATTCTCCTTGATTTGTCTGCCTCCATACACTGTGGTGGGCTTGGCTCTACTTTCCTACCCTCTCACCTCACACTTTATCCATCTCAGTGGGTTAAGCCCAAAAACACCTAGTATATAATTACCTTTCCAACCAGAGATGATCTAACTAGTTCGGGGTGGGGATGGGGAGGGGGTTCTAGCCTAGGGTGAGGGTCTCTATTTGGTTTCTTTTTTCCTTCAAAGTCAGAAAGCTTAAAAATACAATTTATTAATAAAAATTATAAAAGCTCTAAGTCCTCAGGAAATCGTACTAGGCTATAAATTAGGTCTTCCAGTCAGTTAAATTCTGGCTGGAAATTTAATTTTTAAATTAAAGTCAATAACCAACTGTTTTTCCCCTTCATGCAATCTATGGCAAAAACCCTAATTCAGGATGCAATAAAAACATCTTATCTTTATTTAGAAAGAAACATCAAAAATAAAAATAAGTATGCAAATTTGAAAGATCAGAAAAGTACTTAGTAGTGAGCAATGCCAACAATGTTTAAGCAAAGATGAAACAAAAGAGAGAAGCAGAGAGGAGAAAATTCAGCATTGTTCCAGCAGTATCTTGGGGTTAGATTCTGTTCAATCTCTCTTATCTAAATTCTAAAATCTAAAATATATCAGATCCTTCCTAATGAGTATATCAGCATACAAAGAAAAGACTTCAGCCACTTCAATGCTATCAAAGAAATATTGATATGAATATTATACTGTTTATTTTTAAGGGTCAAGTCTGCCAGAAACAATGTTACTTAATTTAACATTAATCTATATCTAACCCATTTTTAGGTTGGAGAGAGAGAAAGATATCCAAATTGGCAGTCTCCCATGCCCTCCAACATGACTCTGTCTCAATATAAATTTGTGTAACATTTATGGCATTCACCAGAAAGAAAAATTACAACATGTAAATTATGGTTTAGGTTAGCATTCCAGAATTGTTAAGTAACAATCCCATTTCTCTGAGACTATTCCCATGGAGGAATCAAAGATGATCCTTCCAGAGATTTACATAAGAATCTAAACTGATTTGGAGATGGAGAAGGTCCCTCACTTTAAAGGGAAGTGGGCACTAATCTAGAGTGGATCCAATCTCTACAGGGGTAGGGAAGATAATTATCTTATTTAGATAAGAGTTCAATTTGATTACAACCATCATTCCATTTCCATAAGAAATTTTTGTCCTCACTACCTTTCCTAGGATTTTTTTTCCCCAAGGAGTATGGAAAATGCTTTAGATAAAAATATTTCTCAATATTTCTAAAGAATCTAAAAAGGAAGTTTCAACATATTTCCACAATGCTTAAGATCAATACTCATACGCAGCATCCACCATTGCTGCTATCCAGCTACTGTTGCTGCTACCCTTCTCTCCCCTATTCTCTGCAGAGTCTAGGTGCTGTCTCCATCAACATAGCTTGCAATTCTTCTACCCCTTAGTAATTGTTCTTTAGGAGTTGCTATAACTAAAAAAATAATCGTTACTTATTGGCCAATCTTCTTTAATGATGAGCCTCTCGAAACTTATCAAACTGGTCTTCACATATCACAAACATATAGTCTATATCTAAGCCTATAATTGAAGTCTCAGAAACTGGAAAGGACATTCCAGAGCATGTTTGCTTTGGTGACACAGCCTTTGACCCCCCATGGTCACCTCCATTCTATTATGAGGCATTGGAGTAAGACATTGGTAAAGGCAGCTCCTTTTATATTTAATTTAATTCCCTTACTTCCTTACCTTGAGCACAAACTACTGTGGAACATTTTTCCTGTTTTCTCCTTTCTCCCTGCCTGTTTTTCCTCTTCCATCTTTCTTTTACCTTTTCTTCTTCTGTTATCCTTTCCAAAGCTTTGAGGCTGAGAGGATGTATTCAAGAAATATATGTGTGGTGGGTCAAGCAGGGGAAGAATGGGAGAGTAGGAGTTCTCCAAACCTCACCTTAAGCCTTCATATAATAGGACAAAACAACCTTCTGGATCATGTGACCAACAAGATAGAAGACTAAACATTTCCTCTGAACTTATGACCTCTCACACCTCTCTATAATGAGAATTATGTACAAGAGATTAAGCAATTTCACCTGTCTGGGACCCCAAGAACCCTAACAAAGAAACAATTCAATGAACTAACAGTGGCAAAGGCTAATGTTTAACCCCTAACACAGTCACTCAGTACCTCTTCCCTTATCACCTAGCATGCTCTGGCAGCATGGTTGTACATGAAGAAACTAGTTGGCACAAAGAATAGAGTCCTGGGCCTGGAGTCAGGAAGACTTGAGTTTACATTTGCTCTCAGGCAATTATTAGCAATGTGATCATGGACAAGTCACTTAACCTCTGTCTGTATCAGTCTCCTCAACTGTAAAATGAGGATAACAATAGCACCTACCTCATAGGATTGTTGGGAAGATCAAATGAGATAGTATTTGTAAAGTAATTAGCTTATAAATGTGCGTCCTCTATGCATGCCACATAGTAGGCTCCATGTATATTCTTATTCCCTTCCCTCCCCAAGGGCTTGTAGAAGAACTAAATTCTACCTGTTCCTGTCCTCCCAGGGGCAGAAAACAAAAAGTCAGAAGTTTTATTGGGCTGGGATAGCATCTGTGCTGCGAGAAAAGCTGAGTCAGAAAACTGAAGAACAGAGAACTGGGACAGGACTCATGTGTGTAGTTATGGGGCACATACAGTTAGGCTCAGTTCTACCCTGCCAAGAAATCACTTGAGTGATTTATGGGTGGAGGCTGAGCAGACTTTGAAGTCTAGCCTCCAAAGAAAACACCACAAAAAGGGAAGGAGTCAGAAAGTGAGCAGTAAGAGAACTCAGGGTAGGGAAGGGGGAGAGAGGAGACTGAAATTACCAAAGATATAAGAAGGAAAAAAATTTAATTAAAGATCTTGAGCATAGGGCAGCTAGATGGCGCAGTGGATAGAGCACTGGCCCTGGATTCAGGAGGACCTGAATTCAAATCTGGCCTCAGACACATAACACTTACTAGCTGTGTGGCCCGGTGCAAGTCACTTAACCCCATTGCCTAGCCAAAAAAAAAAAAAACCCAAAATGAGCATGGTCAGATAAAACAACAATGATGATCCTAATAACAGATGAGAATATGACCTTTCAATCAACTAAGTGAATCCAGACATCCATGAATAAATATTGCAATACAAAGGAAAATGAATCAATACCTGATGAGGCAAAGGACTCTGTGGAGTCTCAAGAGAGCACAGAATCACAAGAAAATATTCCTGAATGGTTTAAAAATAAAAATAACACTGTGTACCAAGATACGGTCAAAATGGAAACATGATTTAAACACAAAAAGTGACATCATAAGCAAATTAGAAGAACAAGGAATATCTACCTATCATCTCTATAGAGAATGGAAGAATTCGTGACCAAACAGGAAATAGAAACCATTACAAAATGTAAAACAGATAATTTTGATTATATTAAATTCAAAAGCTTTAGCACAAACAAAACCAATGCAACCAAAATTAGAAAAAAAGCAGAAAGCTGGGAAACAATCTTTACAGCAAATGTCTCTTATAAAGGCCTCTTTCTCATATATATATAGGGAACTGAGTCAAATTTATAAGAATACAAGCCATTACCCAATTGATAAATGGTCAAAGGATATGAACAGGTAGTTTTCAGATGAAGAAATGAAAGCTATCTATAGGCATATGAAGAAGTACTCTAAATCAAGATAAGAGAAATGCAAATTAAAACAACTCTGAGGTACCACCTCACATCTATCAGATTGGCTAATATGACAAAAAAAAAAAGAAACTGATAAATATTGGAGAGGATGTGGAAAAATTGGGAACTAATGCCATGTTGGTGGAATTGTGAATTGATCCAACCATTCTGGAGAGCAATTTCAAGCTACCAAAGAGCAACCAAACTGCATACTCTTTGACCTAGCAATACCACTACTTGGTCTGTATCCTGAAGAGATCATAAAAAGTGAAAAGGACCCACAAGTGTAAAATACTTATAGCAGCTCTTTTTGTGGTGTGCAAAGAATTGTAAACTGAAGGGGTGCCTATCAATTGGGGAATGGCTGAACAAGATGGAGTATATGAATGTAATGGAATAGTATTGTGCAATAAGAAATGATGAGCAGGCAGATTACAGAAAAACCCAGGAAGACTTATGTGAACTGATGCAAAGTGAAATGAGCAGAATCAAGAAAACATTTATACAGTATCAGCAACATTGTGTGATGATTATCTATGAATGACAACTCTTCTCAGCAATACAATGATCACAAACATGAAGAACTCATGATGGAAAATGCTATCCACATCCAGATAAAGAACTGATAGACTCTGAATGCAGATTGAAGCATACTTTTTTCACTTACTTTATTTTTTTTTCATTTTTTCCTTTTGACCTGTTTCTTCTTTCACAACTGTGACTAATATGGAAATATGTTTTACATAATTGCACATATATAACCTATATCAAATTGCTTACCATTTTAGAAAGAGGGGAAAGCAGAAAGGGAGAGAGAAAAATTTGGAACTCAAAATCTTGTAAAAAAAATTGTCTTGTATATTTGGGGAAAAAAATAAAATACTATTAAGAAATAAGGGATAGATCAGTTAATGAAGGTGGGAGGATATGTTTGGAAATGAAGATGATATAAAAATAAAAGATTAATTAAAATTGTGAAAATATGAAAAGAAAATAATGATTACAAAAGCAAAATTTATTATCTTTACAGCAGAAATAATTGATAGAATAGAAAAAACTTGAATCCACAGTGGCAAAACTCACCAAAGAAACAAAAGAGAGATTAAGAAATTGGAAATACAAATGTGCAGAAGTAAAGGACAATCTGGAAAAAGAGAAACAACATGTAACAATGTCAAAAGAAAAAGAACTCTACACAAGCTAAACATTGCTTTCAAATACAGGATTCATAGAGACAATTTAAGGGTTATAGGGATCCCAAAAGAAGAAAACAATTAAAGAAATCTGAACACCATAAGAAACAGTATAAGAAAATTATCCCAAACTTCTAAATACAGACAATAAATGTCAATCAAAAGAATATTCAAATCACCTCCAGGAAAGAAAAAAAAACATTTTACACAGCAAATTCCAAGACACATCATGGTTAAATTTAACAATTCCAAGGAAAAACAACAAATTCTGTTAGTGACTATGAGAAAGACCTTCAAATATGAAAGAAAAGGAAATTCAAATAACACAAGACTATACTGTATTTGCCAGGAATTGCAGGAAGGAATGGAACAATGTGTTTTGAAAAGCAAAAGAGGTCAAGGTGCAACCCAAGGTGACACTCCTGAAAAGCTGAACCAACTATTAATTTAAAAAGATGAATATTCAATCAAAAAGAGTGGTTCAAGGCATTCCTAGAAACAGAACTTGAAGAAACTACTTGCTTTTCAAGTACCCCCAGACAACAGAAATACAATAAAGGTAAAGAAATACAGCATCCAAAGACAACAAAAATAAAATAACAAGAGAGACCATTAATAGATTTTTTTTTCTAAAAGCACACAAGGAGATAAAGGTGAGAGAAGGCAAATTTAAGTGATGGTAGATGGTAGATCGTGGACTAAACCTCACACCACCCTGCCTACAGGTGAAACAGGATATACTGCATACATAGCAAAGGACTATATTCCAAAATAAGATGAGGAATAGGAACTTAATATGTCATCAAAAATATGGGGAAGTGTTAAAGAAAACTTTTCTTGCTACACTAGTGTAGGGTAGACTCAAAATTTATGTTGTAGCTATCCCTTTTATCATACCTTAGTTTTATTTTACTTTAAACCTAACAAATCAGAAGCTATTATTTAGTTGCTTCCTTTTCCTTTTCCTCTCAGTGAGAGAATTTACAGGAATCCATTGTTCAAGACTCACTGTAAAGATCCAATCCCATCACACAGGCTCTTGGGAGCCAGTGGCAGAACAAAGATGGAAGGGGCTACCCAGTGGTCATCTAGTTTATGCCCCTAAATCCAGGCAAGACTACACAGAAAATGTCCCAGACAGATGATATCTACACTGATCTTATCTATGTGGGAGAAAAGCTTAAAATATTCCTCAAAGAGAATTTTGAAGGCTCTAGGGAAGCATTTTTTTAAAGAAAATTTTGGAACTCGGAATTTACATAAACCATTGTGAAAAGAATGAGCTATTCAGCTAAGAACAGGCATAGGAAACTAATCACCAAAATCAGGCTTTCACAGTACATCTCTGAGCATTGAACAGATGACTTACTTTCTAGTACTAAAAATCTCCCAGTCTTAGAAATTAATCACACTTGTATCGAGAGGCTCCAGATGTACTGGCTTGGACCAGTGAACTTGTTGAGGAAGGAATTCAAAATCAAAATATTGTGGTAAGGAATGCAGATGTAGAAAATTACCTCGATATTAAGGTTCTGTTGCCTGGTGTGTTTTGGAGTGTAAAATCTCTGGGTTTTTTTTTCTTCCTATATAGCATTCTGTTTAAATAATTTCCTTCCTCAGTATAATGAAGGCAACATAGGAGATCATTATCTTTTGGAGTTGAAGGTATGCCATAATCCTGTATGATATATTTGATATATCATCTTTTTTTTTATTATTATGCACTGCAGTTTCCAAAATGGCCCCTGATAGTAGTTTACACAGCATCTAAGTCAGGACATTTTCAAGAACATGCCATGTGACTAACTGTATCCCAGGGTAGCTCCCAAACAAAAAAATCTCCCAGGACAATTTCTCTGCTTCTTGGCTAGATTTCAAGAGGTAAGAGCTAAAGTTTCAAAGGATTAAGCTTTTTTCCTCCCAAGACCCTTCTCCTGGGATCACAGATCTTCCTCTCCTGCTGTATCACTCCTCCCACCAGGACCACTCTAGCATAGCACATGAAGTCATCCATTCAAAGTGCACAGAATATTTTAACCTTATAGCAAAGGAAACCATTTATAACCTACACAGGCAGCATCTGAATTCCAGACCCCTGATCTCGAAATGATTTTTGTATGTCCTACATACAAAGAGGTATACTCTGCCTCCCCTTCTGTTCTCCATCTCCCAAAGACGCTTCACCCCCATTCCCCATTTCCACCTCCAGGCACTTGTTCCAGACCGGAACCAAGCTGATCCAACAAATTTTCTTCCTTAACAAATTTGTTCCCCCAGGGAGATTGTGCAAGTGCAAAATCCCCCTTTCCAGAAGTCTGTCAGTGCTCACAGCTCAGGTAATTCCACCCCAGACAGTCTCTTACTTATGTGTTATAGACGGTGGTTAGATTCTTAGACAGCCCACAAGATCTGATTTAACCCATTACGTGCCTGAAATTTGGTACAGTTACAATCAATAGGAATACATGAAGGACCTGCGACTTTCTCATGGTGTGAAGAACTCAGATATGGGAACTCCATCAACACCTATCACAGCCTATCTGTGAGAATAGATATTAATCACAGCTGATATTTATACGATGAGAAGCAGTGGGGTGTGGCAGATGGAGAGCAGACCTCCTAGCCAGTATGACCTGGGTTTATCACCTCTGACATATCCTGATTTCATGACCCTAGGAAAATCACTAAAACTTTTTAGGCAACTCTTTAAGATCATAAATTGCCCAGTAGATGCTACCTCTCTTTAATAGAGGGATTTTCCTCATATGTCAGTTCCCCAAATCAATGAAACCATAGGTCCAGTCCCTTTCCTTATTTACCCAGACCGTTAAGGTTTATAAAAGCACTTTACATTTTTTCATTTGATCCTCACTACAACCTAAGAAGAAGCAAGTGGCTATTTTTATTCCTATTTTACTGATGTGGAAACTGAGATTTGGAGAGGCTAAGTGAGCAAGTGTCATGCTGGATAAGACCCTCAACATTCCTGCTTCTAAGCCTAGCTTTCTATCAATGATGCAAACTGCATCAGCCATTGTAAAGTGAAGAATAACAGAAAACAATACTTTTGCAGTATTCGTATCTGGCTAGTCTTTGTGATTCCACTGGTATAGGAAACTCCTTTTACTAATGCAGATCTGTAATGCTACTTTGCTGGTCATCTTGCTTTGGGCAATGAGAGGTTAAGTGACTGGGTCACAATCTCATAGCTAATGGGTGTCAGAAATAGGACCTGAACCCAGAGTTTCCTAACTCCAAGGCTGGCCCTCTGTGCATTGCCCTCTTATCTCTAAAGCTGTAACACTGACAGAGAAAAGACAAAAATTTTCATAAGATATAGGACATGTGGGGCTGCTAGGTGGCACAATGGATAGAACACTGGCCCTGGAGTCAGGAGGAGTTGAGTTCAAATGTGATCTCAGATACATAATAACTGTACGGGCAAGTCACTTAACCCTAATTGCCTCCAAAAAAGAAAAAAGAAAAAAAGATATAGCGTGTGCATCATGAATACTAGTGCTTGTGGGAAAACATGTTTAGTTAGAGATGTATTAAGAGATATGGAGGTTCTGCAGAGATTTTTACATACTTTTAGGGTGTCAGAGGTTTGATAGTATTGTTTCCAATTTGAAACTTCTCTTTTTCTCAATGTAGTTGATTTACTAATACTATCTGTATATTTATTCATGATGAAGGACATACAAAAATGAAAAACAAAAAAGATAATTGACATTTATAGGGCATTTTCCCCATATCTCATGTAAGCCTCACTGAGACAGCAGATGTTAGCATCCCCCTTTTGCAAGGTTTTAAAAATAATATTTATTAAGCACCTGTTAAACTGTTAGAAGAACCAGCCACCATGCTAAGCACTAAGAATACAAACACAGAAAGAGAGACAATTCCTGCTCTCAGGGAGCTTACATTCTAATGGAAGAAGATAATACCAAAAAAAGAAGCTGAAAAGTTGGGAGGAAAGAGCAGAGGACAAAGGTATCCAACATGGGGCATGGTAGAGGAATGATATCAGGCTGACCTGGGTGCCCTCCTTAAATGGAGGTTCTGGGAAGAGTCATCCAATCAGAAGCCGAAGCTATAGGGTACTTGGGGGTACATTGGGCATTACAAATGTGTAAATTCCAGGGATGGAGTGAGCTTCTAGGATGAAGGGTTAAGACACAGTAGAAGTCCTTATAAGAAATGATGAGCAGGCAGATTTCAGAAAACCTAGAAAGACATAAATGAACTGATGCTGAGTGAAATGAGCAGAACCAGCAGAACATTGTACACAGTATCAACAACATTGGGCAATGATCAGTAACAGTAATATTGTGTGATGATCAACTATGATTGACTTAGTTCTTCCTAGTAATACAATGATCCAAGACAATTCCAAAAGACTCGTGATGGAAAATGCTCTCCACATCCAGAGAAAGAACTATGGAGTCTGAATGCAGATCTTTTTCACTTTTTTTGGTTTTGGTTTTGGTTTTTTTCCCTTTTACTCTTTCATTTTTTGCAATATGACTAATGTGGAAATATATTTTATGTGATTGCACATGTATAATCTATATCAGATTGCTTGCTGTTTTGGGGAGGGAGAAAAACTTGGAACTCAAAATCTTTCAAAAATGAATGTTGAAAATTGTCTTTATAGGTAATTGGAAAAAATAAAATACTGTTAATTTTTCTTTAAAAAAAGAGGTAATAGAAGTCCAGTATACAGTCAATGAGAGAATTGGGTCTTAGAGAACTTAAGTGACTTGTCCAGAGTCACAGAGCTGGTCAGTATTAAAGAAAGGCTCTGAACTCAGGGTTTCTTAACTCTTAAGTCCTGTGATCTACTAGATCACACAATAAAAATACAGAGAGTGGCTGAATCAGTGTTGGAAAAGAAGATAATATAAAAATAGTATATATAAATGTCTATACAGTTGGTAGATCAGAATGCTATCACCAAACCCTCACTCTGTTACCTTAGCTCTCTCTCTTCCATCCTGGCCTCCCACATGTCCCACTCAGTGAATCACTTCTCCCAGGTACTCAGCTCTTTTCAGTGGCAAAACTAAAATAAATTAATAAATGAAAAAAGCATTTATAAATCACAGTGATTGTTCCCTTCACTGATGACTACAGGGCAGGGCTGGAAATATAATGGTGGAGGGGTTGGGGTATAGTTTTGGGTGGGGGGGAGAATGAAATTCCCATGACTCTTTGGTTCTAGATCCTGGGGTGCTCAAGTTTGTGGTATTGGTTTTATCTTGCCTGTCTTTCTCTTAGGATGTCTTGCTTATAAACCTCTCATGAAAGAGACAAGGGAATGTATGACATTCTTTATTCTAATTGTTCATAATTTCTTATTTCTTGCAGCCTGCTGTCAGTTGCCATATACCTACCAATTGCCTCCTGAGTGATAATTATTTTTAATTTTAGGAAACTCTGGTATTCCATGACCTATAACTAACTATCCAATAACTATATTGGTATTAGAAATACAGACCTTTGTTTCAGGGAGAAGTATAGGATCATTAAAAGAGCTTTGAGGTTTCCTAAAGGAAATCCAGACTGCTCTTGTCCTGTTTAATCTGGGCACAATTTTCAGTGTCTTTCCAAGAAATATGTATATAAACATATTAACAAAGTATTATTCTATAGGTTATCTATCCAACTACTTTTCATAGGAAAGAAGGAAAGTGCAAAGAAGCTGTGCTAAGCGCTTTCCAAATACTGTCTCATTTGATCCTCACAACAACTCTTGAGAGGTAGATGCTATTATTATCTCCATTTTATAGTTGAAAAAACGGAGTGAGTTAAGTGACTTACCCCAGGTCACCCAGCTAGTTAAATATCTGAGGCTATATTTGAATTCAGATCTTTCTGACACCTGGTCCAGTGCTCTATCCAATGTACCACCTAGTTGCCTCTGGTCAATGGGCATTCTTCAACATCTCTAAAAACAAAAAGTATCATAATACAGTGGAAAGAGCATCGGATAAGAAGTCAAAAGACCTGGGTTCTAGTCCTGACTTTGTTACTAACTAGTGTGGGAGAAAAAAAAAAGTTAATATTATACTCTGTTTTAAGCCCCAGTCTTCCAGAAACAATTTTATTTAACTTGACATTATCTGGGTATTTTCAGCCTAGAGATGAAAATGTCCAAACTTGCATAATTCCTCTTCCACTATACTCTCATAATGATTCTACCCCAAGATCATCTGAAGCAACATTTATAGTAATCTTGAGCAGGAAAAACATCGTAATATGTTAAAATGAAGTTTAGGGTTAACATTCCAGAGCAATAGTCTCTTAATCCACTAAATTTACTGGAACTACTGGATTCCTTCTTGTACTACCCCCTTCAAGGATTGAAAGGATTTCCTTCCTGTGATCAATATCAGAATCTTGAATGCAAAAGAGGAAGATGCCCTTAGGTAAATCTTACAGCCATCACTTCTGGGGCCTAGGGAGGTAATGATCTTGTCTAGATAAGAGAATTAAGATTGATTTTCACCTTAGATACTTTTCCTGGGACCTTTGCCCATATTCTGCCTGCTTTCCTAAGGAAAAGGCCTGGAAAGGGCTTTTGACTAGAGGAAATATCATTCCTTAATATTTTCAATTGAACTAAAGGAAGATTGTTTTTTAAACGCACTTCCACACTGGGTTTATGACCTTGAACAAGTCACTTTCATTGTCTTGCCCTCAGTTACTTATCTATAAAACGAGGGGGTTGGATTAGATGATCTGCAAAGTTGTTTTCTTTTATAAGAGTCTACGACATTTTGTTGACTCTGATTTCGGGCAGAGTACAGACTACTCTCAGTCCCCATGTGGTTTTTCCGGAAGAAGTTTTTTCTACAACATTGTTAAAGAACTCCCAGACATTAGAACATCATCCCTTAGACAGTAGACAAGGCACTCTCAAGCAAGAAATTAGTAGAAAAATCATCTCTGTGCCTGTTAGGTCAACCTGGTCATTTTGGACCAAGAACAACTGAAAAGAGGCTGTTGGTACTACACAGTGCTCTCTATCATAGAAAAAAAAAGGCTGTTTGTGAATACTTCTAGGATTCTGAGAGCTCACTCACATGGGCTCTCCCTCTAGTGATGTAAATAGCAACCTATCCACATCTTCTCATGATATTCAACTCTTGACCCCCTCCTCCCATAAAGCTTCCACTGTGGGATCCATCCAAAGTCTTGGGAGTCTTTTTCTAGGGCCCTTGACATTACTGGTTACCAGTATAGCCCATAGACTGTTCTTTCATTAGCCTTTGCTCTCACTACCATGACTGGGCAACCTCCATTTCTGGTCATGGGTTTCTTTGCTGACATCTTCTACATAATTTTTGACAATATCTGCAGGCTATGTATGCCACTGCATTCCATTCAACCAGTCTATCAACAAATTTTTATTAAGCATTTAGGAAGGATAAACAGATAAAGTATAAAAGGATTTATTAAGCATTTACTAAGTGCCAGGCACTGTGCTAGATACTGGGGATATAAAGACAAAAAAAAAACAGTGCTTGCCCTCCAGGAGCTTACATTTTATTAGAAGAAAATGGCATATGCATATATGTAGCAAGGGAGATTAAGGAAACCTCTGACTTGTTGAACTGGGCCATCTCCCATGGAGCTGGACATGCTTTTATAGGACATGCACTCTGGCCCATTGCTAAAGGATTTGCACCTTATTGGGATGACACAGTAAAAGGCTAGAGGACATGTCTAGTTCCATGAGAGATGCCCCACCCCAACAAAACAGGGAATCCTCTGAACATCCATCCCATATAAGTAAATAAACACAGGAATCTGTAAGATAAAAGCAGAACCCAAAGGAGAGCAGCTTTTAAGATAATTATTGGAACTCGAAGTGTTGATCTAGCTTTTCAGAATCCTTTTACAACAA
This sequence comes from Phascolarctos cinereus, assembly GCF_003287225.1. NCBI lineage: Eukaryota > Metazoa > Chordata > Mammalia > Diprotodontia > Phascolarctidae > Phascolarctos > Phascolarctos cinereus. Next base: position 156,779,937 of record NW_027555736.1, read on the forward strand.
ATCATCTGGTACAATAAATGCTTTTTCCTGCCCATGTAACAGTCACTTTATAAGGAAACATTGCCTGATATTTGTAATGCACATTTCATTTGCAAAATCCCAGTGAAAATTAAACAGTCTGAGAAAGAAAGAGAAGTAGAGGGCTCTTTTGTTCTGCACAAAAATGCCTTCCAAATCCTCTCATTTCTCCCCAATTTAAGCATTTCAAACACCCACTAAAAACCAAATGGCTCTCATGAAAAGATCTAGGAACTGAGATAAGGATAAAGGTGGGAGGCTGTTCAGAATGCTTCTTTTTCCGCTGCTGAGGTATTGTCATTTCAGAGACTCATATCTATCCGCAATTTCACTTTGGTCTTAGTAGCTCTGAAAGACCAGGAATGGCACTACTGTATTTATTTACATCAGATTGTATATGGTTACATGTATAAGAAAGAAAGAAGAAAGGAAGAAAGAAAGAGAGGGGGGAGGAAGGGAGGAACAATTGTTGTTTTGCTGCTAAGTCATTTTCAGTAAGGTCCAACTCTTTATGACCCTTTCTGGGGTTTTCTTGGCAAAGATACTGAAGTGGTTTACTGTTTCCTTCTCCAGCTCATTTTTTTTTTTGTAGACGAAGAAATTGAGACAAATAGGATTAAGTTATTTGCCCAGGGTCAAACAGCAAGTGTCTGAGTCTGGATTTGAATTCAGGTCTTCCTGATTCCAGGCTTGGCACCGTATCCACTATGCCATCTAGCTGCCTTATGAAAGAGAGAGGAAGGGAAAGAAGTAAAGGAGGAAGGTTTGAAAGAAGGGAGGTCAGGAGGAAGGGAAAGATGGTGGGAGGAAAGGAGAAAGGAAGGGAGGAAGGAAAGGAGGAGAGAGGGGAGGAAAGGAGAAAGAAAAGAAGGACCTTTTTTCAAAAAAGCTGATGCCCCATGGAATTCACTTAGTACAGGATTTGCTCTGTAAAACCAGCCTGTTATTCAGCCTTAAGGAATAGGGTTGTTGTTTTATTTTGTTTGTTTTGTTTTTTTCTAAACAAGGACTTTGGGTTAATATTGAATCTAAGAAGTAGTACCCAGAACAACAGGCTACAAAGTAGATTTTTAAAATTGTTGTACATGGGGGCAGCTAGGTGGCGCAGTGGATAGAGCACCAGCCCTGGATTCAGGAGGACTCTGAGTTCAAATATGACCTCAGACACATAACACTTACTAGCTATGTGACCTTGGGCAAGTCACTTGACCCCATTGCCTAGCCAAAAAAAAAAACATTTAAAAAAATTGTTGTACATGGAGTATAAAAAATTATTAGTCTTTTTAGTTATACTTGCACATAACAATGATAATCTGAAAGGTTGTATTTTTTTAATTAAGGAAAAAAATATATATGCATTTATATTATATATGAAATGTTTTTATTATTCTTGCATACCGTGACCAGAGCAATCTTCTTAAAACACCGCTTTATCACATCATTGCCTTCCTACTCAAAACCTATAATGGTTCTCTATTGAATACTGTGTCAACTGGAAGCTTAGAGAAATCTAAAAAGCAGAGGATTCTATTTAACTTTCAAATTCTAGTCATAAGCAATCTCTAACAATTAGGTTTCTTTGATGAAATACCATAGAAACTATACCGTAGATGACACTGCATTTGAAAGTCAATGTATGAATATGTTTTGCATGATTTCATTATGTATAACTGATATCATATTTTTTGTCTTCTGAATGGGTAGGAGAGGAGCAGGAGGGAGGGAGAGAACTTGGAACTCAAATTTAAAAAAAAAAGTTTTAAAAAAGTCAATGTATGGCTTTTTTTTTCCTTTTGCAACATATCCATCACTAAAAAAAACAAAACCAAACCAAACAAAAAACTAGGTCTTATTTCAGAGACTAGTCAGATTTAAAGGTGGAGAGACAATTGCAAGACTCCAATATGTTTTCCCCTCAAGGGGAAAAAAAGAATGTATAAATATATGTATGTCATTAATACTTCCAAATAAAAAAGCATTTATTCAACTAAGTAAATTCAATTCAATTAAACAAACATTCATGTGCAAAAGGCTGAGCTGGAGCTAATGATATAAAGACATATAGGAAAAACCCTGTCCTAAAGGAGCTTATACTCTTTTGGAAGAAGAGATACAACTTATATACTGATAAACAATATAAAATCATTTCAGGCAATAGAGTTTTAACTGGGGAGAATCAGAAAGGGACTTACAGAAGAAGAATGGTATCTGGGCTATGCTTTGAAGGAAGCTAGAAATTCTAAAAGACAAAGGGGGAAAAAAGAAAAAAAGAAATTTATTATATGGAAATTTCATATATAGAAATTTATTATGTATGTAAATGGAATAGCAATTTGTATATAATAGATTTTCAGTTTCATGTGTAATTTTTTATTATACTATGTTATAGAAATGCTTGTTTTATCCCATAAATTAAAAATAAAATAATACTTTTAAAAAATTTAAAGGCAGAGGTGAGAAGGAGCTGCTACCCAGGCCTGAAAGACAGCCTATACCAAAGTATGGTAGTGGGTGGTGACATATTATGTAGAAGGAATAGCTGGGAGTCCAGTCTAATTGGAATGGTAAGTGCATGAAAGGAAGTAAAATTTTACAAAACGGAGAGGTAGATGGGAGCCATATGGGGTTTTGAAAACCTATTCTCCCCAGTATTTACAATTCTTTTTTGTTTTTGGTGGTAAGTCTAAAAATATGTCATTATTGGTCTACCGAAAATAAACTCTGAACTAGAATTGCATGAATCCCAAAGACGTTCTTCAAAAGCAATCATATATTTCATATGCTATAGTTAACAGATGTAATTGTTGCAATACTCACATATTTTGAGGGGTCATTTATAAATGTCAGGTTACATAACAGCATTTTGCTTTTCATTAGATTGCTCTAAGTCTCTAATAGACACATTTTATTTCTAATGTGCATTTAGAAAACTCAGCAATATTTCAACTTATATCAGTTGATTTGGGATTGAAAACAAGAAACTTTCATAAATGAATGCAATGTTTTCCACAGAGCCAATCAATCTACACATATTTGTGCACCTACTAGGTGCTCGGCACTGTATTCTTTAGCTGGAAGAGTGGTTTCATGCTAAACAGTAGTGGGAAATAAAATCACACAAGGATAGGACTGGCTCCTAAAGCCAAGTAAAGGAGTCTGAACTTGATGCAATAGGCAATAAGCAACCTTTGTAGGCTTGTAAGCAAGGCCAGGGCATGATAGAAGAGGTACAGTGCCTGGACCTCAGTTCAAATCCTACCACTGCCACTTACTACCTGTGTGGTCTGGGGAGGGGAGGGTGTCAATTAACTCCTCTGGCCTCAGTTTCCTCCTCCATAATGAGGGAGGTGGCCGACCTCAAAATTTTCTTCCAACTCTATATTTATTATCCCATGATTTTATGAAACGGTATTCTAGGAAGTTTAGCCTAGTAGCAGCATTATCAAAACAAGCCCTTCTGAGAAAGTAAGCTCTCTCTGAGATACCACAATCTTTGTGTCAAAATTATTTGGAGGAAAAAAAGTGATAGGATTCACAGTGGTAAAGTAAGTACATGGATATACTGTAGTCTGTGATGAAAGAGATATAGATTGTTAGACAAGGAACAACTTTCCTGAAAACATGCACAAGCAAATGTAATCCAGAGTTATCTCCTTCAGGAACACAGGAAAATAAAAGTTTAGTCTGTGTTTCAAATCTCTGATCCCCCAAAAAAAAAATCTCAAGAGCATAGACTTTATATATATGCTCTACTATTTATCCCAAGACCACTGCTGTCTGAGACACCTCTTGGTGCCCAGTTTAAAAATATTTATTTGGCTAATTAACTATTTTCTACATGAAAATTTGGGCCTTAAAAATGGTATCCTTAAATCTTTACCTTATGTCTGATCTAAGCTGTATTCTTATAAATATTCATTTTAAGCTTTGGAACATGATTATCAAAATCATAACTAGCATTTATATAACTCTTTAAAGTTTGCCAAGTGTTTTACAAATATTATCTCACTTGATCCTCACAACAACCCTAGAAAGTAGGTGTTATTATTATATCCATCTTACAGATGAGGAAACTGAGACAAATAGTGATTGATACTTTGCCCAAGGTCACACAGCTAACAAGTAGCTAAGGCTGGATTTGAATTTGGGTCTTCCTGGATTCAAGTTCAGTGCACCACCTACCTTCCCAATGATCTGATTGATGGAACAATGCTAAATATGTATATACATATGTATATGTTTATATGTGTGCACGCATATGTGCGAATACACATTTATTATGTAGTCACTAAGTATATAATACTGTGGGATACAAATATGGGATACAAAGAGACATAAGGCATGATTCTCTGTGGACTCTGGGAGCTTATAATCTAGCTGAGAAGACAGAGCATAGATGATAAGGCCAGCATTTCCCTGATACAGCTTTCTTCTTCCTATCTACAACATGAGGAGGCTTTGCCTAAAAGAACACAAAACTGCTCCTAGGATCTAATTTGCCCCTGGTTCCCCTGACATAGATTCCTGGTTATCTAAGGGCATAAAAAGTCCCAGCCATAAGGAGTCCAGGCCTCTAGTCTTGATGAATTTCTAAAAACCGTGCAACTCACCACATCCTTCACCATATCCTGTCCTGTTCGCCTAATTGCCACTGTACCCTTGTTGCTGTGTTAAGGTAAATCAAACCTCCTTTTGTTAACTGCTTCATGACTCATCTCCAGTTGTCCTGATCTATATCTTGCCACTGGACCCAGATGGCTCCAGAGGAAAAAGTGAGGCCAGTGACCTTGAACAACCCTCCCTCACTTAAATCCAATTCACTTGCAAATCATGGCATCATCTTCCTGATGTCATGGTTCTCTTCAAAAACGAAGGACAAACAACAACAATGACTCATAAGGGTCTCATTTTGTTCCATTATAAAACCTAAACTCAGAGACTGCTGGCATTAGAGCTGTTTCCAACAACGCGCAAATATAAGAAGATAGAAGTTGAACTAATCAAGTAACAAGAGAACATTCTACCTAATGGACACCCTACATGCTATGTTGTTACCCATACCTTATCAAGCAAGGGGGGGCCACAATATCCTGGGTGGACCCCTTATGGTAGATTACAATGACAAGAATTATACAGGATGATGGAAACTTTGAAGGAAAGGAAGGATTTTTGGAAGGATTACAGAGATCCATTGAAGTGACAATATCATAAATGTAAAGGTTCCTCCCAGCTCTATATTTATTACCCCATAATTCTATGAAATAGCATTTTACGAAGTTTAGCCTTGTAGTAGTATACAGAAATTATCAAAACAAGCCCTTCTTAGAAAGTAAGATATGATAAGAATGATAGAAGTTAAGAGAGAATCCCTGTGGATTGAGGTGGTCAGGAAAGGAAAAGGTGGGCCATATACAGAATTGAGATAACTTGGGGCAGAGGGGTACATTCCAGATGCAGGAAGTAACACAAACAAAAGTTTATAAAGGTTTATAAGGTTTGTATAAACAAAGATTGTTCAGAAGAAATTGGATTATTTTGGCTGGGCCAGAGGTTTTGAATAAGAGAATAATTGGTAAGAAGCCTGGAAAGGTGGGTAGGAAACAGATAATGGAGAATTCCAAATGTCTAAGTAACTATATGTAATGAGGAGTCCTTGAAAATTTTGGACTATGGAAGTGACATGATCATGGTGTTTCTGGATATTCAAATTCTTTTTTATGTTTTATTAAAAGTTTAATATTGAATATTAATACAACCAATTAAACTTGCTTAGCAACTATTCATGTTTAGATTAATTATTTTCAATCCATAGTAATCACAGTGATTTTTCAGTTACTCCATCTATGTCCTCATCAGTGTCCTTTGCCCATTCTTTCTTATTCACTTTTATCCTTTTGTGGTAATACAGCAGTTAACATGTTCTCCATCATTCTGGTTGCCCTTTTATCACTTTGTATTATTTCATAAACATCTTCCAGATTTCTTCATTTTTCCTATGTGTGTCTCTTAATGACATTGTTTTATTTCATTAGGACACTACAATTTACTTCACTGTTCCTCTATTGTTATATATCTAGATTGTTTTCAAGGTTCTTTTGGTGATTATCTAGAATTCTGCAATGACAATCTTTTAACAGATAACTTTAAAAAAAATACCATTTTTAGGATATAATCCAAAAATGGGATTCTTGGGTCAGAGAGTATGGTTGTTTCTGTAACTTTAAAGAAGAAACATCAACTCTTTATGGTATGGGAGTGTGGACAGTGAAATTATATTATATACAATGAAATTCTGGAAAGTTTACAAAGGTGTTTCCTTAAAATAAAACAAGAAACCCCAACAAACTTTGGGGCAAAAGTCTGACAGCCTTCAATTGAAGCCTTAATTTATGTGACCATAATTAAACTAAAAGGAAGGAAGGAAGGAAGGAAGGAAGGAAGGAAGGAAGGAAGGAAGGAAGGAAGGAAGGAAGGGAGAGAGGGAGGGAGAAAGGAAGGAAGGAAGGAGAGAGGGAGGGAGGGGGGGAAGAAGGAAGGAAGGAAGGAAGGAAGGAAGGAAGGAAGGAAGGAAGGAAGGAAGGAAGGAAGGAAGGGAGGGAGGAAGGGAGAGGAAGGAAGGGAGTGAGGGAAGGAGGAAGGAAGGAAGGAAGGAAGGAAGGAAGGAAGGAAGGAAGGAAGGAAGGGAGGAAGGAAGGGAGGAAGGAAGGGAGGGAGGGAGGGAGGAAGAGAGGAAGGCAGTTCCTACACCTATCTGTCAAAACTGTTTTGCACAATTACAGAATTTCGAGGATCTTGATGGAATCACAGACAGAGAACTTAGAGGCTATTTAATCCAATCCTCTCATTTTACAGATGAGGAAACTGAGGGCCAAAGAAATGAAGTGACTTGCCTAATGTCACATAGATGGGGAATGATAGATGTGGGACTGGAATCCAAAAAAATCAGACTCCAAGTCTAGGTTTCTTTTCCATTTTCTTCTTCAACATTCCATTCCCATGTATATTCAGATCAGTTCTTAAGCAGGCACTAAACTTCATGGCTAGTTCTCAGCTCCAGAGTCTTGCTCAAATAGGCTGATTCAATTTCTCCCAGTGGTATAGAAGAACCAGTTCTAACAAATCACTTGCCTTGGTTCACTTTACCTTTTCCAATATTGGATAAGTCAGACTAGGCTATTTCTTACTGTCCTGACCAGAAGCTAAGCTGTCCTTTGGCCCAGTCAGCCTGTGGTGGTGGAGCTCCTGAGCTAGAGAAACTTCCACTATTATATTTTCATTTTACTCTTTTTATTTGGAACCATACTGGGAGTTTCTTAGGAGGCAATTCTGATCATCAAATATTCATGAACAGTCCTGGAAAAAAACAGGGCTGCTTTGCACAAAATAGGTTAAATTTTGTTTGGGAGAAAAAAGTAATCAAATGTTTTAAAGAAAGCTAAAAGAAAATACTGCTTAACACATGTTACTCACTATCTACCAGAGAGATGCTGTTTGATTGTTAACTTTTTTTCTAATCAAAATCTACATTGTAAACCATAAAGTTCATAAAAATACTAATTACTATTCTAATGAAGTATAACACTGTACCAGTTTCATTAGCTCTTATGGTCCTTTGTGTACTTGCTACTCAAAAATCAGAGCATAAGTTAATTTTAGGCACAAAAGATGACATGATCTCATGATTCCTTATATGGAGTCAACTTTGGATTATTTCATGTATTCATGCCTGGAAACTCAACCTAGCTCAATGCTTGTTTCTTCAAGAACTAATTTTAATGCAATTTTATTCTGTTGAATAAGGTGGGTAAAGGACAGATTATGGAGATTCCAAATGCCAGGCTACATCTAAGTAACCACATGTAACTGGGAGTCCTTGAAAATCTGGGAGTATAGGAAGGACACGATCACGGTGTTTTTGAAAATTCAAATTCTTTTCATGTTTTATTAGAAGCTTAACAATGAAGATGAATACTGCCAATTAAATTTGTTTAGTAACTATCGTACCTGGTCTTTATGATAGATGTTTTGCAATGACTTTTGCTGGAAAAACTCTGACCTGGGACTGTTTTAGGAAAGTTAATCTAGCAGCAGAGCATACAGTGTGGGCTAGAAGGGGAGAAACTTCAGGCAAGATAATGTAAGACACTACAATTGTCTCTACTTTTTTTCTTTTATCAGAATCCTATTCCCCTCTGCAGACTTGTACAAACTTTTAAAAGATCAATATGGTGATAAGAGCCAGAAAAAAAGAATCACACCACTCAACCCAATAATCCCACTGTCAAGATTATTTATAAAAGATAACACAAGAATGACAAAAGGACCTATCTGGAGAAGATTATTCATAGACACTTCACTTATAATAGGAAAAAGCTGGAAGGAACCTAGATACCCAACAATTAAAGAGAAGCTGAATGATTCTAGGTACATTGGTCTAATGCAGGTCTACACAACCTGCAGCCCACAGGTTGTACAGGCCTGGTCTAATGGGATATTTTTCCACCATAACAAACCTCAAAAAACATGAAGAATTTAAGGATCTATATAACAACCAATAAAGTAATGTGAAATGAGATTAAGAGAAATCAAAAGAACATGTACATTGACTATAATTAGCACTGACTCTGGAGTCAGAGGATCTGGGTTCAAATCCTGCCTCTGGAACTTACTACCTCTGTGACTTTGGTCAAGTTACTTAAACTCCTTGTGCCTCAGTTCCCTCATCTGTAAATTGAGATGGCTGGACTAGATAGACTCTGTGATTCCTTAAAGTTCCATATGTATGAGCCTATATAAAAAAAGAAAATAAACCAAAGATAATAAAATTTTATAAGCACAGAGATAGACTCAGAAGGGAACAAAAACAAATAAATTTTTATTTGTTTCATTGATTTCAAGTATATTAAATGTATGCTATAATTTTTTAAAATTTCTATTTGATCAAGATAGAAATGATTCAAAATTAAGTTTAGGCTAGAGATTTAGCCCATATTTGGTTCAGTGTGTGTGTGTGTGTGTGTGTGTGTGTGTGTGTGTGTGTGTGTGTGATGATAGACTAAGTCAAGTCATTCCAAGATCATTTATAGATGAAACTGAGAGGACAACAAATAGATGAAAAATAGAACAGATTTGTAAGCATTGCTGTAACCACTCTCACCATCAATGGCAGGGAAACCAGGACAGTTAAATTTTTTGCTTCAGTCTCTGATGTGCTATGTGTCGTGCAATCAAAATGATAGTTGAGAAGAAGAATCTAAGAAAAGCATTTGAACACAAAAGAAATCTATATTTGCAAATGATACCATGTTGAAAGTATTGAAGGATTCACTTTCAAGATACTTGAGAAAATTATATCCAATGATGGAGGTGGGGGTGGGAATCACAGTTGGTCTTATTACCCAAAAAAGGTGGTCAAAGGAGCATCAATACTGACTCATATGCCTGCAAGATTGATTATTTTTTGTTTTTCACACCACAGATTTTTCTCAATATATTTCACTGCCACAAATGAACTCTCTTTATAACAAAACAAAGCAGTAAAGCAAAAGTGAAGAATAACACCGTGAATATTCTGTACCTAGTTCCCCTCAGAGAGGAGAAAAGTATGCTTCCTCAGCTGTTCTATAACCAAGATTGGCTATTATGATTAATCAGGATTAACAGACTCTTAGTGTTGTTTTTGTTCAAATTATTGTAGTCATTGTACATTTTTTGTTCTTACTTTGACCCAAAATAGCCCATGTAGTTCTTGCCATGTTTCTCTGAATTCCTCATATTTGTCATTTATAAATAGTGCAATGATGATATAGTATTGTTAATTTGCCATAATTTGTTTAACCATTTCCTAATTGACATGTGGCCACTTTAAAATGCCTTTTACCTAGACTACAATACCCAGTTAGGTGGCAGTTCCTTGACTGAGTACATATGTCTTGGACAGGCATTGGTGACAGACAATGAAGAAGATGAAAGGCTGGTTGGCTTTTGGGAAATTGTGCAGTGGTTCCAATGTTCCCGAGTTGCTCCCTAGCATCAAAATCTATCTTTTAAGAACACCAATATTTTCTAGATGATACTGAATAGCTCTGAATTAAGGAACACCACTGCCTACAAAGAACAAACATTGCCAGTGACTCTATCTGACAATATAGAGATGCATAGTGCGCATATGAGAGCTGCCAAGGTTAACAACAATGGCTTACGCAAAAATGCTGCAGATGGGAATCATCTTATATAATACTGGAAAAGTAGATGGACTAATGTAGTTAGAGCTAGTGAAAATGTGTGGACAACCCACATGTTGCACTAGGACCCATAAAATGCTTTTTAAAAAAAACCTAGAAGAAGGTCTCCAATACTTTGGGTAGATTCTCTACCAAAGGAGATCTATGGGAGGACACAGACAAGAATCACAGAGAATAAGAGGAAATGGATGAGGTGTTCTGCACCATTGTGGATATCCACACTGACGGAATCACAGATTCCCTGAAGTACTAAAATATTTAAATATTTGGCTTTGTTGTTAATTGGTTGGTATTTCTTGTGAGTGTCAGATTTAAAATAATTTTTATAAGAAATCTTTGTATACCTTAAGGCCCAAATCAAGTCCTACATGATCCATAGAGCCTTCTCTAACAATTCCATTTCACAGTGATCTCTCCCTTTCCTGATCTTCCATAGCACTTACAATTCATGGAAAATCAGAATGCCATTCGCTGGAAGTGTCCTGCTCCCTGGTGTTGAGCATGCTTAGATATGCTACAGCTGGCCCTGGTCCACTAACCACATAGTGAAAAAGAGCCTTTTTGATTGGCTATGGAATTGAAATTGGGATACATTCAAAAGGCACTGGCCAGCCAAGGTGTTCTGGGCTTTCTTAGCCTGACTCAGGCACTGATAGCACCTTGATAGGTGCTGAGGACACCATGAATTGATTTAGCTGAGTAAAGCTCCCATGCCTAAGTTGCCTGTTGTGATCTTCCAGCCGCGCTGCAGGTGCACAAGCTTGCCTCGTATGGTCATTTTGTGCTCAAGGAAGGAAGGAGTAATTTTGACAGCTTGAACCTTTAGTCCCCTGAGCTCATCAAGTCTCAAGGATGTTCTCAATACCTTTAAAGGAAAAACAAGCCTAACTTTATGGGGGCAGGGGTTAGGCTATTGCTTCTACCACATTGGGCAAGTCTCATGATTCTAGCTCTTTCCATCTACCTGGCTTTGCTTTTTGAGTGCACCGCAATCCTGGCTCCAAAGTCAATCAAAAAGGGTCCTCTTTACTGTATGGTTATTGAAAAGGTAAGAGTTAGAGAATGTCTTTGCATGTCTCAAACTAGGTATCCTAGCATTTCTTTTTTTTTCTTTTTTTTTTTAGTGAGGCAATTGGGGTTAAGTGACTTGCCCAAGGTCACACAGCTAGTACATGTCAAGTGTTTGGTCTGAGGCCGGATTTGAACTCAGGTCCTCCTGACTTCAGGGCCGGTACTCTATCCACTGGCCACCTAGCTGCCCCTATCCTAGCATTTCTATTGCATATCTTCATTCCTTTCTGGAAACAGGTTCCACAGCCTCTTCCACATAGAGATTTCCCTCCATTACACGTTATAGAATTTTTACCTCCTCATTTAGACAACAAACTCCTTGAAGAAAGGGACTATGTCACACATTCTCCATATCACAATGAGACTAAATAACTGCTTATAGAATTGAATTACATAATTTAATGTTCCTAAAGATGGAAGAGACTTTAACAGGGTAACTATGGGGCTAAAAATTACTATTATGTAGCAGATCAATGACCTCTTTCGCTATTATTCTTAACTCATTTGAAACCATTTTAAGAAAATGTGATCTGTGAAGTTCCTCTCAGATTGCGTGCTGGTGCAAAATGTAAAAAAAAAAAAAAGGTGGTACTGGCATCTGGGGACATTCCCAGCCAGCACTAGGAGAAAATAAAGAAGATGGAAAACTGTTTACTCTGAGTAATTTTAGTTTTGGAAATATACCAACTACAGCTTGAGAACATTGGGCAGATTTACCACACTGCTGCTGCCAACTCTGCCAATTTGGAGATTAAGCAATGCAGTTCAACTGTCTCTTGGCTCTGAAATGAAGCAAAGGAGGACACCTGCAGGCACAGGGAGGGAGGAAGTTCAGGAAGGAAAGGTGTGGAAAAATGACTCATATCTAATACTTTGGACTGGTTACCTATCCCTGCCAAGGCCCTAGGTTTTACCCTCTGCCTCTCTCAATTAATTCAATTCAACACAATCCAATCCAATTCATTTATTTAGAACCTATGATAGGAAAAAAAAAAACTCTGCTAGGCACTCTGCTAGGTACTACCTCCATGTAAAGATGAAGTGACCACGGTCAAATAGCTAAGAGTCATCTATAGCAAAATGTATTGCCCCTGAGTAAAGGTAATTTGGATAACAATCAAAAGCGGATGGAGCAAATGGTCCTGAAATGACTTTTGTTCCTTGAAATGGTCCTTGACCTCTAAAAGTTTGAGAAGTACTACTTCAGGAAGATAAGTAGCCCGTTGTCATTATTATACAATTACTTCTTTTTGTTTTTCTATTATAAACATTTACAGATTAGTTTTACTTTGGGACAGTTCTTTTGTAACAAAGTAATACAATTAAGTAAAACTATGAATACAGTGACCTCATCTGAAAGGACATGAAATGCTTCACATCTATAGCACTCCATTCTCCATTAAAAAACAACAACAAAAAGACATCTAACTTTTCTCCCTCCCACTCACCCACTCACCCACCACACACTGGGGAAAAAAAAAAAAAAATTAAAAAAAAAGGAAAACAAATTTCTTGTAACAAAAATGCAGTTAAGCAACACACATTTCCTTAATGCTAGTATGCAAATATACATATATATATATATATATATATATAAAATTATACACAGACACACACACACACACACACACACACATATATATATATATATATATATATATATATAGGTAAGTATGTATGTATGTATTATGTCTCATTCTACACTCTCAGTACATCATCTCTGCTACACAGTTTGTTCCATCATCAATCCCTGGAATCACAAATGTTTATCATATTGATCATAGTTCTTCTGTGGAACAAAAGAGAAAAGGTCCAAAGCAGCATAGTGCTAGATCCTATAGTGTTGCAGCAGACCTATTAGTAAATGTTGCCTGTTGACAATATGATATCTGAGCTGAGTACTATAATCTCCTTTGGAACGTTGATGGATCTGTGACAGGTAAATCCATTCATTCTATTGTTTTTAAATCACCATCACAATCCGTCACATAGAAAAAGTGAGAAGCCATCAATAGAATAGAAACAGGAAAGGAGGAAGTATGTCTCCTTTCCCACCATGGTGTGAAATAGTTAATAGCATGAATTTACTTCATATCAAATGAATTTATCATGAGATTGAGGAAAATGTGGGAATAACGTATGTGTCATCAACAATTTTTTTTCAGCACTTGGTTGATTAGCAGAGAGAAATGGTGAGATTTCCTAGGGAATGTAACTGTTATTTTATTATAAATAGAGGTACAGTTCAAATAGATACAGAGATTAACTTAGTTTCATAATGATACACATTTAAAGAATACAATTTTGCATAATTTATCAGAGAGAACTTTTAAGAACCCTGGATAAATGAGCTCTCTTTGTGAAGTACACAAAGTTCTGCTTAACAGGACAACATCAAGAATAAGCCTTGCAAAGCCTTTTCTTTGATTTCTATTTTTGGCAGGATCAATAGACCAATAATCAGGGGGGAACTGCAGAAATATTTTATTTGGCTTTCCGAAGAGAATGTCAGCTCTTTGGGGGCAAAGATGATTTTATTTTTGATTATTGTATTCCTAGGACCTGGCATAGTGCCATAGACATAGTAGGTGCTTCATAAATATTTGTTGAATTAAATTTAGCAAGGCATTAAATGAAATCGCTCATGTCTTATGAACAAAATGCAGAGAGTTGAGCTAGATGATATAGTCTATTAGGTGGATTTTAAACTGGCTGACTGACTAGACCCAAAGCGTTTATTAATGGATCCATATCAATCTGAGGGGAACATAGGAGCTTAGATTTAGAGCTGGAAGGGACATTAAAAGTCATATAAATCCAGCCTCCTTATTTTATAGAGGAGGAAACTGAGACCCAAAAGCTAAATAATACCTCTAAGGTCACATAAGGATAACTCAATCATTTACTAAGCACTTACTATATGCCCAGCATTGTGCTAGGCACTTAGGACATAAAGACAAAAATGAACTGGTCCCTGCCCTCATGGACAGCATTGGGGGGAGGTGGGGAGGGCAATACAAACAATAGAGATAAAGGATGTCTCTAGAGGATTTCCATAGAAATATATAATAGGCCTCATTCTATTCAACTTTTTACCAGTTCTTCAGATGAGCGCATAGATGGCATGCTTGTCAATTTTTCCAATAGTGCAAATCTGGGAAGGATAGCTAACTAATTGGGTATCAATATTGGGATCCAAAAATATATCAAAAAAGACTCAATAATTAAAAAGATATTTAATGCTTACAGTTAGGCTGAGCTAATATAGTAATAATGACTGTACTTTCTGAATTAATCTATAGGTTTAACCATATACTGATCAAAATACCAATGGCATAAATGATATGATTAGACAAAACAATTTTACACAAGGTATATAGAAAAATAAAAGGTTAAGAATATCAAGGGAGATTATGAAAAATAAAAATGAGGAAAGGAGACTTGAACGATCAGATTTAAAATTGATCTGTAACATTAATTATCAAAACTCTCTGGTATTGGATTTTGTAAAAAAAAAATAGTGGAATAGTTCAGACAATAATGAGCACAAGTATTTATGCAGTAATGTAGTGTCCAATAAACCTAAAAATCACAAAATACTGGACAAAGTATTAATTAGTCCATGAATATTATTGTGGCATCAAACCTACCTGGGGAAACTTTCTTTCTTAAAACAATTCACATCTTATTGAGGCTGGAAGGAACCTGAGAAATCACCTATTCCAACTCAATTCATTTTACAGATGTGGAAACTGTGCTCCAGAGCAGGTCAGTGAATTACCCCAGGTAGTTAGTGGCACAACTGGAATTTAAAACAGGTCTCCTGACTTCTCATCCAATCTCTTTTCCATTATGGCACCGCTGTCTCTGGAATAAGTCATTCTGTAGGAAAATGGCTCTTCCCCACTTTCCCCTGCCTTAATTCCTTACCTCCCCACCCCTGACAAATATGTCATTCTCAAAATTCTTCCTGGAACCAGCCCTGCGGGATCACAGACTTGGAGCTGGAAGGGACCTCAAAGGTCATCTAATCCACCTCTCTCAGAGGAGGAAATTGATGCCCAGAGAGTTTGAGTGACCTAAGGTGAAAGAGGTTTTAAGTAGCAGAGCTGGTATTTGAACACTAAGATTCTTTCTGCTTCTGCCTTGCTCCTGAGATAGAATAAAGAGCTCTCCTATATCTAAAAATAAAAATAGCTAGTATTTATATAGTGCTTTGCAAATATCATTTTATCCTCACAGCAACCCAGGAGGTAGGTGTTTTTAGTATTCCCATTTTCCAGATGAGAAAACTGAGGCTGAGAGCGGTTAAGTAGTTTGCTCAGGATTACACAGCTATTGAGTGTCTGAAGCTGGGTTTACATTCAGGACTTCCTGACTCCAACCCCAGCCCTTTGTTCACTATGCTGCTTAACTACCTAGCATAATCCGGGCCAACATCATTCATCAACATCATCATCATCATTATATAACATTTTAAGGTTTGCAAAGAACTTTACAGGTATTATCTCATTGGATCCTCACAACAACCCAAGAGGTAGGTGATATTATTATCCTACACATAAAGAAACCAAGGCAAGCAGAAGTTTATGTGACTTGCCTAGGGTCACACAGCTAATATGTGTCTGAGTCTGGATTTGAACTCAGGTCTTCCTGACTCTAGGCTGAGGCTCTATCTACTGCATCACCAGCAGCCTCCCGAGATAAAATTGGGCTTCAGGATAGATAATAGGGAGAAAGAGATTTATCTCCTGGAAGATCTTTCCCCACTCCCAACTTTTTGGTTACTATACTTGGTGACTGTATTAGCTGGAACACAATGTAATTCACAGAGGAATGAATGGGGGCATTATGTTGCCAATAAAACTCAATCTATTTATCTTAGAATAAGGAATTTGGCAATAAGATATGACTAAGGTAAATTAAAATGAAAAGAAAAACATGCTAGAAGGTACCTAAATGCTTTAATTTGATTTTTAAAAATTAACTTCCTCGGACTGAACTTTGAGGAGTATTCAGTTCGTAGATTTGAAATACATTATTCTAAACATACCTTCCAGCTAAATAGGAATTCATTTTCTATAGCATACCAAAGAATGGATTTGTTTTCCTGCATAAGGTGTGACTGTCAAGTAATGGGACTGGAGGGGGACTTTTTTGTGGTTGTGCTTTTACTCAAAGCCATACAAGAAACTATAGACAGGAGCAAGAAGTATATGGAATGAGAAGGCAAAGACATTGACAGGTTGGGTCCTCCACCAGGGGAGATAACATCCATATTGATTAGGCCACACAAATCCACAGAAATACTGAAGTACCCACCCCGTCCAATCCAATCCAACCCAACAAGCATTTGGTAAGAGTCGGCTGTGGATAAGGCAGTTATTGGGCCCAGGGAACATATAGCAAGAGAGAAACAATCCCTGTCCTTGAGGAGGATGCATTCTTCTGGGAGGCAGAGAAACCATAAACAGGTAAGTTTATACCTGATCATTTGAACAGTAAGCACCAACACTTGACTGAATTAGGAAAGGCTTCCCATAGGAAATGGCACAAGATCATGACCTTGAAGGAAGATAGAGATTTTAAGGGACAGAAGTGAGCATGGAGTGTAGACCATACATGGGAGCCAGTCTATGCAAAGGCCTGGAGGTAGGAGGTGGAGTGACAATTTTGAGGAACAACGAGGAAGTTAGACTGTAGCGTGAAGGAATGGGGGTGATAGGCAAAATTAGGCTTGAGATAAATTATAAAGGGCTTTAAATACTATGCTGAAAAGTTTGTATTGTATCTTATACATAACTGGGAGCCACTGAATTTTCTTGAACCTAGAGAGTCATGGTCAAACATTGTTTTAAGGAAATAGTGTCAGCAGGTGTGGAGGATGGATTAAAGAAGGAAGAGAATGGAAGCCCCGAAGTCTAATTATGAGCTTTCGTACCTTCATCAACAATGTTGTCACTGGTTGATATGTTTTTGGAACTCTTTTTTATGTTATTATCCTCAGAGTTTATGAGCCACATAATAAAACTAGGCTTATTGCCTTATAGTCGAACCTCATTTTGGTCCCCAAACACGTAATAATCTGCTTGATCAACCACTTTTTTTTTCATAAGACTTGGTTCCAAATTACCTTTATCTATGTCCAAAAGTCAAATCCATTCTCAAAGCATTTTTGGAACTCCTCTTTTGTAACTGCCTTCAGTGATAGCAAGTCACAAAAGAAAATTAGTCTTATTACTTTCCATTGTCAAGCTTTCTTATTTTCCTTCTTTTTGGTTAAGGATTTTAGCTATGTTTTTACTGCCATTGATAACATTAAAAGGAATGTGCTACAAGAACTGAAGACTCCTTCCTTCCCATTCTTGGCTTTTAGGATCTTATCATTAGGTCACATTGTAAAGGATCGAGCACCATCAGAAAGATGGGTACTACCACATCCTAAGGAAGACATTAGTAAGTTAATTAGAGCATCCAGAGGAAGACAAGAAGGATAATTAATAATTATGATAGTAATGGTGATGATGATGATGGTAATGATGATAGCTGGAATTTACATGGCTTTAAGGTCTGCAAAGCACCATACATGTGTTACCTCATTTGATCCTCACAACAACCCAATAAGGCAGGCAATATTAGTACGATGAAGGACTTCAAGTTAGTATCATAGAAAGATAGGATGAAAGACTTCCAGATTATTTTATATTTACTATTTATATATGATGCACAGAATTATCTCAGTATATATCATTTTCCTCCAATGGCATCAATCAACAAACATTTATTAGGCACCTACTATGTCATAGAATGTAAGTTCGTTAGGGCAGGAAGTGGGTTTTTTTGGGGGGATGAGGGTGAAGTGGTTTTGTATCCCCAGTGCCTAACACAGTGCCTGGAACATAGTAGGCACCTAATAAAAACTTGTTGAATCAAACTGTATTGAATGGAAGGAACTGGGAATGTTCAAACTGGAAGAGAAGAGACCCAGGATCATAGGATCATAGAGGGACCCCAGAGATTATTTTCTAGACCAATCCCCTTCCTTCAGAGATAAGGAAACTGAAACCTAAAGAGACTAAGAGACTTGCCCAGGTTCAGGGGTAGTAAGCAACAGAAACAAAAGTTTTCTTAAAAATTTCAAGAGGATTGTGCTTGCTCTGTTTAGCCCCAGAGGGCAGTGTTGTGACCTCGGGCAGACACTTAACCCTGTCAGTTTTCTCATCTTTAAATGAGGGAATTGGACTCAAGATAGCTTTTAGTCAGGGGTGTGATGGAGTCAGCTCTTGTGAGAGTTAATTGTTGGAATTTCAGTGTGAACGTTTACATCTTGGAAACAGGGAAATACTACAAATATAGGCTTGATTTATTGTTTTGTTAACTGTCTACACTTAAGAAAGTAATGGAAAGTGTTAATAATGCAGATTAAACTTAGAAACATGCCATGTGTACATTTTTTAGAACGGGTTACTAAACATTTACAACAAATACCTGCTTTCAGCTCTAAATCTCTAATACTATGAACTAAAAGCAATAAATGGAATCTTCAGAGAGGCAAAATGAGGTTTAATATAAAAGTAAAATTCATAATGATTTGAGTTATCTCAAAAATGAATGGGCCACTTCAAAAGTCAATGGGTTAAAAAATAATAATAATAAAATAAAATAAAAAGTGAATGGGTTCTCCCTCATGGGAGCAAAGACTTCAAGCAAAGTCTGGATGCCCATTTATTGGCTATGTGGAAGAGATTCTTTTGGGGGCTATGGGTTTGACCAGATGGTTGGAAGGTCTCTTCCAATTCTGAAATTCTATGAGTCTG
This sequence comes from Phascolarctos cinereus, assembly GCF_003287225.1. Lineage (NCBI taxonomy): Eukaryota > Metazoa > Chordata > Mammalia > Diprotodontia > Phascolarctidae > Phascolarctos > Phascolarctos cinereus. Next base: position 156,799,087 of record NW_027555736.1, read on the forward strand.
TAAAGGACTCCTTTCTTTATCTGTACATGTACCACAGAAGTCAGAATCATAGATTCTTCAGAGGTCATTTAGTCCAACCTCCCATCCAACACAGCAACCAGGGCTGAGATAGTAATCATGTCCTCCTCTTGCTGGTTAATCCATTTCATGGTTAATTGTTTATTCATCACATGAAACTGAATAAGAACCATTTAATATGATTATCTTCCCCATTAAAGCTGTCATCATAATTAGAGCCCAGAGTGAACTGTTTGCCAGGAATCACAGCTTCTGCCAAGAAAAACTTGGGTGTCATTTTAGAAAAATTCCTAGGTGGGGGAGGAGAAGATCAAGACCATCTGTGTGAGGATCCAAAGCTACATAATGATGAAGCACCAGCCCTTTCCTAGTTGCCTGCCAACCTCTGGACAACCTACCAGCTGGAGGTGCCAAGGACTTGGGTGGGAACCAGCTTTCAAGGTAATCCAAAGAGCACACCCCTTCCCAAGGGAAGAAGTCTTGTGGAGAATGATCCATTTAGGAAGAGAAAGAGACTGCAGCAAGGAAAATTCAGCTCCCTAGAAGTTCTTCCAAATGATTTTGTTTGCCACCCTCCTGTTTCCAGGGCAACCACCTAAGCCAGGACAGAAGTACTGAGAGACATGAGGCTGTAATGAGACCACCCACTACAATCCTCGTTTTATCCCAGCAGCAGTAATCTTCTACAGCTACCAGAAGTTTCTGTCAGGGCAGGGCGAGGCTGTTCAGTGTTACCCCAAAACCCAAAAAACAGAAAACACTTGGTATGGCCTGATTGAAATGTCACAGATTCAGTATATAACTGCCATAAAACACTGAGGTGCTCTAGAAAAGAAACAAATAAGTAGAGTTTTGTACTCCATTGATAACAGTGACTTGGTCATATCTTTCTGGATATAGTCAATGGAAATAGACAATAGAAACAAATGAGAGTCCAAGAGATCCTCATTTATCCTTAATGGAATGTCTTAAACAATTCTCAAATGTTAAAAATATTCTAAAATGCTAAACAATTTTAACACACATCTTTCATCATCTGGTATGCTCTCCCAAGAGGGTTGGATTGGAAGAATATAACAGATCTTACCTGACTCCCAGTCCAACTGTCTGGTACTCAGGACCTGAGATCAAATCCTGGTTGTAATTACTAAATTGTGTGAACATAGGTAAGTCACTTAATCTTTCTGGGCTTCAGTTTCCTTTCTTGTAAAAGGAGGGGACAGGGCTACTGGATGACCTCTAAGTTCCACATCAGCTCTGAATCTATGATCTGTGGTCATTTATTTTGAAATTATTTTTATTTCTTATTTGATTTCTGGACATAGAAAAACGGTATAAGTACGACTAAAACAGAAAGACCATAGTAGCTATTCTCAAATGGAGTTATTGTTTTTCCAAAGCATTTTAACATATATTATCTCATTTGATACTCACAGCAACATATGAGTAGCTATCATTATCACTATTTTGCAGATGAGGAAATAGTCTTAGAGAGGTTTAGTGACTTTTTGTTGTTCAGTTGTTTTCATTCATGTCTGACTCTTTGTGACCCCGTTTGGGGTTTTCTTGGCAAAGATACTGGAGCAGTTTAGCATTTCCTCCTCCAGCTCCTTTTACAGATGAGGAAACAGAGGCAAACAGGATTAAGTGACTTGTTCAGGGTCACACAGCTACTATATCTGAAGCCAGATTTGAACTCAGGAAGAAGAGTCTTCCTGACTCCAAGCCTGATGCTCTACACATTGTGCCACCTAGCTGCCCTTAGTGACTTGCCCAAGGTTCCATAACAAGTAAGTGGCAAAGACTGAATAGAACACAAGTCTTCTGAGTATTTTCCAAAAACAATGTTTTGGTGGGGAAGAAAAGAACTAACGATTGAAATAGATAGCCATTTATAAGCTATACTTTGAGGGATCTGGGGAAAAGATTTTCTGACCAAAAATATTTGTCTCATCAACATATCTCTGATGCCTGGAGGTCTAGCACAAGGAATTTAGTCTTGTTAAAATTTAAATTCCCCTGGTAGAAATAACCTAGTAAGCCATTACCAATCATTATCACATTAGTGTGAATTTGTGAATCCAGTTATTTCAGCCTTTAAACTAGCAGAGAGTAGGATTTGGGGTAGTTGGATAGATCCACATGAGAGCAACATGAAGGCATTGAGCAAGGGGTAGGATGCTAAGACAAGGCAGAGAAGTGTAAAAATAAAGGGGGTAGTGTACCCAAAATAAACCTATTCTAAGAGTTTACTGAAAGCTGACTCCAAAAACCTCAGTCACAGGTTCAAGAGACATAATTTTGGGTAATTTAATCATTTTATTAAGAAGGCTAGCGTGTTTATTAATAAAAAGATTGTCTCTCTTACACCAAAGACCCCTCATGATGGTGGGCTCACAGTTTACATGTCCTTGGAAGAGCAGATTATCTTCAGGGTGGCAATCAACTCTGATTGGTTAACAATTAATGAGAGAATTAATATTATGATGAGAGGGTACTAGGCTATGTGACTTGGGTCACCCAAATCTTGGTCAAAGAGACTTATCAATGTCCATATCAGCTGTCTAACAAAAGGGAGAATCAACACTTTCCAGACCTGTCTGAGCAAACACAATGAGCAGCAATACACCCATTAGCCCAAACTTAGAATTTCTTTTCCTGTCTTTTATAAGATCTCAGCCATCCTGGCTGGTTAGGTGTTGTAGAGAGATTTCCCACACTGGTTGATTTCTGGATGAGGAAAGAGAAAAGGGGAAAAATCTTTGTCCTAATACAATAATTAGTTATTAATACCAGAGAGAAATAATCATTTCTCATACAGAGAAAGATAGGTGGACTCTCTGAGTCCAGCTTGGGAAATGAGTATTGAAGATTGGTGTCTATTTTCCCAAATACCTTATCCTGTACACAGAGCCTTAAATCTAGAATATTTGGAAGATGTACATTCCCATGTCAAAACTCCTTAAATTAAAAAAAAAACATAAATTATCAGCATTTCTATGTGTTACCAACAAAGCCTAACAAGAAGATATAGAAAGAAAAATTCCATTTAAAAATATCTAAAGACAATATAAAATACTTGGGAGTCTACCTGCCAAGACAAGTCCAGGAATAATATGAACACAATTACAAAATACCTTTCACACAAATGAAACCAGGTCTAAGTCACTAAGGAAATATAACATGGGTAGGCTGAGCCAATATAATAAAAATATTATTATTTTTAATAATACATAGGTCCTGGAGTCAGGAAGCCCTGAGTTCAAATCTGGCCTCTGACACTTATTAGCTGTGTGACCCTGGGCAGGTCACTTAACCCTGTTTGCCTCAGTTTCCTCATCTGTAAAATGAACTGGAGAAGGAAATAGCAAACCACTACAGTATCTTTGCCAAGAAAACACCAAAAAGGGGTCATAAAGAGTCAGATATAACTGAAAATGACTGAAAAACAACAAGGAAAAATAATATTATTCATCTGGAAGAATAAAACATCAAGAATATCAGGGGAATCAATGAAAAAAATTGGAAGGAAAGTGACCTAGTAGTACCAGATATCAAACTGTATTACAAAACAGTAATCATCAAAACAATCTTGCACTAAGAAAAAGAGTGGTCAATCAGTGGAATAGATTAGGTATAAAATACAAAATAGCAAATGACCTTAGTAATCTAATATTTGGTAAACCCAAAGGTCCAAACTTTTGAAACAACAACTTGCTATTTAACAAAAATTTCTGGGAAAACTGGAAAGCGATTTGGCAGAAATTAGGTATAGACCAATATCTCATACCGTTAACCAAGATAAGGTCAAAACAGGTACATAGTGTAGACATAAAGGCTGCTATCATAAGTAAATTAGGAGAGCATGGAAAATTTTACCTATCAGATCTACAGATTTATGGCAAAACAAGATATAAAGAACGTTATGGAATGTGAAAGGATAATTTTGATTACATTCAATTAAAAAGGTCTTGCACAAACAAAACCCATGCAGCCAAGATTAGAAGGAAAGCAGGAAACTAGGGGAGAAATTTTTTCAGTAAGTTTTTCTGACAAAGGTGTCATTTCTCAATTATACAGAGAACTGAGTCAAATAAGAATAGAAATCACTGCCTGACTGATAAATGGTCAAAGGATATGAACAGGCAGTTTTCAGAAGAAGAAATCAAAGCTATCTATACTCATATGAAAAAATGCTCTAAGTCCCTATTGATAAGAGAAATGCACATTAAAACAACTCTGAAGTACCACTTCACACCTATTAGATTAGTGAATATGACAGAAAAGGAAAAGATAAATGTTGGAGGGGATGTGGGAAAATCAGTTGTCAACTGATCCAACCATTCTGGAGAGCAACATGAAACTATGCCCAAAGGGCTATAAAACTATGCATACTCTTTGGCCCAGAAATATCACTACTAGATCTGTATCCCAAAGAGATAAAAATAAGGAAAATGTCCTACAGGATAAAATATTTCTATCAAAGAATTGGAAATTGAGGGGATGTCCATCAATTGGGGAATGGCTGAACAACTTGTGGGATGTGATTGTGATGGAATGCTATAAGAAATGATGAGCAGGATGCTTTCAGAAAAACCTAGAAAGCCCTACATTAACTGATGCAAAGTGAAATGAGCAGAACCAGGAGAACATTGTTCACAGTAATAGCAATATTGTAGAATGATCAACTGTGAAGGACTTAGCTATCCTCAGCAATACAATGATCCAAAACACTTCCAAAGGACTTATGTTAAAAAATTCAATCCATCTCTAGAGAAAGAACTGATGAAGTCTGAATGCAGATCAAAGCATACTTTTTTTAAACTTTATTTTGAGGGGAGTAGGGTGGGGTTTAGAGTCTGCATTTTCTTTCACAACATGACTAATATGAAAATATTTTTGTATGACTTCAGTTATAATCTATATCAATTTAATTGTCTTCTCAAGGAGGGAGGGAGGAGAAGGAAGGAAGAAAGTTTGGAACTCAAAGTTTTAAAAAATTAATGTTTAAAAAAATTTACATGCAATTGAGAAAAAAATAAAATAAAACAGGAGAGACTTTAGAAATGTCTAACTATATCTCTGGGAAATAAAATGAACACACAGCACACTTTTAAATTTAATCTAAAATATTACCATTTTCTTCATAACTGTCAAATTCAGACAATCAATAAACAATAAATAAATAAATGAAAACTTCTTAAAAAGCAATGGATTTGGATTTATAAGACTTGTATTCAAGTCCTGGTTGTAAATGTTCTATCTGTGAGATACTGGGCAGTCTCCCTGAGCTTCAGTTTATTTACCTGTGAAATGGGGACTAAACTGCTTTGTACAAGCTCCTACAAGTCTGAAAGACATTTCCTCCTCACCTCTACCTTTAGAATCCCCAGCATCCTTCAAAGCAAGCTCAAGTGAAGCTTTCCCTTTCCCCTACAATTATGAGCACTCTTCCTGTGAAAATCACTTTGTATTAATACAAATTACTTTGTACTGCAGGGCAGCTGGGTGGCACAGTGAATAGAGCACTGACCCTGGAGTTAGAAGGATCTGAGTTAAAATCTGGCCTCAGACACTGACTAGCTGTGTGACCCTGGGCAAGTCACTTAATTCTGTTTGCTTCGATTTCCTCATCTGTAAAATGAGCTAGAGTAGGAAATGGCAAACCACTCCAGCATCTTTGCCAAGAAAACCCCAAATGGGATCACAGAGAATAGGACACAACTGAAATGACTCAACAACAATGACTTTGTATTCGTTTGTGTATATTTTGTATTTGTTTGTTTACATGCTTTATTCCCTTATTAGAATAAAAGCTTCTTAAAATTAAAAATTAAGGTTTTTTTCTTTGTATTCTTAGCATTGTCTTGAACAAAGGTGGCTCAACAGATGGAGCTCTGGGACTAGACTATAGAAGACCTGAGTTCAAATCTAACCTCAGTCACTTACTGGCTGTGTAACCCTGGGCAAGACACTTACTGCTATTTACCTCAATTTTCTCATCCGTTAAAAGGGGATAAAAATAGCACCTACCTCCAGGGTTGCTGTAAGGATCAAATGAGATAATATTTGTAAAGTGTTTTATAAACCTTATTGCACTTATATAAAAACTAGCATTATTATTAATAATAATAATATTTTTGTTGAATTGAATACTTGTATTACCTACCCTACAGGAATGCTATGAGCAAAGCGCTTTGTAAACCATTGAAGAGCTGTAATGGAGAAGTGGTGGTAATAACAATAGTCACCTAGTTGTGGTGGTAGTAGTTGTTGTATGGTAAAGATGGTGCCAGCAATACCTTAAGTACAGAAAGAACAATTTCCTAGACTTGTAAATTTGGGGAGCAGGGGCAGGAGAGGGAGTGGGGGAAATGAATGCTCTGGCTTTCTTACTACTCCAAAACTTAACCATAGCAAGGTTTGTTCAAGGATTGTCAATCTCTTATTACTCACAGTGACCAAGTAATATTACTCACACTTTGTAGTTTTATTTAAGTTTCTGAAAGAAGAATTGAAAGTTGTCTTTCAATTGAGATTCCAGCATCTTGTCCTTGTTTTTGAAAAGGTTAAGGATATTGTGCAGTATATACCACTGAAAATCCATGATTAACAAGGATCCACATGGTACAAATGAGAAAATTGTCTGCTATGATTTGGTCTCTTTCCAACCCCCTTTTGAATGTTTTCCCTTGAAAAGCAGAAAATAGATTCTGCCCCCAAACCACCTCATTTATTAAAATCCAACCTCAAGCTATCAATGTATAGTATGGGGATTGGATCCATGATTTCACTGGTAAAGAAAACTGATGAATGAAGAAATCACCTCTACCAATGCAAGTCAGTACCCTCTCAGCAACTTCCAGTGTTAAAAACATGCTAAAACATTGAGGGGTGAAGTACTTTGCCCAAGGTTGTACAACTAATACATTTCAGTGGCAGTGTTTGAACCTTGTGTGCCTCTTTCCCACTGGGGATAAATATGAAACCAAATGTCTATCAAGTTTGGTTGGGGATGAGGGGAAGAATCAGCTTAGGGAGCTAGAGCCTTTCTGACAGCAAAGACTTAATTCTCATTTTCCCAAGGAAAAGTTCTTCAAGAAATATAAAGCTACCAAGCTTCCATCTTCCCATAGCCTTAGCAAAGCTCAGCATAAGAAGGCATTAGATTTGTTTTCCAAAAGACAAACCATAGCAAAGAGCAACATGATACCTCTTTCTTTCTGTTCTATTTCCCCCACCATTTAACATATTTAGCTCCTTGGACTTGTTTTCTCTTCCCTTCCCTTCTCTGGCATCCTGTCGATTTCCTGTCTGCAAACAGTGCATGCCACAGTTACATTATTTTATAGAGAAATGACCACACAAGAGCAACCTGAGACATTAGAATTAATATAGCAGGTCATATTCATTAGTCACATCCCTATAGTAATTTCCTTCCACAATCACATTTTGCAAGAATTACTCATTATGACCTCATTGAAAGACAAGATGGGTGACATAAGGATGATTTTTAAAATTATGGAAATTCTGAGACTAGACAATTAATTTATGTCTGGGCAGGTTAGCTTAATTGATTAGAACTGGTTTGCTCTGAACATTTTTGAAAATGTCAAGGTCTATGTTGGAGGCAGGGTATACCGGTAAATGTTTAGTCATCAACTTTCTGAAAATGAACAACACACTTTTAAGTTTCATATACATTATTGACATTTTCTCCATAACTTTTAAAAGTCTATACAACCAACAAAATGATGAATGAAGACCTGATTTGTAGTGTTGGCTGACTTCTAACACGTAAATGCTCACATTGAATCTTTACTGAAAGTTAACAAACTGCTCTCTTGAACTAGTGAGAGTCAACTCCAGTATATCCCTGGTTGGAGGCTTCTGGATTAAAACTGATCCCAGCTCTTAGGAAATATAGGGCCCTAGAAGAAGGGGCACTAAGTAAGAGAAACTGGAGGATCCCACTGAACCAGAAAGAAGACTTTATATCCTCCAAGGAAGGCACCAATTTCTACATAGATGGTTGTACCAGAATTACAAGACAACCTAGATTATGGTACACTAATATTGGGGAATCAGACTACAAAATCTATAGAAAAGGCTTAGTTGATTAATTCTGAAAGGGTTTACCATAGGGACAATCAAGTAAATAATAGCAACAACGACAAGTTTTTGTGTAACACTTGAAGGGCTGATCCTCCCAACAACCTTATAAGGAAGATGCTGCTATTATTCCCATTTACAAAGGAGGAATCTGAACTTCAAAGAAGATAAAGGATTCTCTCAGGGTCACAAAGCTAGATATTGAAAGCAATTCAAGCCCAGGTCTTCCTGACTCCAAGTCCAATGTCCTAGACACCACACATCACAGCTCCTAGTTCAAACATGCTCATTTGCTCCATATTGGTGTTAGAACATGTCTCTTTCAGATTTATCTGTAGTGCTATTCTTTGTTAGAGCTGGCAAAAGCTTGCCTGAAACCAAGACTTTCTAGTTCACAGTGGAGGTTCCTGCAATCTGAGTTCTGATCTTCCATATCGATTGTGGACTGTGTCTGAATAGACCATACTTGCAGCGTAAGCCCCATCAATCCTATCCTGACTAAAACACATCTTCAGTGTTGTATTCAGAGCCATGTTGGGGGAAGGGCATAGACAAGTTCTAGGACTGCAAGAAGACAGTGACAAGGGTGGTGAGAATACTAGAGACTAGACCATGGAAGTATTTGTGGAAGGACCTGGGGACTTCAACCTGGAGAAGAGAAATCTTAGGGGGAGATAGGATCATCACTGTCTTTAAGGATTACATTTTTTCCTCTTCATCACTAGAGGGCAGAGCTAGGATAAGTGAGAAGAAGTTATAGAGAAACAAATTTTATTTGACATAAGGACAAAGTTCCTAAAAATCCCAAAGTGGATAGAATAAGACTTAGTGGGGGTTCCCTTATTGAAAGTCTTCAATCAATGGTCAGAGGAACACCTGTAGTGCATTGTAGAAAATTCCCTTGTAGAAGAGATTTTTGGTAAATTTGGGATACTTTAGTTGACCTCTAAGGTTCCTTTCAGCTCTGAAATCCTATGATGCCATGATAATTACAATTTAAACTAGTCCTTATGCTCACATCCAGACAGTGCCCTAGCCACAACCGCACCTGTCAACTGAACTCTGCAGTGTAGCCCTAGAAAAAATAGACAATCTAGCAAATAGATAACATTTGGCACAAGAATTACAGGGTAGGGAAGTGTAACTATCTCCCCCACCCCACTAATAGAAAAGTGACAAAGCCCATTTCTTATAGGTAGACAGCTCATGTCATCCACCAGCTCAGGAGTGGGACTGTTGACATTTATGAAGTGTCTGCATCTGCCTCATAGAGTCCCACTCTTCCTTCAAGGTACAGCTCGAGCACCATCTTCTGTATGAAGCCTTTCCTGATCCACCCTGCCAATTGCTAGTGACTTCCCTCCCAAAATATCTTGTAATTAACTACTTTGCAAATATTTGCATTCATTCATTTCATACAAGGTGTCCCAAAAGTCTTGGTGCAATTTAAAGCCTTTTATAGAGCTTAAGACTTCTGGTATGGGCAGCTAGGTGGTGCAGTGGATAGAGTACCAGCCTGGAGTCAGGAGGACCTGAATTCAAATCTGCTCTCAGACACTTACTAGCTGTGTGACTCTGGGCAAGTCATTTAACCTTGTCTGCCTCAGTTTCCTATCTGCAAAATGAGCTGGAGAAGAAAAAGGCAAACCATTCCAGTATCTTTGCCAAGAAAACCCTAAATGGGGTCACAGATAGTTGGCTACAACAACAATGACTTTTTAGGATGCCCTATATTTACCCAACCCATATTTATATGATGTATATGTTGTCTCTCTCATTAAAATGTAGCTCCCTGTGACTAGAAATTTTTTCATTCTTTGTACCTGAATGTCCAAAGCCTAGAACACTGTCTAGCAAATACTAGATGCTTAATAAATACTTGTTCATTAAATGAGTTAAGATAGTTACCTCTGACTAAATTAGATACTTAAAATACAGTTTCAGATGTCCCAGTGTATTCCATGTAATTTTCAGGACCTCAGATTTTCAATGGAAGGAGAATGTCTATAGAAAGAACATTAGTGGAAACTCCCAGAACAGAAATACTGTCTAAATACTATTATGTGTTTGTTCTTATGAATCTCAAGAGCATTTACTACATTAGGTGCTACAACCATTTTCACTCACAATAAAACTTTTCTTCGTTGACACTGGGGTACTACTATTATTAGATCAAAAATAATGCTCTGAGTTAATACATGCGTTCAAAATGTTTTCTTGTCTATAAAATGAGGATATTGAACTTGACACTCTCCAAGTTCTCTTCAAGCTTTAAATTCTATGACCTTGAGCCTTGTCATTTGGTATATTTGGGGATCAAAGGTAGTAATTAATAGGAAAGCTATATATACAGCTAGATCTAATCATATTAAATTTACTTTGTTTTCCTCCTAAAAAAACCATGCAAAATTCAGTCATAATCTATATATGCAAAATACTCCTGTTTGTTAGTTAGAATCAACCACTCAGGAAATAAAAATGGTAAGTAACAACTGAAGTGTAGAACATTGTGTATACCATCAGACGTTTTTGGATTTGTTGGCTAGTTTTGCTGACCTTTTTTTTTCTTCCTCTTTTTTTCTTTTTCATCAAAATGAATGGTTCTTTTGGAGGAATAGAGAGTGAATTTAGAGGAGTTAGGAAGATACAGTAGGGAGGTGATATAAAAATAAAAGCTATCGATAACAATTTATTTTTTTTAAAAACCTGAAGTTGCCCTAGCTGGTAGTCTGTCCTTACTTTCTGGCATTCTACTTGAATGAAGGTTTATATTGAGAGATATAAAAATATTGGTTCTAAGAGCCTTCCAGGTGGTAAAATGCTAGATAATGCAGCTCTTACTATAATATTTTTTTTAACCACTGATGGATTATCCAGCTTAAAAATCTAGGGCATGAACTCCTACAAGATTTAGAAAACAGAGAAAACCCACAACTGAAATCCAAAGAGATTGATGATATTCAGCTCTATTATGAGCAGCAATGAGAAACTGAATTTCAACCAATTCAATTAAGCAAACATTTAGTATGCATTTATTTTGTACAAGGTACTGTACAAGGTATTAGAGACAAAAAGAAAAATCATACACTCCCTACCTTCAAAGACCTTGCGTGCTCCTGGAAAGACTAGGAATTCCAAAACTGAGCTATATGCACAGTGTATGTCAGAGGGCAGGGAACTTTCTTGTATAATCATCAATCATTTGCATTTAGATCTCAGAAGAGAGAATAAGAGGCAAAATTGATTAAGAGGGACCCTAATGGAATTCAGAGCCTTGTTGAATAGATGCCAAGGACTAGTCTTTTCATAGGCTCATGCATGCAGAATACAAATAATTCATATTTACTTAACACTTCAAGTTTACAAAGGACTTTCTCAGGCCTCCTCCGAAGTATTATGCTCACACACAAATCATCAGCATTTCTGTATATTACCAACAAAACTAAGCAGGAAGGGATTGTAGGGGAAAAATCCCATTTAAAATAACTACGGATAGTGTAAATATTTGAGAATTGACCTGCCAAGATACATAGAGGAACGATATGAACATAATTATGAAATAACTTATGCAAAGACAGATCTAAATAATTGGAGAAATAATAATTGCTCATGGATAGGCTGAGCCAATATAATAAAAATGAACATGCTATCTAAATTAATTTACTTACTCAGTGCCATGCAAATCAAACTATCAAAGAATTACTTTACAGAGTTAGAAAAAAAAATAACAAAATTCATCTGGAGGAACAAAAGGTCAAAAATGTCAAGGGGATCAATGAAAAAATGAGTTGGAAGGGAGCCTAGTAGGATCTCAAACTATACTACAAAGGTGTAATCATTAAAAGAACTTAATACTGAGTAAGAAATAGAAAGGTTGGGGGTGGAGCCAAGATGGCAGAGTAAAAGCAGTGACTTACTTGAGCTCTCCCCCAAATCCCTCCAAATACCTGTAAAAAATAACTCTAAACAAATTCTAGAGCAAAAGAACCCACAAAAAGACAGAGTTAAACAAATTTCCGGCCCAGGACAACCTAGATGGTTGATAGGAAAGGTCTGTTGAGTCAGGTTTCGAGAGGACAGCAGGCAAAGACAGGGCCCCAGTGAAACATGGAGCAGGACTTAGGGGACTGAATCATGGACAGCTGTGGCAGTTTTCAGACTTCTAAATTCACAAACACCAAAGACAACTTAGAAGGTCAGGAGGGAAGGTCTATTGGACCTGGGTGAGAGAGGAGCATGGTCTAGCTCTGGCCCTACTGCAGCCCCAGGGTGGTGACCACAGTGGCAGCAGCTGCTTCTGGAGCTCTTGGCCCACAAACAGTGGAGGATTGAGCTGCTGATCACAGGGGAATTGCAGGGATTCCTTTGCTGGTGCTGAGGTAGGATTCTGTTGCTTTGCCTGTGCTTGGATATGGGTCACAGTCCTGGGTGGTGGTCCTGGGGTAGGAGGAGTGCTGGCATGGAGGAGCTTATGGCAGCAGTGTAGGGTAAGTCCTCTTCACAGTTCCAGGGCAGAAAAGAGTGTTTGTGGCCATTCATAGACCAGGGCACAGGCCAGGAAAGGAGTAAACACCTCTCCTTTGATCATACCACCTTGGAAGAACTGAAAATTTACAGGTCCCTAGAAGTATCTCTGAAAACAGCTGCACAACACCTCTGAAGCTTCAGACAATACACCTTTCACACTAGAAGCAGAGCCCTACCTTAACAAAGAGTTCAAAAATCAAGTAATTGGCTGGAAACATGAGAAGGCATCAGAAGAATATCTCAAACCGTAAAATCTTACTTTGGTGAAAAAGGTGATCAAAACATACCATAAGAAGAAGATAACACAGTCAAATCTCCCATATCCAAAGCCTCCAAGAAAAATATGAATTGGTCTCAGGCCATGGAAGAACTCAAAAAGGATTTTGCAAAGCAAGTAAGAGAAGTAAAGGAAAAATTTGGAAGAGAAATGAGAGTGATACAAGAAAATCATGAAAAAAGATTGCTAAAGGAGACCCCCAAAAAAACTGAAGAAAATAACACCTTAAAAAATAGACTAACCCAAATGGCAAAGAGGTCCAAAAAGCCAATGAGGAGAAGAATGCCTTAAAAAGCAGAATTGGCTAAATGGAAAAGGAGATCTAAAAACTTATTTTATTAAGAAAATAATTCCTTAAAAATTAGAATGGAGCAAATAGAAGCTAATGACTCTATGGGAAATCAAGAAATCATAAAACAAAACCAAAAGAATGAAAAAAATAGGAGACAATGTGAAGTATCTCATTGGAAAAACAACTGACCTGGAAAATAGATCTGGGAGAGAAAATTTAAAAATTATTGGACTTCCTGAAAGCCATAATCAAAAAAAGAGCCCAGACATCATCTTTCAAGAAATTATCAAGGATAACTGCCTTGATGTTCTAGAACCAGAGGGTAAAATAGAAATTGAAAGAATCCACCAATCACCTCCTGAAAAAGATCCAAAATTAAAACTTATAGCCAAATTCCAGAGTTCCCAGGTCAAGGAGACAATATTACAAGCAGCCAGAAAGAAACGATTCAAGTATCATGGAGCCACAGTCAGGATAACACAAGATTTAGCAGTTTCTACGTTAAAGGTCCAGAAGACTTGGAATATGGTATTCTGGAGGGCAAAGGAGCTAGGATGACAACCAAGAATCACCTACCCAGCAAAACTGAGTATAATCCTTCAGGAGAAAAAATAAACATTCAATGAAATAGAGGATTTTCAAGCATTCTTGATTAAAAGACTAGAGCTGAATAGAAAATTTGACTTTCAAATAAAAGACTCAAGAGAAGCATAAAAAGGTAAATGGGAAAGAGAAATCATAAGGGACCTATTAAAGTTGAACTGTTTACATTCCTACATGGAAAGATGATATTTGTAACTCATGAGACCTTTCTCAGTGTTATGGTAAGTGGAGAGAATACACACACACACACACACACACACACACATATATACATATATATAGACAGAGGGCACAAGGTAAGTTGAATATGAAGGGATGATATCTAAAAAAATAAAAATAAGAGGTGAAAGAGTATATTGTACTGGGAGAATGAAAAAGGGAGAGGTATAATGAGGTAAATTATCTCACATAAAAGAGGTAAGAAAAAGCTTTTACAGTGGAGGGGAAGAGGAGGGAGGTAAGAGGAAATGAGTGAATCTTACTCTCATTGGATTTGGCTTAAGGAGGGAATAACATGCACACTCAATTGGGTATGGAAATCTATCTTACCCTACAGGAAAATAAGGGGGAAGGGGATAAGAGAAGGGGAATGATAGAAGGGAGGGCATATTGAGGGAGCAGGTAATTAGAAGCAAACACTTTTGAGGGTTGACAGAGTCAAAAAAGAGAATAGAATAAACAGGGGCAGGATAGGATGGAGGGAAATATCGTTAGTCTTTTCACAACATGGCTATTATGGAGGTGTTTTGCATAACTACACATATATAACCTATATCAAATTGCTTGACTTTTCAGTAAGGGTGGGGTAAAGAAGGAGGGAGGGAGAGAATTTGGAACTCAAGGTTTTACAAATGTTAAAAATTGTTTTATATGCAACTGGAAATAAGATATGCAGGCAATGGGGTATAGAAATTGGCCCTGCCCTACAGGAAAATAAAAGGGAAAGGGGAAAGGGGGGATAGAAGGGAGAACAGATTGGGGAAAGGGGTATTTAGAATGCACGCCATTGGGGTGGGGGGAGGAGAGAGATGGGGAGAAAGTTTGGAGCTCAAAATCTTGTGGAAGTGCATGCTGAAAACTAAAAATAAATTAATTAATAAAAAAAGAAATAGAAACAGAAAGGTTGATCAATGGAACAGATTAAGTACACAATTAGTACAGAAACACAAGAACACAGTAGCCTAGTGTTTGAGAAACCCAAAAATCCCAGTTATTGAGGCAAGAACTCACTATTCAACAAAAACTACTAGAAAAACTGGAAAGGAGTCTGGCAGAAGTTAGCTATAGGTCAACATCTCACACCGTGTACCAAGATATACACAAAATGATTACAACATTTAGACATATAGGGTAACATAATAAGCAAATTAGTGGAGCATGGCAGAAATTGTCAGATCTATGGATAGCGAAAAAGTTCATGACCTAACAAAAGATAGAGAGGTTCACAAGAGGTAAAATGGATAATTTTGAGTGCATAGAATTAAAAAGGCTTTGCAGAAACAAAAGCAATGCAGCTAAAATCAGAAGAGAATCGAGAAACTGAGAAGAAAATCTTTTCAGCAAGCTCCTCTGATAAAAATCTTATTTCTGAAAAACAACATAAAGAGAACTGTGACATTTTTTTAAAATTGAGAAACAGTTTCTGGGTAATTTAATCATTTTATTACTAAAGCTAGTATGTTACTAATAAAAAAGGTCAGTGGCATTCCAAATGCCAAAGACAGCCACAGTGGTGGGCTTAGGGTTTATATGCCCTTGGAAAAGTGGATATTCCAGAGGGTAGAAATCAACTCTGATTGGTTAACAACAAATGAGAGAATGAATATTAGAATGAGGGGCTGGACCTATTCTGATGAACTTTGATTATGTTATTTACTCCTTTTTAAAAAATTTATTTATTTTTAGTTTTCAATATTCACTTCTATAAGCGTTTGAGTTTTAAATTTTCTCCACCTCCTCCCCTTCTCCACCTCCCCAAGATGGCATGTGATCTGATGTAGACTCTACATATATATTCTTACTAAACATATTTTCACATTAGTCAAGTTGTAAGGAAGAATTAGAATGAATGGGAGGAACTACAAGAAAGAAGAAACAAAAAAAGAGAGAGAGAGGAAGCAAATAGTATGCTTCAATCTTCATTCAGACTCCATAGTTCTTTCTCTGGATGTGGATAGCATTTTCCATTCATGAGTCTTTTGGAGCTGTCTTAGATCCTTGTATTGCTGAAAAGAGCTAAGTCTATCAAAGTCAGTCATCACACAATGTTGCTGTTACTGTGTACAATTTTCTCCTGGTTCTACTCACTTCACTCAGCATCAGTTCATGTAAGTCCTTCCAGGTTTTTCTGAAGTCCACCTGCTCATCATTTCCTATAGCACAATAATATTCCATTACATTCATATGCCACAACTTGTTCAGCCATTCTCCAACTGCTGGGCATCCCCTTCATTTGCAGTTCTTTGCCACCACAAAAAGAGCTGCTATAAGTATTTTTGTACATGTGGATCCTGTTCCATTTCTATGATCTCTTTGGGATACAGACCTAGAAGTGGCATTGCTGGTCAAAGGGTATGCACATTTTTATAGCCCTTTGGGCATAGTTCCCAATTGCTCTCCAGAATGGTTGGATCAATTCACAACTCCACTAACAATGCATTAGTGTTCCAATTTTCCCACATCTTCTCCAGCATTTATAATTCTCCTGTTTTGTCATGTTAGCCAATCTGATAACTGTGATGTGGTACCTAAGAGTTGTTTTAATTTGCATGCTTCTAGTCAATAGTGATTTAGAGCATTTTTTCATATGATTATAGATAGCTTTAATTTTTTCATCTGAAAATTGCCTATTTATATCCATTGACCCTTTATCAATTGGGAATGATTTGTATTCTCATTAATTTGACTCAGTTCTCTATATATTTTAGACATGAAGCCTTTATCAGAGACACTGGTTGTAAAATTTTTTACCCAATTTTCTGCTTCCCTCCTAATCTTGGTTTCATTGGCTTTGCTTGTGTAAAAACTTTTCAATTTAACATAATCAAAATTATCCACTTTGCATTTCATAATTTTCTCTATCTCTTGTTTGGTCATAAATTCTTCCCTTATCCAAAGATCTGACAGGTAGACTATTCCTTGCTCTCCCAGTTTGCTTATAGTATCAGCCTTTGTATCTAAATCATATACCTATTTTAACTTTATTTTGATATACGATGTAAGATGCCCAGTTGTTACCATACTATTTTCCAGTTTTCCCAGCAGTTTTTGTCAAATAATGAGTTCTTATCCCAGAAGCTGGAGTCTTTGGGTTTATCAAACAGTAGATTACTGTAGTCATTGACCACTGTGTCTTATGTGCCTAACCTATTCCACTGATCCACTGCTCTATTTCTTAGCCAGTACCAAGTAGTTTTGATGATTGTTGCTTTAAATACAATTTAAGATCTGGTATGGCTAAACCACCTTCCCTAGCATTTCTTCTCATAAATTCCCTTGATATTCTGGACTTTTTGTTCTTCCAGATTAATCTTGTTATTATTTTTTCTAGCTCCATAAAATAATTTTTTAGTAGTTTGATTGGTATGGCACTGAATAAGTAAATTAATTTAGGTAGAATTGCCATTTTTATTATATTAGCTTGGCTACCCATGAGCGACTGATGTTTTTCCAATTATTTATATCTGACTTTATTTGTGTGAAAAGTGTTTTGCAATTGTGTTCATATAGTTCCTGGGTTTGTTTTGACAGGTAGACTCCCAACTATTTAAAATGTCTACACTAACTTTAAATGGAATTTCTCTTTCTATCTCTTGCTGTTGGGCTTTGTTAGTAATGTATAGAAATGCCAATGATTTGTGTGAGTTTATTTTATATCCTACAACTTTGCTAAAGTTGTTAATTATTTCAAGTAGTTTTTTACTTGGTTCTCTAGGATTCTCTAAGTGTATCATCATATCATCTGCAGAGAGTGATAGCTTGGTTTCTTCTTTGTCTATTCTAATTTCTTCAATTTCTTTTTCTTCCTTTATTGCTAAAGCTAACATTACTAGTACCATATTGAATAACAGTGGTGATAATGGACAACTTTGTCTCACCCCCAATCTTATCAGAAATGCTTCTAGCTTATCCCCATTATATATAGTGTTTGCTGATGGTTTTAGGTAGATGCTACTTATCATTTTAAGGAAGGCTCCATTTATTCCTATGCTCTCTAGTGTTTTCAATAGGAATGGGTGTTTCATCAAAAGTTTTTTCTGCATCTATTGAGATAATCATATGGTTTCTGTTAGTTTTATTGTTGATATGATCTATTATGCTGATAGTTTTTCTCATATTGACCCAGCTCTGCATTCTTGGTATAAATTCTACCTGGTCATAGAGTATTATTCTCGTGATAAGTTGCTGTAATCTATTTGCTAATATTTTATTTAAATTTCTTGTTGGTGGAGCTGTGAAGTAGTCCAACCATTTTGGAAAACAATTTGGAACTATACCCCAAAAGCTATTAAATGGTGCATACCCTCTGACTCAGCAATATGGCTACTAGGTCTATACTCCGAAGAGGTAAAGAAAAGAGGGAAAGGAGCCATATGTACAAATATATTTATAGCAGCTTTTTTTTTGTGATGGCAAGGAATTGGAAACTGAGAGGATATCCATGAAATTGGAGAATATCTGAACAAGTTATGGTATATAAATATGATGGGATGCTTTTTGTTATAAGAAATAATAAAGATGGTTTCAGAAAAAAAACTTGGGAAGACTTGTTGGGAAGACTTTGCAATGATACAATGTGAAATGAGCAGAACCAAGAGAACAATGTTTACAATAACAGCAATATTGTAAAGATAATCAAATTCAAGAGAGTTGGTAACTCTGATCAAGGCGATAACCAACTACAGTTCTAAAGGATTCATGATGAAACATGCTATCCACCTCCAGATAGAGAGCTGATGGAGTCAAAGTACAGACTGCAGTGGATTTTCTTCTCTTTCCTTCTTTTCCGTTCTTTCTTTTTTTTGTTGGGCACATGGCTAAGGTAGGAATTTATTTTGTGTAACTGTACATATTTGTAATGTGTTTTGTTTTTCTTGCTTTCTCAGTAGGTGAGGGAAGGGGAGTAAGAGGGAGAGAATTTGGAACTGAAAAGGAAATAAAACTGAATTTTTAAAAATGAAGTATTGGGTTCAGTCCTGGATAGTTTAAGGACACTGATAAACTAAAGAGAGTCTAGAGAAGGGTGGCCAGGACGGTGAAGGTCCTTGAGCCCATGTCATATGAGGAAAGGTAAAGAAACTGTAG
This sequence comes from Phascolarctos cinereus, assembly GCF_003287225.1. NCBI lineage: Eukaryota > Metazoa > Chordata > Mammalia > Diprotodontia > Phascolarctidae > Phascolarctos > Phascolarctos cinereus. The sequence goes on from NW_027555736.1 coordinate 156,818,220, forward strand.
TTATTTAGCCTGAAGAGAAAACTCAAGACAAGAGAGCAGTGTTTAAGTATATGAAGAACAGGCATGTGGACATGTCCTATTTGGCCCTGAAGTACTGAACTCCATGTGCTGAACTCCATTTTGTTTTCTGACCTTCATCTTGTATGACCTTCTTCATGGAACTAGGAGTTCCCGCCTTAAAGATACCCACCCCAATCTTATTCCATGATCCTTATATGGTCCCAAAGGCAGGATTAACCAATCGCTTTGTTTGGCTTCTGTAACTTCCCACTTACGCAACCCCTGACCGGTTCCTCTGTGGCCTCTGCCTTTATAAATTCAAGCTCTGCCCCTGATTGGGGCTGCTTGATTTGGGTGTGCATACCCCTTGCGCTAATAAATCCACATTTCAAATTATGTCTGGGTCTCGCTCGCTGATTTCTCTGTACAACAGCTCCAGAAGGCAGAACCATGATCAACAGGTGGAAGTTGAAATAAGCACATTTAGGCCTGATGTCAAGAAAAAATTTCTAACAACAAAAATGGAATGAGTTATCTTAGGGGATGATGGATTCCCCCTCTTTGGAAGTCTTTAAGTAGAGGGTGGATGACCACTTGTTGGGTATATTTTAGTGGGGATTCCTTTTGGGTATAGTTGGACTATATTGTCACCAGACTATGATTCTGTGTTTGTTGAATAAAGTGGTATCTGGTCTCTTTCGGGCTCTTCACTGTTGTAACTACCTCATATTTGTAACAGGTTTGGGGACAAAATTGAGTGGCTGTGCTGTGTCTACATCAGTTGACAACCACACCAACTCCCACCCTTCCTACTTGTTATAGACTAATTTCTTTACTAATTTTCTACCTAGGTTTTAAGATAATCAAGTGTTATGTTCTGATATTTCCTCATAAATTAATATAAATGTTCAATCTTTCATTAATCAACTCTAAATCCCCACTCCAGTTTATAAGGAAACCAGAGAAACCTTTTCCCCCATAAACTTTTGCTCCTCTGTGTCTCAAACTTCATGTTCATTTAAGTTTAAACAACATCAGTATTATTTTACTTAAAATTTTTATAGTAGCAAGAACACAAAGACACAGATAAATATCTATAGTGATTTGGGAGAATAGTTCACAGCCAGAGTCATCAATGTACTCTTCAAAAATAGGAGAGAGACCTAGAAGGGAATATTCTCACTCTTCAACTCTACAAACACAGTTCTCTCGGTATAACCCAAATCTCTCAGGAATTCTGTTCATAGACTCTCCTCACAAAAGAAAAGTTAAACAGTTCTCTCACAATATCTCTTAAGATTCTCTCACAGATAACAGCTAACTCTTGTAATCTTCCCACAGACTTCAAAAACTAAAGGTGAAGTCTCTCAATCCCAGTATCTCACAGGAATAACTCTGTTAATATCAGTCTCTGACAAAATGGCAGCTAACTCTCTTAGACTCAAACAGAATACTCAGGAATAAAAATTAACTCTTAGTTTTCCACCCTCACGAAACTTCAGTTTCAACTCAGTTCTCTCATAAACCTGACCCCTTCTGCCATGACAATTAAGCTCCCCAAAGATTTTTTCTGTATCATATTGCTTGCCTTTTCAGTTGAGTGGAAGAAGGCCTAGAGGAAGAGAGAGAATTTGGAGCTCAAAATTTGAAGGATGGATATTTTTAAAAATTAAATTAAAATTTTTAAAAAAGATTATTGTCCCTCTTAAAGATACAGCAACAGTATCCATAGTCTCTGAGAGTGTGTATTAAAGCTGATGTTACATATAAATTAAATTTCTGCAAGAAATAATGAAAAATTATGCTTATGTTTTATCCTTTTATTTATGTTCCATTTTTCAATTGCTTATTTGTATGTCAGCTCCATGCTCTTATAAATGCATACAGTATCTTCTTATCCTTGTCCCTTTGTCTAATTTTTAATTTTGATATTTTCCCTAAAGCATTCAATGGTTTGGATTAACACAGACCATGATTCAAAAATAGACACCATGTCAGCAACTAGTCATTTCCTGTCTGTTAAACACTGGAAGGACCAAGTGCATCAATTGATGGAAAAATTTTATTTTGAAATAAAAAAATCTCCATCCCTCCATTTCTATTTCCTTTGCTGTTTGGCTCTTAAAAATGCATTGCATCAGTTGATGAAGCTTGGTCCTTTGAGATATTCTCAAATTCTAGTCCTTCTAGTGTTGAGATATAGTCAGTTTTATTTTTTGTGATGTTCATAGGATCACAGCTTAAAGCACAGTAAAATGCAGGTTGTGGCAAGCTAGAAAGGCTTTAACCACAGCTCTGACAGCATACTATGTCTGCTTTCTGTTCCTAGCAAAGGATTAATAGAGCTCATCACTGGGAAGCTGGCAAACTGATGATGCATTTTTTGGTCATAGCAAGTATTATATGAACATAAATGAAGGGACTTGGGGGATGCAACCCCGTCATTTTACATATGAGGGGAAAAAATGAAGCTCTGAGTGGTTAAGGGATTTGCCCCAAGGTTTGATAACTAGTGGGTAGAAGTTACTGTGACCCTAAATCCAGATCTCTTTCCACTGTATTTCATTTCATTCTAGTGATCATCATATCCAGGATTTGAGTCTTCATTATATACAAATGCAAGAGGGGTCTGGCCATGGAGTCCAATTTTCATAAGCATACTCAGAGTGCCACTAATGCAATAGGGAATAGATTTGGGAGCCTATTTCCTGGAAAGTCATGACACATAATTGAATTGCCTTGAAGAGACTTTGCAGCATGCATGGACATTCTGTAACTAGTTGTGATTTGCTAACCAAATGGTACATAGGCTCCTCTTTGCTTAGCTGAGACAGTTACTACTGCACTCAGAACTGGGGGGGAGGTGCATTCAAAAAGCAAAAACTGACTCATGGCTTCTCTTTGTATGATTTCTTTCTCCCCGGTGGAGTTCCAATGAGAAAAGAGGGAAAAAAAATCTGTAATGGTAGCCTTGAGTTCTCCCCATCCACTGGTGACATGGCTGGTGAGCTCAGGCCTCATTCCTTTGCCTTAGTATTTACTCTTTTGTTTTAGGCAAAGGAGATTAGAGCCTATGACATTGTGAGTTTCTATAGGTCAGGAAAGTGAATCAACAGGAAGTCTAGGAGTAGAGTCCATGAAGCCAGCCAGCCCAGCCTTGAGGCTCCAAAGAACAACTTTCAGAGCCCAGCCCAGCAGCAGAGAACAAGGCTCATAACAACAATGATGCCAAATGTACATAAGAATATGGTGGTACCAAACTATATTGAAACTGCTCCCAGGAACTGTAGTGGTATTGGGAAGTGTTAGGGAAAGTAGGAAAGATGTTTGCACTTTTGTTCTTTCTATATCTTTAAATATCCCTTTGTAAGAGCTAGTTAATGGTAATTGGTTAAATGGGACTGCAATACAGTGGTGACTAATAGTGAGGGTATCACACCAGAACACACACTTGAGCCAAAAGCATCAGAGAAGAAACACCCTAACCCCTCAAGGGTGTCTCTAGAACCCTGAGGGGGAGACATAGCCTTGCTCTGGGTGAGTACTACTACACACAGGTTCGAGGCTTCTGAGCAGCCGACAAGTGTTTAACCTTTTTGCAAATCCAGAACCATATTTTCCAATTTATTTTTCATTGTCTTCCCCTGCAGGGGTGGGGAATGAGTGGCTACTTTTTTAAATTTTTTTTTAAGGCAATTGGGGTTAAGTGACTTGCCCAGGGTCACACAGCTAGTAAGTGTCAAGTGTTTGGTCTGAGGCCGGATTTAAACTCAAGCACTCCTGACTTCAGGGCTGGTGCTCTATCTACTGCGCCACCTAGCTGCCCCAACAAATCCTTTTATTAAGGGGATTTGTTCTGTGAAATTTGGGTTTAGTCAAAAGGCCACACTTGAGGACCTAGAGGGCCACATGTGGCCTTGAGACTACAGGTTCTCTACCCCTGCCCCTAAACCCTCTTTCAAATTGAAATCACTAGTTTTCAAGGGAGATATTGATTTGGTTTGGAGGATTGTCAGAATTTTTTACTATCTTAACAAGAAAGCTTCTCCTCTGATTTCCATTCTTATGCTTCTGCCTAGCAGGGAGATGACCCTTGGTTACTGAAGACTATGCCAGCAGAATGTTATCTCTGTTAGGTTCTACTAAGCTGGAAAGGATCTATGTGTGGTCTCCTGATGGAGTGACCATCTTTCATTCAAGAATAACCCTAGCTAGGCTGGGAGAGATCAACTTAACAGGTCAACTTCATGTTGAGGTCTAGGGGTGCTGGGAACCCCAAAATTCAAGGGCAAACAATGAAGGTCCTGCCTCGAATGAATTTGACCCAAGCCTTCTTTTCAGTCAGAGACAAAGTTTAAAACACCAGATGGGGTGGGCAAGATTTTAAGAATCCACACTATTGGTCAGATTTTAAGAATCTGAGCAGAGGAAAGGTTTATTTTATCGCCTGTAGAAGCTGGCCAGACGCTTAAGGAATCTGAGCAATTTGATAGATGAGACTGACCTTTTTATAGTATGGCCAATAGCTTGGGGAGACTGGGAGGCAACAAAGAAGGACCAGGAGGGGCTAGGTGCCCCAGGGGGATACCAGGGACCTGGGCCAAGTGGAAAGGGTCTAGATGGAATTAAGATTAGGTTGTGGCTGTAATGAGGGCTGGGCTAGGTTAGAGGTAACAGAGAATTGGAGATTGGGACAAAGTCAAAGCCACAATGCAAGGACAGTTGAAAGGATTATAGCCTCAGGTGAGCACCAGGGCCATGTGGGAGAGTTCTGGGGAAGTTGGGGAGTGGGAAGGGTTTCCAGGGCCTATACCCCATCATTCAGAGAGAATTCTTTGGTCACATTTCCTGAAGAAGAGTTGTATTCTGCATTGGTGGAAAAATGTCCCAGATTGACCAAAAAGAAGTTTTTTTAGGTGAAATTTTGAAGTATAACCCTAAACTAGCCTTTCCCAGGCTTTTTTATATGCAGCTGGGCAAACTGTATTCCTTAGTCACCCTTCACTAGCTCTATACAATGTCCCTACCTTCCTGATCAAGTTTTGAGTTCTCAGTCCTTTTCACAAGGAAAGGGAAGATTGAACCACAACAGTAAGACTAATTCTGTATCTAAATTTCAGTCACAGTAAAACCAATGCTACAGTAGAAAGACTCCAACCTTAAATAAGACCCAGATAGCGCCATTTTAGTTCAGAGAGAATCTCCCGTAGATCCGTTTCTATGTATGTGACAAAAAGCACACATGAAGAGACCTCCCAAAATGTTGGCCGGAACTTTTAAATCCTCCAGTCTGCATTAAACATTGAATTGCTATTAACCTTGAATTTCTTGACTAACCTCTTCTCTTTGTCCTTTTTTATTTTAATGACCTGCAGGATATTAATCATCTTTACATTTACATATTACATTTCAGTAATTCATATGTGGAAAAGAGAAATTACGAAAGTCACTATGATCAGAGCCTTGCAGATCATAAGATTTAGAAATGGAAGAAACCTTAGAGATCACATGACTCAGCCCCTTTTTTATACATAGGACACTAAGAGTTAAGGGACTTGTTCAAGATCACATAAATAATAAATAGTAGAGCAGGGATCTTAATATACATCCTAAGTCTTCCAACTGGGGTTCTTTTCACTTTACCATGCTGTCTGTCATCAGAAGACCTTTTTTGTTGTTTCGTGTTCAACTCTTCGTGACCCCCTTTGGGTTTTCTTGGCAAAGCTACTAGAAGAGCTTGCCATTTCCTTTTCCAGATGAGGAAACTGAGGCAAACAGGGTTAAGTGACTTGCCCAGGGTCATATAGTTAGTAAGTCTCTGAAGCCAGATTTGAACTCAGGTCTTCCTGATTCCAGGCCCACCACTTTATCTACTGTACCATCAGTTGCCTTTCAGAAGGTCTATTGAATATAAACTAATGAGCTCTGCAGCCAGAGTACACTCTCTCTGGGAATTATCTGGGTATTTACAATACCATTCCTTTGGCACTCAGACTGCCTTGTAGTGTTAACTGTCTTGCCATGCATACACATCTTCTCAATTAGATTGCAAGCTACTTGGGGACAAAGACTGTAACTTGTACTTCTACATGGCCCCCACAGTGCCTTACCAACAGCAAGCAGTCAATAAATAACCAATAAATTGCCAAGTCCTATTGATTCTGTCCCCATGATTCTCACATCCATTTCATTTTCTGTCCTCACACATTGTTTCTCTTCACAAACCTTACATTCCAACCATAATGTCTTATTTGCTATTGCCTGTCCATGACATCCCATTTTCCACCTCTCTGCCTTTTCCCAGCCTTCCCACCATGCCTGAAATGCTCTCTTATCCTTGCTTCTTGGTGTCTCTGGCTCCCTTCAGTGCTCAGCTCAGGTGCCATATCACATGAAGCCTTGCCTGATCAACTCAACTATTAGTGCCTCTGAATTACTTGGTAATTTTTTTAGTCTGTTTAGATTCTGGGAATACCCTCCTGACTGCCACATACTAGGTCAGGTCCCCAGAGCTCAACTGATTATAGCTCTCCTTCAGGATTCTAGGGGTAACCCTAAGGGATTTGAGGGGGATTCTTTAATGCTATCAGCCAACCACCCATTCTGATGTGTTCCTCCTACTATATTTTCTATGTCATTGACTGAACCAGTGATTAGCATTCTATTATGATTTAACCAATTAACATCAATTAGCTTTTAGAAAGGCATTTTGACTAAAGACATACAACAAGAAAAAAAGTTCCAGAGCTAAATGTGCTAAATGCTGGGATACAAAGAAAAGCAAAATACAGTCCCCACTCCCACGGAGCTCACAGATTTCATCATTCAGTGATGTCCAACTCTTCATGACCTCATCTGGGGCTTTTCTTGGCAATATATTAGAGTGGTTTGCCATTTCCTTCTCCAGCTCATTTTATAGATGAGGAAAGTGAGGCAAACAGAGATAAGTGACTTGCCCAGGATCACATAGCTAGTAAGTATCTGAGGTCAGATTTTGAACTCAGGAAGATGAGTCTTCCTAACTCCAAGCCTAGCACTCTATTTATTGTGCCATGTAGCTGTCCTGTCTAACGGGGAAACTACATGAAAACAACCATGTACAAAGACATACATACATATATGCATATGTATGTATATATATATATATATGTATATATATATATATGATACAATGGAGATAATCAACAGAGGGAAGACCACAAGCAACATGGAGGATCAGTAAAGGCATCCCGTAGAAATCTTTCTAGGGATTTAAGCTGGGACTTGAAGGAAGCCAGGGAATTTAGAAGAGCAGAGATGGGAAAGAATTCCAGCCATGAGGAACAACCAGTGAAAATTTCCTGAGTCAGCATATGGAGTGCTTTGTTCAAAGAATAGCAAGAAGGCCAGTGTCAGTGGATTATGTGTGGCAGTAATGGGTAAGGTATAAAAAGATTGATAAGGTGGGAAAGGCAGGTTATGAAGGGCTTTGAATGACAAACAGAGAATTTTACATTTGATCCTGCAAGTTACAGGGAGCCTCCAGAGTTCATTAAATAGGGGATGATATGGCCAGACCTGCACTTTAGCAAGATCACTTTGGCAGCCGATTGGAGAACAGACTGGAGTGGGAAGAGACTCGAAGTATAGAGACCAACCAGAAGACTATATGCAATAGTCCACACATGAAGTGATAAGGGCTTGTACTAGAGTGGTTAGAAAAGTGGACATATATGAGAAATGTTACAAAGGTAAAATCAACAGGCCTTGGCAACAGATTGGCCATGGGGGATGAAAGAGTGAGGAATCAAAGATAACACCTGGGTTATAAGCTTGAGTGACTCAGGGGATGGTGGTACCTTGAATGGTGATAGGAAATTTGAAATAAGGAAGGATTTGGGAGAGGGGAGGGATGATAATGAGTTCATCTTTGAACCTGCTGAATTTAAGATGTCTACAGGAAATCCAGTTTGAGATGTCTAATCGGCAGTTGGAGATGCAAGACTGCAGGTCAACAGAGAGGTTAGGGTTGGATATGCAGATTTGAAAATCATTGGTATAGAGATGATAAATTAATCTATTGGAGCTAATTCGATCACCAAGTGAAATAGTACAAATGGAGAAGAAAAGAGGGCCCAGGACAAAGCTCTGTGGGACACCCAAGGTTAGTGAGCATGACTTGGATGAAGATTTAGCAAAGGAGCCTGAGGGGAGGGCAGACAGATTGGAGAATAAGTAGGAGAGAGAAGCGTCACAAAAACCTAGAGAGAAGAGAGTATCAAGGAGAAGAGGGTGGTCAACAGTGTCAAAAGCTGCCCAGGGATCAAGAAGGAGAGAGATTGGAAAAAGGCCATTAGGTTTGGCAATTTAGAGATCATTAATAACTTTTGAGAGCACAGTTTTAGCTGACTGAAGAGACCAAAAGCTAGATTGTAAAGAGTACAGCCACAAAAGGGAAGAGAGACATGGGACAATAGAAGGTGAGGGTAGATGGATCAAGTGAGGGTTTTATGAAGATGGAGGAGACATGGGCATGTTTGTAAGCAGTAAGGAAGCAGTAGATTCCCCCAGAAAATGTAAACTCCCCAAGGTCAGCAACTATTTTCAAATTTTATTGTTTTTGTGTTCCTAATCCCTAAGACAGAACCTAGCACCTCTTAGCTATTTAACTTCTTGCTGAATTGAACTGAGTATTTGACGGTGGCTTCATTCTGATAAGTATTTTCCCACTCACTCCATTTTTTAAACTCTCTATTGTGCTTTTTCTCCTCAGAGGTCATCAGTTCCTTGAATGCAAGGAGTGTATCTGATCCAAATTCTGTAAAATTTGTAGTATCTAGTAACACTTTGAGGACATACAAAAATGTTGATGAGTATAATGTTCCTAGGATATGCTATACATAAGATATATGCAAATTAAATTTATTTCAATTTGATAAACATTTGTAAGGACCTATTACTTTCAAGGCATTGTGATAAGCACTGGGAAAACAAAAATTCAAAATATATATAATCCCTACCATTAACGAAGAGCAGTCAGGTGGCCCAGTGGATAGTACTGGGTCTGAAGTTAGGAAGACTCTTCTTTTTGAATTCAAATTTGGCCTCAGACTCTTACTAGCTTTTGACCTTGAGCAAGTCACTTAACCCTTTTTGCCTCAGTTCATCCTCTGTAAAATGATGGAGAAGGAAATGGCAAACCACTCCAGTACCTTTTCCAAGAAAACCCCAGATGGAGTCACGAAGAGTCGGGCATGACTGAAGTGACTGAATTACAACAAAAATCCTCAAGGAACTTACATTCTACTACTAATTACTAAGTAACTAGGATGTGGGGAAGGGAAATATGACACAGATAAATAGGGTGTTCTAGTATACAAGGTAGGATGTGATAGGACAAAGGTGTGACCCAGACAAACTACTTTAGAAGAATTTTAGGAAAATGAAAAAAAACTTTTTGCTAGGTTGGAGGGGAAGGGTTGTTCAAGGAAGGCTTGATACAAGCAAAAGACAGTTCCTGCCCTGTGCCTAAAAGGAAAAGGATGGTGGAAGTTGAAGATAAGGTAGGAATTCAGTCCAGGTAAGGGGGTAGGAAATGGCCCGTCAAGGTTAGGGGACAGCTAGTAGGCCAATGTGACAGGAAAAGAGAGCATGCAAAGCAGAGTAATGAGAAAGAAGGCAGTATCCTTGAGGATCAATATCTGTTGTCTGCCTCCAGATAAGCCTGTCTGCTCTTTCTCCTGTTACTGATATGTTTCTTTTTAAAACCTTGACAAAAGTGAAAGCTTTAATTTAAAATTCCAGAATGGGAAAGATACAATTAGAACCCTTATTTTTATTAATTGCTCAGGGTATCTCTTGTCACCGCACACCAGCGTAAATAATCCTTTGTATTCTTTAGATCCCTACTTCCCATTTTATGGACATATGACAGTCTATTCAATAACAAATATTTATCAAATGCCTATTAAGTGCTCAGCATTGTATTAGTCACTGTGACAGAATAAAAAGATGTACAATACATGGAAAGACTCAAGGTGGGTGTTAGTAGATTATAGCCTATTATAAGAGATGACTGGCATCCAGGAAAGGATTTAAAAAACATTCTGCAAAGAAAAGGAGATGATCCTATCATGGAGGAAGAATGACAAACAATAAATAGAAAGTCCAATTGCTACACTGGTACCCCCAAAATAGCAGATGAACCAGAGAAAAACCTGTTGCTCATTGGTGGGTTACCCTGTGCACAAGAATCCAATAGGATAGGAAAGACTGGAAAGATGGTAATCTTTACTAGTAGATGGGGTACTCAAACCAGTGACAACATGGAGCTCTTTAAGTATGTAGAGATCTGAGTATTAAGAGGCAAAATAGTCCAACTGACAAGGGTGCTAGATTTGGAGGCAGGAAGATTGGGATTCAAATGTCCCATTAGACACTTACTAGCTGTGAACGCAGGGCAATTCCTTAATCTTTCTTGGACTGTTTCCTCATTTGCGAAATGATGAGATTGGACTCAAAGACTTCATATGTCCCAGCTCAACGTCTATGATGCCATCGTCCTACAGTATAATCCTATGTAATACCTAAGCTTCAAAAAGCCTACAACCTCATTGGGATCATAGATATGTAGGAAGGAAGGAAAGAAATAAAGATGTATTGCTTGCCTACTATGTGCTAAGCACTATTTTAAGCACTCTACAAATATTATCTCATTTGGTCTTCACAATAACCATACAAGATAGATGTTGTTATCATCCCCATTTTATAGTTGAGGAAACTGAGGCAAACAGAGTAACACTGACCAGGGTCACTTAATAGGGTTAAGTGTCTGAGGTCAGATTTGAATCTGGGTCCTGCTGACTCCAGGCCCAGCACTCTATCCTCTGTATTATTTAATAAGAGCAATCAGATAGAAGGAATACTGGATTTGAAAGCAGAAGACTGGAGTTTGAATTCTTGGCCTACTATGCAATAATTATGTGACCTGGGGTCATTTCACTTAAACTTTCTAAGCCTGTGCTTTTTCACCTGTAAAAGAAGGATAATGTCATTTGTACTACTTATCACACTCAGCCCCAGTCTCTCACGGATGTAATCCTAGAATATAAGCTCCATGAGAGCAGAGACTATTTCATTTTTATCGTTGTAATCTCCAGCTTGTAGCACAGTACCTGCCATTGAGAAGAAGATTAATAAGTGTTTGTTGATACTTTCCTCCCTGAATTCAGAGGTGGGACCTACAGAAGTGGAATATTGTATATAATGTCAAACATTATCTATTGGTTAGGTTTTTTTCTAAACTTTCTAAACTATCATGCTTTTCCTCTTTTCCTTCACAAATTCCCTCCATCTCTGTATTCCTAATTCTTTCCACCCTTAGTTTACATTTTCTTCCCTGTTTAAAGAATCTCCTGACTCTGGAAACTTTTACAATGATCCCTTTACAAATCCATGTAGAGTACTCTGGGCAACACAAAACACAGTAAGAGACCATCCCCCAACTCAGGAGCATAGCAAAGGATTAAGGTGATTTCAGTATGTGCTATTTCCAACATCAGTGGGAAAAGGTTGTGTAGGAGGAAGAGCAGGAGAAGGTCTTGAACTAAAGAAACTGAATATAAGTCAGTGTGACGGAGCAGCCAAAAAAAAATTAATTTGTTCTTAAGTTACATTGAAAGAGCCACAGTGTCCAGGATGAGATGATTCTGGCCAGGCCACATCTGGAATATTGCGTTCAATATGGGGCACTATATTTTAAGAACAATGCTGATAAGCTGGAAAGTGTTTTGATTAGAGAAACCAGGATAATGAATGGCCTCAAGTTCATGCTAAATGTGGATTGGTTTAAGGAACTGGGGGTGTTTAGCCTAGAGAGTAGAAGATTCAGGCAAAGCCAAGATGGCAGAGAAAAGGCAAGGACTTGCCTGAGTGCTCTCAGATTTCCCTCCAAACAATTTTAAAATAACACCTCAAAATGAATTCTGGAGTGGCAGAACCCACAAAAGGATGAGGGTGACACAATATCCCAGGCCAAGACAACTTAGAAAGTCAGCAGGAAAGGTCTGTCTCACCAGGGTGAGAGTGGAGCATAGTCCACTGCAGGCAATGCCCTAGCAAGTCAGCAGCAGGCCTTGGGGGCAACTGAATCTGCAGCAGTGACTTCTGAAGCCCTCAGCCCACAGATAGTAAGGGTGTTGGTCAACTGGTCAGAAGGAGACTATAGAGGTCCCTTTTCTGGCACTGGGTGCAGGACTCTATTGCATTGCCCATACATGGATCCAGCTCACAGTCCTGGGTCATAGTCCCAGGGCAAGAAGGAGCACTAGCACCATAGAGTTTGTGGCCACAGGGGAGCAGGGACCCTGGTTGCAGTTTCAATACAGAAAAGAGTACTTGTGATTGCTCACAGACCAAAGCACAGGCCAGGAGGGAAGTGACCACACCTCTTCTTAGATCATACCACCTTGGAAGAATCAAAAACTTACAAACTCTCAGAACTAGCTCCAGAAACAGCACAAAAAACCTGAAGCTTGGGACAGTTTCCCCTCCACCTCAGGGGCAGACTCAAACTTTAACGTAAAGTTAAAAGTGAAGAAATAAGCTGGGAAATTGAGCAAACAACAATGAATAAGAAGAAGACAAAGCAGCTCACCACAGAAAGTTGCTATGGTGACAGGGAAGATCAAAACACAAACTCATGAGAGGACAACAAAGTCAAAATTCCTGCATCCAAAGGCACAAAAAAAAAATGTGAATAGGTCTCAGGCCCAAAAAGGATTCCAAAAAGAGCTCAAAAAAGATTTGAAAAAATCAAATATGAGAGGTAGAGGAAAAACTGGGGGAAGGGAGGGAGGGAATGAGAGTGATGCAAAAAAAATTATGAAAAATGAGTTAATAGCTTGGTAAAGGGGGCATTGAAAATGTTGAAAAAAAAATAACACCTTAAAAACAGAATGTAACAAATGGTAAAAGAGACACAAAAATCCACTGAGAAAAACTCCTCAAAAAGTAGGACTGGCCAAATGGAAAAAGATATACAAAAAAAACCAACCAACCAACCAACCAAAAAAAAAAATACTGAAGAAAAGAACTCCTTAAAAAGCAGAAAAGGTGGGGCAGCAAGGTGGTGCAGTGGATAGAGCACCAGCCCTGGAGTCAGGAAGACCTGAGTTCAAATCTGGCCTCGGACACTTAACACTTCCTAGCTGTGTGACCCTGGGCAAGTCACTTAACCCCATTGCCTAGCCCAAAAAAAAAAAAAGGAGAAAAGGCCAAGTGGAAAAGGAGGTACAAAAGCTCACTGAAGAAAATAACTCCTTAAAAATTAGAATTGGGCAACCAGATGCTACAGACTCCATGAGATATTAAGAAATAATAAAACAAAGTCAAAAGAATGAAAAAATAGAAGAAAATGTGAACTATCTCATTAGAAAAACAACTGACCTGGAAAACACATCGAGGAAAGATAATTTAAGAATTATTGGACTACCTGAAAGCCACAATCAAAAAAAGAGCCTAAATCATCTTTCAAGAAATTAGCAAGGAAAACTTCCCTGATAGTCCAGAACCAGAGTATGAAACAGTAATTGAAAGAATCCATCAATCACCTCTCAAAAGAGATCCCAAAATAAAAACTCCTAGGAATCTTATAGCCAAATTCCAAAGCTCCTAGGTCAAGGAGAAAATAATCCTAGTAGCCAGAAAGAAACAATTCAAATATCATGGAGTCATAATCAGTATGACACAAGATTTAGCAGCTTCTACATTAGAGGATCAAAGAGCTTGGAATACAGCATTCCAGAAGGCAAAGGAACTAGTATTACAATCAAGAATCACCTACCCAGCAAAACTAAGTATAATCCTTCAGGAGGGAAAATAGGTATTCGATGAAATAGAAGACTTTCAAGCATTCCTGATGAAAAGACCAGAGTTGAATAGAAAATTTGACTTTCAAATACAAGACTAAATAGAAGCATAATAAAGTAAACAGGAAAGAGAAATCATAAGGGATTAAATAAGGTTAAACTGTTAAACTGTTTAAATAAGGTTAAACTACATGGGAAAATGATATTTGTAATTCCTAAGAACTTTATCATTATTAGGGTAGTTAGAAGGCTTTTACATAGACCAAAGGCACATGTATGAGTTGAATATGACGGGATAATATGAAAAAAAATAAAATTAAGTGATGAGAAAGAGGATGCACTGGGAGAAGGGGGAGGTAGAATGAAATAAATTATCTCACATAAAAGAGGTCCAAAACAGCTTTTACAGTAGAAAGCAAGATGGGAGATGTTGGGGAGGGAGCAACTGAACCTTATTCTCACCAGAATTGGCTCAAAGAGGGTCTAATATACATACTCAATTGGGCATACAATTTGTCTAACCCCATAGGAAAGTAGGAGGGGAAGGGGATAAGAGAAAGGAGACTACTGATAGAAGAAAGGGAGGATATGGGGAGGTGCTAGTCAGAAACAAAAACTTTTGAATATGGACAGGGTGAAAGGAAAGAGAGCAAGTAGGATAAATGGGGAAAATAGGATGGAGGGAAATACATAATTAGGAGTAATAACTGTGAAAAATTTACAGCAAATTTCTCTGATAAAGGCTCATTTCTCAGCTATACAGAGAAATGAGTCAAATTTGTAAGAATACAAATCTTTCCCCAATTGATAAATGATCAAAGGATATGAACAGGCAGCTTTCAGACAAAGTAATCAAAGCTATCTATAGTCATATAAAAATTTTCTAAATCAGTATTGATTGGAGAAATGAAAATTAAAACAACTCTGAGGTATTACCTGACACCTATCTAATTGGTTAATATGACAGAAAAGGAAAGTGACAAATGTTGTAGGGGTTGTGGGAAAATTTAGACTCTAATGCACTGTTGGTGAAGTTGTGAAATGATCCAACCATTCTGCAGAGCAATTTGGACTGTGTCCAAAGGGTTATAAAACTGTGCATACCCTTTGATATAGTAATACTACTACTACTAGGTCTGTATCCCAAAGAGATCAAAATAAAGAAAAGGACTTGTATGTACAAAAATATTTATAGTAGTTCTTTTGTGGTGGCAAAAAATTGGAAATTGAGGGGATGCCTATCAACTGGGGAATGGCTAAACAAGGTGTGGTATATGAATGTAATGGAATGCTATTGTGCTATAAGAAATGATGACCAGGGTGCTTTTAGAAAAACCTGGAAATACTTATATTAACTGATACAAAGTGAAATGAGAAGAACCAGGAGAACATTGTTTACAATAACAGCAATATTGTTATATCAACTTTGAAGGACTTAGCTATCCTCAGCAATACAATGATCCAAGATAGTTCCAAAGGACTTATGATGAAAATGCTATCCACCTCCAGAGAAAGAATTGATGTCTGAAAGCAGATTGAAGTATACTTTTTAAAAACTTTATTTTTTTGTTTGTATGTTTTTTGGTCTGTTTTCTTTCACAGCATGACTAGTATGGAAATATGTTCTGCATGACTACACATGTATAATCTATATCAAATTGCTTACCTTCTCAATGAAGAGGGAAGGAGGGAGGAAGGGAGATAATTTGGTACTCAAAATTCTTTAAAACAAATATTAAAAATTGTTTTTATATTTAATTGAAAAAAATATTAGATTTTTAAAAAGAGAGAATAGAGGATTCAGAGAGGTCATAGTAGCTGACTTCAAGTATCTGAAAGCTGGTCTCTTGAAAGAGGAATTAGAGTTGTTCTTAATCAGTGAAGATAAAACTAAGAGAATGAATAGAAGTGATAAAAGGCAAATTTAGGTTTGATATAAAGAAAAAATGTACTTAGCCCTAGAGCTATCACAAATTGGAATGTTGAATGTTCTCTACATTCAAGTAGGCCACCCCAAAGTCTAAAGCTGACTTTTGGAACCTAAGTGTAAGATTTTACATTTGTCCTTAATAATTTCTTCTTGTGGGGAACCTGTGGCCTCGAGGCTACATATGGCCTTCTAGGTCCTCAAGTATGGCCCTTTAACTAAGATTCCATCCTAGAGGACTGAATCGAGGACCTAGAGGGCTACATGTAGCCTCGAGGCTGCAGGTTCCCCACCCCTGTTCTTAACTCATCCTTCCAGCATGTTGAAGAGCGAAAGCAATGTCTACTCAGATATGGGTGGACGAAAGAGCTTCTGAGGAATTCTTTGGTGATTCTGTGAATATGGGATCTTAAGCCCTAGAATCCTTTACATTTGCCTAGTATGATTCTTTGCTGAAATGTTTGATCAATGAGGAACTAAGAAAAGATTCTTAGTGCTTATAATTAAATGAACAGAACTAAAGCCAAGTTATTTGAGCCGTACAGATGGGCATCAGCTTGTCATGAAAATGGTACTGAGTTTAATGTCCATTGGAATCCTGGGTCAACCACTGACTATGTATTTAACCAGATTTGCTCGCCTGAGTCTCATTTTTCTTCTATAAAATAGTGATAATGATACTCAGACTGACAACCTCACTAAGAAGTTTTGAGAATCAAATGGGTTATATGTAAAGTATTTCATAACTATAATGTATTATGTGTAAGAGTTATCAGTTATTATCATCATTATTTGCTCAGAAAGAGCAAAGATACTCATAAATACTCAGCTGGCTGGTGACTGGCTTTTTTTTTCCAGTAGTCTATGAAGAGGTGTCAAACTTGCGGCCTGTGAAAAGCCCAAACTCCAGAGTGCAGTCAGAACAAATTAAAACATAACTAGGAAATGTTTAACTAAATAAAAATTTAATACATATAATCTTAATTTTTGGGTTTCTAAGTCAATATAAGGCCTGTAGATATCCATTTCTATTTGAATTTGACACTACTGATCTAAAGACAAACCAGATAGTATGGGATGGTGGAAAGATTGCTGAACTTGGAATCAGGAGGATCTGAGTTCAAATCTTACCTTCCATACTTACTAGCTACATGATTTTGAGCAAATCCTTTAAAATCTCTGAGTTTCCATTTCTTCATTTGTAACATGAGGACAATAACAATACGAATGTTGCATGGGATTCTTGTGAGGATCAAATGAGATAGTATTTGCAAAGCATTTAGCAAAGTTCCTAGCATATAGTAGGCCCTATATAGATGATATCTAGGAGTATTAAGAAAAATCATAGTTGGGGCAGCTGGGTGGCACAGTGGATAGAGCTCCAACCTTGGAATCAGGAGGACCTGAGTTCAGATCTGGCCTCAGACACTTGACACTTACTAACTGTGTGACTCTGGGCAAGTCACTTAACCCCAACTGCCTCATGAAAGAAAAAAAAAAAAGGAAAGAATAATCATAGCTAGCATTTATATAGCATGTATTATGCGCAAGGCACTGTGCTAACTAAGCACTTTACAATTATTATTTCATTTGATCCTCACAAGAACCCTATGAAATAGGTGCTATTATTAGCCCCAACTTACAGATGAGGAAACTGAGGCAAATAGAGGTTAGGGGCACACAGCTACTAATTGTCTGAAAGCTATAATTAAACTCTGGTTTTCTTGACTCCAGAACCAGCGCTCTATCCAATGTACCATGTGGTGGTGGTAGTGAGGGTGGTAAAATGCTTTGTAAAACGCTAAATGCCAGCTATATAAAACTGTCCTCTGGGTAATTAAAGCTGGGATCATAGCACATAAAATAGTGTGGAGATACAAAAAAAAAAAAAAGAAATTTGCTGGGAAAATATCCTAGAAATTGGTAGGACCCTGTTTTAAAGGTGAGTTTTTCTCTTTGAGTCACAGGCAAGCCATGGGATTATAATTAATTTGTATAATTTCATGTGTGCACATTTGTAACCTGTGAAGGCATTTAACTTTATCTAGACCAACAACTGTTTTCATGTGGCTAACAATGTCATTTTTTGCAAATAGAATATGTTAATTCCACAGGACACAATATACTCTTTCTAGATACAAGGTACTTCGTGAATTTAATAACCAGATAAAATCCAATATGGAACTTTTTTCTTCTCAGAAGAAATGTTTCATTTAAAAATTATTCACGCGAAAGTGATTTTAACTTGATGTTGAAAATGAGTCTCAGTCCTGCCTGAAAGTCTTCCAAAGTGTAATAATTCACAGCAGAAGGCAACCTCCACTAAGTATTGCTGCTACATATATGCAACTTTCCCCTGATATTTTATTCTTATCTTTTTTTAGAAAAGTAAAATATTAGCCTGTCTTCAACCTTCAAAGAGATGTGCTGTTTTTTTCTGACTCGTACAAGGCATTTTAAAAAACTAATTTTAGGGACTGGCAGATCTACTGAGCAATCCAGGCTTGTAGTAAAGTGTATGAATAGCTTTTCATATAGGCTCAGAAAATATGAATAAATATTGTGTTTAAAAACACTGTCAAGCTCAGATTCCTATCTGGGGACTGTTGAAGTTTGCTATCTCTGCTTCCCTAGGTAAATGAATGTGCAATCAGTTAATGCTGATTAAGTGTTACTATTTCTCAAACAGACCAGATGCTGAAACAAAACTGGAGGTACTGAGTGAATAGATTCTGTTTTTCACTGGTAATAGGGTGCAGAGACACAGGAAGTGAGCAACAGAGAGTTCAGGTTCATAATCAAGGCTTCTTAGGACAAGTTTTTAAATATATATAATGAAAGAAGACCGTGAATAAAAGCAAAATGAAACTGGGAATTCGAATGGTCAAGAACGCATTAATATTGTTCAGAGAGGTTGGCCATTGTACCTAAAACTCATTTGAATGTTTAATTTTTCAAAATCCCGTAATTCTAACCCACTTTAATCTCTTCCCTTCATATCTATGTGGAACTATGGCTAGAGCTGGATGACTGGGACTTTGCCCCGGGGTGGAAAATTTAGAGAACATAGATAGCACTGTCCCCTAGATCATTATCTCTTCTCTGCCCAGCCCCATCTCATAGTTCAGCTTAGTTCTGAGAATTGTTTTTCCCTTTTCAGCAGTTTAGAAACTCCCATGTGCTCTGGGGCACTTAAAACCCAAATATGAACTCTAAGTGAGCTTGCGCCTCTCTTCCACTCTCCATCACTGCCACTTACTTGCCCTAAGCACAGACATTGCTCATGATGACTCAATGACTACACCATTATTATCCTTACCACACATCATGGCACATAATTGTATTCAGCTCTTTACTAGGTAGTCTTATGTTTTCTAATTTGTGTAAGTCACAACAGATTAGGCTATAGACAATGTATTATATATCTTTGTATATCCCATACTCCATTATACAAACACACACACACACACATACACACACACCACCAGTACCTTGATCAGCACTAAACATATAGTAGGTGGTCTATAAATTCAGAATTGAAGTCATGCTCCTCAGTGTCAATCCTCAGTCAAAGATGATATCACCTCTTTAGTAATAACCTAATGGAATTGACTATATACTGATTAAGTCAGGGAGGACTAGTACCTCTGGTGTAAAGGCTGGCTGAGCCCTTTTCATTCATACTCATTCACCTTTGGTATCCATCTTCACCCCACTCTCCCCTGTGGCTCCAAGAAGCTATAGCAGGAACAGGGGCCACACCCAGTAAACTGTCTTAGGAGATGGGCTAAACCAGATAGAGGGTAACCAACAGGCCTCAAACCCATTGATGGATTAGGGGGATGTCTACCCCAAACATGTGAAGACTTCCCCTAGCGGAATGGGCAGATGAAAACAATTTGTTCCCATGGCAATGAAAGCAGCCGAAACAAGGCACTGTGGAGTACTTAGAGCTTGGTCAGACATGGGAGAGTCCAAGGTCATCCACTGCATCCTGGGCCATTGCCAGTCATCTTGACTTTTGTCTTGCCACTGGATTTCAGTGACTCAGGAAGACAACGAGGCTGATGACTTTGTGTAACTGTGCCTCCCTCTAGTTCAATTTACTCATGATTCAAGACATCATTCCATGATTGCTTTGGTCTTCTTTGAAAACATAGGACAAACAACAACAACAACATTGATTAAGTTTCTAGATTATAAAAAGTTGTGTGAGATGACTAGTGCCTCTAAGATAGGAATAAAACACAGAGTGATCTCAAAAATTAACAAAATTGTGAGTCTGTCTCAATAGGGAGGGAAGTAAAGAGCATATTTAGTGACAACAAACACAAAGTACAAACATAGAATGCTTAGATACCAACAGTAGTATGGCAGGAAATGACCTCTAAATATCTTTCAGCTGTCTTCACCTCAGAAATGGAAGAAACTATAGGAATTTAGATCTAGAAGAGACTTTATACATCCTTACTGTATTGTTAATCTGAAATGGAAATGATTTGCCCAAGGCCACATAAAAATTTAGAAGTGCCAGGAAGTGAAGCCAGATATTTTGATTCCAAATTCTATATTTTTTTCCACTACTCTGTGTGTCCTTAAAGTTCAATTAATTTGACTTCCCAAAGGAAACAGGAATACCCTCTACACTATCCTTACCTGATGGTTTCCACCCTCTTTTGAATGCATGAAGTGATGGAGTGCTCACAATGTTCCATTTTTGCACAACTCTGATGTTTAGAATAAACACGTTATGCTAAGCTGAAATGTGATTCCTAACTTTTCACCCATTTGTCATAGCTTTGTACTCTAAAGTTACACAGAGTAAGTCTAATCCATATGCCACATAACTGCCCTTTGTGAGTTTAAACACAACTGTGATGGATTCCCCCAAGTAATCTTTTTTTTTCAGGTCAAACACCCCTAGTTCTTTTAATTACTTTTCAAATGCAGCAGTTCCCCACCACCCATCACCAAACTTGAACGAGTTACAGCATCTAAATGTCTCTATTAAACTTAATTAGCCAACTAGCATTTAATAAAAGCCTACTATTTGTTAGACACTGTGCCAAGAGTTGGGTATACAAAGAAAAGCAAAAAACAGTCCCTGCTTTCAAGGAGCTCATGGTCTAGGGGAGAGACAACATGCAAATAACTACATACAAACATTGGGGGTATTCTCAGACTGTTTAGTCATTTCAGTCCCGTCTGACTCTTCATGACCCCATTTGGGGTTTACTTGGTAAAGATACTGGAGTGGTTTGCCATTTCCTTCTCTAGCTCATTTTCCAGATGAGGAAACTGAGGCAAATAGGATTAAGTGATTTGCCCAGGGTCACATAGTTGGTAAGTGTCTGGGGCCAGATTCCAACTCACAAAGATGAGTTTTTCAGATGCCAGGCCCAGAACTCTATCCATTAAGATTAAGGAGGCTTCTAGCTAAAGGTGAGACCTTAGGTGACACTTAAAGCCAGGAAGCTGGAAGGAAGTTAGAGCTTACAGTCAATTAAAACATTTAATTATTTTATACATAAACTGCTGTTGAGGCAGGTCTCCCCTCAGCTTTCAGTTTTAAAGTTGACTTTTTGAACCTAAGTATAGGGTTTTACATTTAGCCTTAAAATTTCATCTTGTTTGATTTAACCCATTGCTCCAACATGCTAAGATATTTCTTGTATTTGATCCTATCATCTCACATGTTAGCTAGCCCTCATTATTTTGCATAGTTCACAAGTTTTAAGTAGCCTACAACCACAACTGGGAATAAGTCAGCAGCACATTGCTGTTATTTTAAAAGCCAGCATGACACTGGGCTCTATTAATAGGACTAAGACATGCAAATGCTGAGAAGTAATCCCTGTGCTATATTTGGCACTGGTCACACCCTTGTGAAGGTACTGTGTTCACTTTGGGTTTCTGCATTTTAAAACAAATGTAAAGAAGGAGAAGATTCAGAGTAGCATAACTAAAATTAGGGGAAAGGGAAAGGAACAAGACAGGTGTAAGGGAGCTGAGATTGTTTATCCCAGAAAGGCAAAACAGTTAAAAATATACAGGTTTATTATGAAAAAGACGCCAACAAATTGTTCTCCATCTTCCCAAGGGACAAAACAAGAGGATAGAGGAGCTTAAATAGCATCGAGAAAAACTTTGGTTAAACATTAGGAAGAACAAATTTTCAAAGGTAATTAAATATTGTAACAGGCCAGTGCTGTATAAGAGGTGCCGAGTGGGGAGAAGGTAATATCAGGACAAGGAGAAGAGAGTGGGGAAAGAGTTCCGGCAGCAGCTGGGAAGGTGACTCCTGAGAAGGAGAAGGATAATAGTAACAGTAGTGAGTGATCTGAGGTGATGGAAATTTGAAAGAGCAGATGGGAAAACTGCAGGACCATCCGAAACCTTAACAGTTTCTGAGATGGAGAGCTCAGAATTGTATGTTCCTGGCTTTTAGCCAAAAGCATAGGAAGTTGCTGGCAATAGCATGAAAGAGATGGGCAGTAGGAAGAAACTGAAGGGTTAGGACAGTGTGATGCAGGGCAAAAACAAAACCAGCAAGTTAAAGGTGTGTGGTAGATATGCAAGGACAGGGGAAGAAGAGAATTTAATAAGTGAAGGAAACCAGAAAAAGAAAATATAACTTTTGATGGTTCTTCTCCTCCCTAGCCTGAATTTTATAACAATGGTGGGATGATCAAGACTTTGCCACTGGGAAAAAAATTAGAGGGCACTGAAAACTCTTGCAGTTCCTTTATGAAAAGAAGCAATACAGTTTAGCAGCTAGTTAACAAGAAGGTAGAGATTTTTACAAAAGGAAGCACACAGCCAGTCCACTAACTTTCGCTAGTATTTACACTCCAAATGAATACCAGATCCAGACCGACTCTTCTCACCCTAGTCTCTTCAATAGTAACTATTGTGGGTTTGGCAGGTATCCCCACTTGAAGTCATGGTACATTTCCTATTATATATCCCGGGCACAGTTTATGCAGCCCCAGGCACAAAAATTGCTTGTTACAGCTCCATTTACACACACACACACACACACACACACACACACACACACACACACACATACACACATACACACACACACACACACACACTCTCTCTCTTATCTTTTGAACTTATAGCACCTTGTACCTCTATTATATACTTCAAATTTAATTTGTAGTATTGTGATTTGAGTGCAACCATGTCTTATTTATCTCTGTAGCATAGTGCCTTACAGATGGAAGGCACTCAATGATAGTTCCATTGAATTAAAATGAGATGTAGCAAATATTGTTGGTATAGGTATTCTGCTTGCTTTACAAGGCAGGAAAAGGAATAAAATAAGACTAATGCAGCCTCAGTAAGTCAATTAAAAACTCTATCTGGGTGCCTTATAGGCTGAGCACTGTGCTAGCGGACAAATATAAGGCAAGATCCCTTCAATCAAAGAGTTTAAGAAAGACAAGATGAACACCTATAAAACAATGTTAAGACAGGAAAGCATATAATCAAGTGCTAAACTGTTTGATATAAAATATATTTTTGTTTTATTTTGCTTTTTAAGATTTCTGGAGAAAGGGAAATCAGCAATAGCTGGAGCAGTTCAGAAAAGGCTCGTGGAGGGAGATGGGATTTGGTTTGGTCTTTATAGCTGTGTAGGATTTGATTAGGAAAAAGTGATGGGAGGCCTTCTGGGAAGATGGCCAATTAAGGATTCTCATCTAGAAAATAATAGAAATACCAAAAAGGCACAAAATTTCTGGAAACCCTCACAAGAGAATTTAAATGCACCCCAAAACCAATGAACAAACCAAGGAAGAATCCCTGTCTAGGTGTATTTTCATTAAACATGTGGATAATCTCTGAAGGTAATTAGGTGGGCCCTCAAACAACAGCTAACCCCTGGTCTGGTACTCAAAGTCTTTCCTGTTTGGTGGGCCCTGTCAAAACTCATACTTTGCTAGGATAAGCCTTTGAGAATCCAAGGTTACCTCTACTATATTACAAATCATTGGAACAGTACTTCGGCAAAATGCTTCAGTGCAGCAAATATATCTGACAAAATCTGACATCAAAATTGATACTGAACCAATATCAGTTCATGAGTTTAAATGTTCATTCTGCAATGTAAAAATGGTCACTACATATGGACAATTTTTGAAGAATCAGACAAAAAATGTTAATAATCACTTGAAAATACAAATGACCTTCATAAGAACTCCCTATTTGATAAGCAGTGCTGGGAAAATTGGAAAAATGCCTGGCACAAATCAGATTTATATCATCTCACACCATATAATGCAATAAATTCAAAGTGGGTATGTAATATTAATGATAATACTATTAAAAATTAGAAGAGAATCAGATTATATAATATTCACAACTATTGCTAGGGGATAAATTCTTCACCAAAGAGATTGGTGATTACAAAAGATAAAATAGATAATTTTGATTAGATGAACAAAGAATAAAAATAAACAGGGTGAGAAAAGAAGCAGTTATCTGAGGGAAAATCTTTGCATCAAATATCTGATAAGGTTGTAATGTTCAAATTCATATAGACAACTAACATAAATATGCATAAGATTAAAAGCCGTTGCTTAGTACATTAAGTGGTCAAAAGCTGAATTGCTTCGGTTCCATCTTATGAACTTTTCTTTTAAAATCACTCTACCAATATTAACTTTATAAATTGGTGCTAGTCATTCATTTAGTATCCACTGTTGAAATCATGACCCTCTTTATTTAACAAAAATAATTAGGAGAGCTGGTCATCTATTTGGCAGGAAATAGGTCTATATCAGTGCTTATTCAACATTTTCACAGCAAACTCCAGATTAATACTTCACTTAAATATAAAAGTAGCATCATAAAACTAATTGGGAGAATGGAAGAAGGTATCTTTTACAATTTGACTAGAAGGAGAATTCTTACCAAAGGAAAGTAATGTCCACAAAAGATAAAAAAGTCATTTGAGTTATATAAAATTAAAAAGCATTTGCTCAAACAAAACCAATAGAAGAGAAATTCGATTTGGTAAAAAAAAAAATAGTTGAATCAAATATTTAGAGGGGAAATCTATTCTATAGGGAATTTATACAAAGATGTGAGTCCAAGAACCATTTCCTAATAGACAAGTGGTCAAAAGAAATGAACAAATGGTTTTCAGAATGAGAAATGCAATCAATGAACAATCACAAAATATTTCTTCAGATCACTAATAAAAGAAATGCAAATTAGAACTAGTTTTACTTCAGACACATTAAACTGGCAAAGATGATAAAACACAAACCAACGATGTTGAATGGGCTGTAGGAAGATGTGAACATTAATATACTGTTGGTGGAGTTGTGCAATTGTCCAATCATTCCACCAACTGGGAATTTTTCAAGGAGAGTCAATAAACTGTCCAGACCCTTTTACCCATCCATCCCCCAACAATTAGGCATATAACTGAAGTCAAAGTTGTAGGGGGAAAGCCCCATGTGTACTAAAATATTCATAGCATCACTTTTTTGTGGTAGCAAAAAACTGGAAACAAAATAGGTGCTCATCACCTAGGTAAGGGGTATGGTTGAACAAATTAGAATGTAAATATAATAGATTATCACTGTGCTGTAAGAAACAACAAATAGGAAGAATTCAGAGAAACTTGGGAAGAATTATATGAATTATTTAGAATTGTATTATTCTTCTTGAGGTGGTTAATTTTATTTTATTTTTTAAGTATGATTTAAAAATAGAGAATTGTGGGAATTGTATGAATCACACCGACTCCCTCTTGTGATTCAATTCTGGAGCTAGCTCAATTCACTTTCTATTCAATTATGGGTCTAGTCTAATTTCTGTCTTGTGAGAAAACTTTATTCAATTATGGTGATTGTGAGAAAATTTTATTGCATTGTTTAAAGCTAACCTTGAATGGCTAGGAATCTGGACCACCTCTACCTGCTGCCTGGAGTCCCTTAACTAAGGGCCTAGATTATGCTGACCAGAAAGCCATGCAGATCTAAAGATTGATGCAAGGAGTTTTCTCAAAATTATACATCTAAAGCATCCCATATGACTTATCTGAAAACTGCCCCATACTGGTTAATCAATTATTGTTTCCTTGTGAACTTTGATTGAATACAGATATTTGGGGGGTTGGAGGGAGTGAAACAACTCTTTTTTCTTATTTGAAGGAATTGCACTTGTTTGCTCTCCCCCTCCCAAATTGGAAAGTCCCTAATCTTTCTTCCAGTTAGAAATCAGATGTATCCTGGTTTACATCCTATTAATAAAACATAAAATAAATAATAAATAAAATAATCATTAATTGTACATTGATATTAATAAAAATAATTAACATTATTAAATAATTAATAACAAATTAATAGAACATAAAATCTGCCTCCGCTTATATTCAGGCTCCAGTGCCAAGCTGAGAAGGCCTGGTCCCAATTTCTTATGCAATTAGCATACACTGTTTAATAAATCAATATGCTCAGAAGCTTGACTCTTTGCTTCCTCAGCTATTTCAGATTTCACTCATCATGGGTAAGAGAGGAGAACCTTCCAGACAGGAGATGGCAAAGAGAAGAGACTTAGAATGGTGTGTTCATGAAACCAATCTGACTAGAAGGAAAAATGTAGCGGTGGGGTGAAGGGGCAGGGAGGCGTGGAGTTAAATAGATTGGCTGTAATTAGATTATAGATAGCCTTAAAAAGACAGATAAATAATTTTGATTTAATGCAGTGGAAAATGGGGATTTTTTGAGAAGAGGAATGATGTGACGAAGTGGAATTTTAGTAACATTAGCATTAGTTCTAGAATTGGAGAGCTCAGCTAGAATAATGTTCCAGCAATACAAATTCTGGCCTAGAATGGCGTCAGCTGCAATGGGAACAAGGATAGATATGACACGTTTTAAAGGAAGAATCAATGTACTTAGTGAGATTAAATATGAGAGACCAGAGAAACATGAAGAGAGATCATATGGTATAATGTATAGAATGGTGGGATTGAATTTAGGAAGACCCACATTCAAATACTGCCTTAAGATACTTCACTGTAAAACAGGAATGATATTAATAATAGCACCTACCCACAGGATTGTTGTGGATATCAAATGAGACACTATATAAAGTGCTCTACAAACTTTGAAGTCTTACATCAATCTCTAAGAATTTATTAAGGGTGTTATGCTAATATCTGTGGAAATAGAGTAAAAAGTAATCAGTTCCTATTCTCAAAAAGTTTACATTATAAGAAGAAAATAATATGTACATGTATAAGAAAATAAAATTAATATAATGTAGTTTTGGGAAGGAGTATACTAGTGGCTAGGGGGAGAAAGGGTAGAAATCAGGAAAAGCTTCATGTAGAAGATGGTTCTTTAACTCAATCTAGAAGGACACCAGAGATTCCAAGAGTCAGAGAGAAGGAAAGAGTGCATGAGAGATAGCCAGTACAAATACCTGGAAATAGGAAATATAGTGTTCTGTCTGTGGAATAGTATCTAGGCCAGAAGAGTAAGGAGTAAGAAGGATTAAAAAATGGGAAGGGACTATATTGTAAAGAACTTTAAATGACAAGCAGAGGTGTGTGTAGCTGATTCAAAAGGTAATAGGAGGGCAGCTAGGTGGCACAGTGGATAGAGCACTGGCCCTGAAGTCAGGAGGACCTGAGTTCAAATCTGGCCTCAGACCAAACACTTGACATGTACTAGCTGTGTGACCTTGGGCAAGTCACTTAACCCCGATTGCCTCACTAAAAAAAAAAAAAAAAAAAAAAAACAACCCTGAAAACAAAAGGTAACACGGAGTGACTTGAGTTGGGGAGGGGGGAGACGCTGTCTGATTGCATCTTAGAAAAATCACTTTGGTGGCTATGTAGGAAGATGAGCACATTAATGCATTGTTGTTAGAGTTCTAAAATAGTACAACCATTTTGGAAAGCAATTTGTGATTGTGCAAATAAAATTACTAAAATATCTATAAGCTTTGATAAAGATTCCACTATCACGTATATCCTAGAATGAGGTCATTGATAACAAGAAAGACCTTACATACACCAAAATATTTATAGAAACACTTTCTGTGGTAGCAAAGAACAACATAGATATCTGTAGATTAGGGAAATGGTTAAATTGCAATACATGAATATAATATTCCTATGCTGTAAAAAAATTACATGATTAATACAGAAAAGCATGGAAAGACTTCTATTAACTGATTCAGACTGAAGTAAATCAGAACCAAGAAAACAATATACACAATGGCAAGGTAAATGAAAAAAACAGCAACCACAAAACAGCTGAAAGTAAACTTTGCAAAATTACAAACAACAAGCATGGCCCCAAAGAAGAAATAAAAGAAGACATCTCTTCTAATTCTTTTGCAGAAATAGGGGGTATGGAACATTGCATATATTTTCTGATTTTATTGACGTATTGATCAGTTTTGCTGATTTTTTTCTCTTTTTCTTTTTCTTTAAAAAAAATTATCATTTGTTATGTGGGATAGCTCTTTAGAAGATGGAAAGGGACATGCATAGGGATATTTGGTAGATATGAAAACAAAAAATGGCAATAAAATTTTTTTCTAAACAGAGACAATTGGTAACTTTGAAGAGAGCAGTTTCTGTTGAATGATGAGATAAGAGGTCAGGTTATAGGTGTCAAGAAGAAAGTGAGAGAAGAGAAAGTAGAAGAACCAAGTGTGGGTGTCTTTTTTTTTTAAATCTGGCCAATAAATGGAGGAGAGATATGGGATAATATTGAGCAGGATGATAAGATGTACAGAGATGTTTTTAAAGATGGAGGAGACAGCATATTTGTAGTCAACAGAAAAGGAAACATTAGGAGATTGAAGATTAAAGCAAGAGGAAATTATGGGGCAGAGATTTGCTGGTAACAGTGGGAGAGGAGAGGGTCAAGGGTAACATAGAGTGGTTGGCCTTGGTCAAAGAAGGAAGACCTTTTCATTAGACTGCCACAAAGAAGGAAATGGTGAAGGAGCGATGTCAACGTACTATGAGATGAAGAGTAGGAGGGTAAGGATCTTTTGACAAATGGCTTTGATTTTTTTTTCCTATAAGGTATATTGTAATGACCTCCCCTAAAAGGGTAAGAGAAGCCCTAAAAGGGCTGAGGGGAAGTTGAAAAAGAAAAAATTTGAAATAGCCCCTGTGTTGAGTGGGATAGAGAATCAATTGGAGGTAATATAAGAAGTACTTTGCTGTACAGTGAAAGCTCAGTTGAGAGTAAATAACATAAGTTTGTAGGATTCTGTTAACACAAAAACTGGTAAGGGAAGAGAGTATAGCCAGAATGGCATGATGACCTAGTAAAATTTTTAGGACTAGACAAACTACAGGTCACAATGAGGTCAAAGAACAGATTTGAAGCAGTAAGAGAGATGAAGAGATGGAGCATTTAGGAGATTGGGCTTGGATAAAAGTATTTTCACAGCTCTTGATCATGGAAATGGAGCCTTTGTGGGTAATGACAAGAACATTAACATATATGTTAAAGTCCCTTAGCATCAGGACTGAAATTGGGGTGGAAATGAAGACTGTGAGTCAGACATTTAATTCACTGAGAAAGAAAGATAAATGTCCGGAGGGTTGATGGATATCATCCACTAGGACCTGGATTAGGTGATAAATTTGGAGTGACATGCAAAGTAGAAGAAGTTGCTGAGTAATGGTGGGGGAGAGAGAGTCTGGAAGTAGAAATGAGAAACAAGGAATACTCTAGCACTCCAGCTCTCCCAACAGGACCGGAGTAGGGGAAGAGATATGAGAGAAGGTATAATAAGTATGAGAAAGATGGCCAGGAATGTAAAGTCTTCTGGGAACACTCAGAAGATAAAATATAAGTTATTATTGTTGTTGCTATAATTACCATTAATAATAATGAAAGTGAAGAATTAAAGATAACACCCAGATTTCTGGCTTGGGTGACTAGAGAAATAATGGTTCTCTCTCCAAAGAAAATAAAATTGAGAGAAGTGTCCTTAAAGGTGAGGTATTTTGTTTCAGGCATATTGAGTTTGCGGTGACAATAACGAGACAACCAAGTGAAAATATCTAATAGTTAGAGACCTAAGGCTAGAATTCAGGTAAAAGTACACAAAGATAAGCACTTGGGGAATCATTGATATAGTTTGGAGAGTGGAAGTTGAAGCAACAGGAGGATTATTTCTGAGGGTAGCTATGTGTAGACAGAGAAGAACAATAGGCCAAATGTTGGATCTTGGAGAGCAACCCTCCCCCTCACAATTATGGAACAGAAGAAAATAGAACTATTTGAAAGAAACAGTATGTCAGCATCTATGTTATTGGGTCCTTCACCCTTGCTCTAGCCACGATTAGAACCCACAGGCTACCACAGATGGTTCTCACCCTCCTGTCAGCAGGAATCACTTTCCCATTCGAACTCTAAAACCAGTGCGGGTCCCCTAGAGAGCAGCTATTACCTTTGATTCAAGGTACTCTATAGGTCCACACTCTTTAAACCAAACTCATAAGCCCCAATGCTGGGAATCATAACAAGCAAAAAATTACAGTACGTTAAAATACAATTTTGAGTTAACATTCCTGAATTTTGACTATTCAATTACTTCCTTGATCAGTATCCCTCAAAGATTAAAAGGAAAGGTCTCTTTCCTGTAATCAATATTGCACTTCCTTCTGAATAACAGAAGGCACTTCCCTAGTGAAGCTAAGATGGTGGAGTAAAGACAAGGGCTTGCCTGAACTCTCTCAAATGCCCCTCCAAACAACTTTGAAATAATGCCTCAAAATAAATTTTGGAGTTAGCAGAACCAACAAAAGGACAGGGTGAAACAATTCTTCTAGCCCAAAATAACTTAGAAGATTGACAGGAAAAGTTTGTCTCACTAAGGTGAGGGTAGAGTCCAGCTCAGGTGGCATTAGCAAGCCAGTGCAACCCTTTGGGAGAGGGGAGAAACAACTGAATTGAACAGTGACTTCTGGAGCTCTCAGCCCACAGATGGTAAAGGGGGGGTTGGTCAACTGGCTAGAAGAAGATTACTAGGGATACTTTGCTGGCATTGGGTGCAGGACTCTGTTGCATTGTCCATTCACAGATATGGGCCACAGGCCTAGGTAGCAGTCCCAGTGTGAGGAGCTCTAGTACAGTAGAGCTCACAGATGAATGGGGACAGTAGTTGCAGTCCCAGGGTGGAAAAAAGGTCTTGTGATCACTCACAGACAAGAGCACAGGCCAGGAGAGCAGGGACCACACCTCTCCTTAGATCAGGCCACCTTAGAAGAACTTAAAACTTACAGGTCTCCAGATTTAGCTCTAAAAGCAGCAACATGAAAAACCTGAAGCTTGGGACAGTTCCCCCTCCACTCTAGGAGTAAAACCCAACTTTAACATAAAGTTTAACATAAAGACAAGAGATTGGTTAAAAAAATGAGTAAACTGCCCCCCCAAAAAAAGAACCTGACCATAAAAAGCTACTATGGTGACAAGAAAGATCAAAACACAAATTCAGAAGAGGACAACAATGTTAAAACACCTACATTCAAAGCCTCAAAAAAAAAGGTGAATTGTTGTCAGACCCAAAAAGAATTCATGGAAGAACTCAGAAAGGATTTTAAAAATCACATAAGATAGGTACAGGAAAAACCGGGGGGAAAAATGAGAGCGATGCAAGGGAATCATAAAAAATGAGTCAAAATCTTGGTAAAGGAAGCACCAAAAAATGGAAAAAGATGTAAGAAATTCATGAAGAAAAAAACTCCCTAAAAAGTAGAATTGATCAAGTGGTAAAAGAGATACAAAACTCACTGAAGAAAATAATTCCTTAAAAATTAGAGTTGGGCAAGTGGAAGCTAATAATTCCATAAGACAGCAAGAAACAATAAAATAAAATCAAAAGAATGGAAAAATAGAAGAAAATGTGAAATATTCATTGAAAAAACAACTGACCTGAAAAATAGATCCAGGAGAAATAATTTAAGAATTAGTAGACTACCTGAAAATCATTATTAAAAAAAAAAGCTTAGATATCATCTTCCAAGAAGTTATTAAGGAAAACTGTCTTGATATCCTAGAACCAGAGAGTAAAATAAAAATTGAAAGAATCCACCAATTTCTTCCTGAAAGAGATTCTAAAAGGAAAATTCCCAATAATATTATAGTCAAATTCCAGAGCTCCCAGGTCAAAGAGGAAACTGCTGCAAATAGCCTGAAAGGAACAATTCAAATACTGTGGAGCCACAGTCAGGATAACACAAGATTTAGCATCTTCTACATTAAAAGATCAGAGGGTTTGGAATGTGATATTCCAAATGGGTAAAGGAGTTAGGACTATAATCAAGAATAACCCACCCAGAGAAACTGAGTATAATCCTTCAGGGAAAAAAATGGATATTTAATGGAACAGAGAACTTTCAAGCATTCATAATTAAAAGACCAAAGCTGAACAGATAATTTGACATTCAAACACAAGACTAAAAAAAAAAGCATAAAAAGGTAAACAGAAAAGAAAATCATAAGGGATTTAATATGGTTACACCATTTACATTCCTGCATGGGATTCTTGTAACTCCTAAGAACTTTGTCATTATTAAGGGAGTTAGAAGGCATCTACATAGACAGAGGGTACAGGTACAAGTTGACTATGATGAGATGATATCCAAAAAAAAAAAAACCAAGATTAATGGGTGAGAACGAAGGATGCACTGGGAGAAAAGGAAAGGGAGAGGTAGAATGTGGTGAATTACCTTACATAAAAGAAGCATAAAAGAGTTTTTATAGTGGAGGGGAAGACAAAGAGGGATGGCAAGTAATGCAGGAATCTTATTCTCATTAGAATTGGCTGAAAGAAGAAATAACATACATACTCCATGGGTATAGAAATCTACCATTTCCCTACAGGGAAGTAGGAAAGGAAGGGGACAAGAAAAGGGGCTGGCTGAGAGAAGGCAGAGTGGATTCAGAAAGGGGGTGGTCAGAAGCAAAACCCTGCTGAGGAAGGGCAGGGTGAAAGGAGAGAAAGAAAAGAAGATAAACAGGGGAAAAATAGGGTAGAGGGAAATATGCAGTTAGTAATCATAACTGTGAACGTAAATGGAATGAACTCACCCACAAAACAGAAGTGGACAGCAGAATGGATTAAAAACTGAAATCCTACAACATATTGCTTATGACAAACACACTTGAAGAGGAGAAACACAAATAGAATAAAGATAAGGGCTGAAGCAGAATCTATTATACTTTGGCTGAAGTTTAAAAAAAAGCAAGGGTAGCAATCATGATCTCAAAGCAAAAACAAAAACAGATCTAATTAAAGGAGAAAAATAAGGAAACTGCATCTTGCTGAAATGTACAAATAGACAATGAAATAATATCAATATTTAACATACATACAATAAATGGTATAGCATCCAAATTCTTAAAGGAAAAGTTAAAGGAAGAAATAGTAAAAATATACTAAATGAGAACTCAACTTTCCCCTCTCAAAAAATAAATTATAAATAAGGTAAGGAGATGAATAGAATTTTAGAAAAGTTAGGTATGGTAGACCTTTAGAGAAAATTGAATGGGAATAGAAAGGAATATGCTTTTTACTCAGCAGTATATGGCACTTGCCAAAAATTGACCCTGTATTAGGGCAAAAATACCACAACCAAATGCAGAAAAACAGAAATATTAAATGCATCCTTTTCAGACCATAATACAATAAAAATTGCATTCAATGAAGGGCCATAGAAAGATAAATTAAACTGGAAACTCAATAATTTAATCCTAAAGAATGAGTGGATCAAAGAACAAATCATAGAAACAATCAATAATTTCATTAAAGAGAATGACAACAGTGAGACAACATAACAAAATTTATGGGATGCAGCCTAATCAGTACTTTGGAGGGAGAGGGCAATTTATATCTCTAAACATTTGCATCAATAAATCAGAGAAAAAGAAGTTCAATGAATTGGATGTGCAACTAAAAAAAAAACTAGAAAAAAAAACCAAATTAAACATCCCCAATTAAACATGAAATTCAAAATCCTGGAAATCCAAAGGGAAATTAATAAAATTGAAAGAAAGAAAAACATTTAACTAATAAAACTAGGAAATGACTTTATGAAAAACCAATAAAATAGATAAACAATTTGGTTAATTTGATTAAAGTAAAGAAAGAAGAAAACCAAATTACCAGTATCAAAAATGAAAAGAATTACTTCACCAATGAAGAGGAAATTAAAGCAATTATTGGGAACTATTTTGTCCAATTATAAGCCAATAAATCTGACAATCTAAGTGAAATGGGTGAATATTTACAAAAATATGAATTGCCCTGATTAATAAAAGAGAAAGCAAAATACTTAAATAACCCCATCTAAAAAAAATTAATTAATTAGCTCCTTAATAAAAAATCCCCAGGACCAGATGGATTCATGACTAAATTCTACCAAACATTAAACAACTAATTCCAATGCTATATATAAATTATTTGGAAAAATAGGCAAAGAAGGAGCCTTACCAAATTCCTTTTATGACACACATATGGTGCTGATACCTAAACCAGGAAGAGCAAAAATAGAGAGATAAGAAACTATAACCAATTTCCCTAGTGAATATTGATGCAAAAAATTTAAATAAAATATTATCAAGGAGATAATAGCACTATAGCACAAAGATCATACAGTATGACCAGGTAGGATTTATACCAGGAATGCAAGGACAATTCAACATCAAGAAAACTATAAACATAATTGACAATATAAATAGTAAAACCAATGAAAATCATATGATTATCTCAACAAATGTATAAAAAAGCTTCTAACAAAGTACAACACTCATTCCCATTTAAAGCACTAGAAAGCATACAAATAATTAGAGCTTTCCTTAAAATAAGTAGTATTTATCTAAAACCATCAGCAAGTATTATCTATAATGGGGTAAGCGAGAAGCCTTCACAATAAGATCAGAGGTGAAGCAAGGTTACTCATTATCAGCACCATTATTCAATATCATACTAGAAATACTAGCTATAGCTATAAAACAAGAAAAAGAAATTGAAGAAATTAGAATAGGCAATGAGGAAACAAAACTATCATTCTCTGTAAATGATATGATTATATACTTGGAGAATCCTAGAGAATCAATTAAAAAACTAGTTGAAATAATTAATAATTTTGGCAAAGTTACAGGATATAAAATAAGCCTATATAAATAATCGCATTTCTATATAGTACCAACAAAGCCCAGCAGAAAGAGAAATTGCATTTAAAATAGCGTAGACAATACAAAATACCTGGGAGTTTATCTGCCAAGAAAACCTAGGATCTATATGAACACAATTACAAAACATTTTTCACACTAATAAAACCAAATCTGAACAATTGGAAAAATATTAATTGCTCATGGTTAAGCCAAACCAATACAATAAAAATGATAATTCTATCTAAATTAATTTACTTATTCAGGGCCATACCAATCAAACTACCAAAAATCATTTTATAGAACTAGAAAAATAATAACAAAATTCATCTGGAAGAACAAAAGTTAAAGAAGATCAAGGGAATTAATGAAAAAAAAGTGAAGGAAAATGGCCTAGATGTACCAGATCTCAAATTGTATTATAAAGTGGTAATCATCAAAACAGTCTGGTATTGACTAAGAGATAAGGCGATGGATAAGAGGAATAGATTGGGTACAAAACCTACAGTAGGTAATGACCATAGTAATCTAATGCTTGATAAATGCAAAGATCCAAGCTTTTGGGACAAGAAGCCACTATTTGACAAAAAACTACTGGGAAAACTGGAAAGCAGTTTGCAGAAACTAGGTACAGATCAACATCTCACACCATATACCAAGATAAAGTCAAAATGGGTACATGACTTAGATCTAAAAGGGGATACCATGAGCAAATTAAGAGAGCATAGAATGGTTTACTTGTCAGATCTATGGATAAAGGAAAAGTTTATTGCTGAACATGAGACAGAGAGGATCACAGGAAGTCAAATGGATAATTTTGATTACATTAAATTAAAAAGGGTTTGTACATACAAAACCAATACAGCCAAGATTAGAAGGAAAACAGAAAGCTGGGGAGGAAATTTCTAACAGCAGGTTTCTCTGATAAAGGCCTTATTTCTCAAATACATAAATAACGGAGTCAAATTTATAAAAATATAAGTCATTCCCCAGTTGATAAATGGTCAAAAGATATGAACAGGCAGTTTTCAGAAGAAGAAAAATCAAAGCTATCTATAGTCATATGAAAAAATGTTCTAAATCACTGTCGATTAGATAAATGCAAATTAAAACAGACAAAGAATTGATGGAGTTTGAATGTGGACCAAAGCATACTACATTTTTTTTTCATTTTTTGTCTGTTTTCCTCCACAACATGACTAATACAGACATATGTTTTACATGACTGCACATGTATGACCTATATCAAACTGCTTGCTATCTCAGGGAAAGGGAGAAAGGAAGGAGAGAGGAAGAGAATCTAGAACTCAAAATATTTTTTTAATTTTATTTTAAAATTTGTTTTCATATGCAGTAGGGGAAAATAAAATATTAAATTTTAAAGAGAGAAAAGGCACTTCCCTTTGGTGGGTCACAGGACAAAACAAAAGATAAATTGAGTTCCTAGCCTTGTTTTATTTCCTGGAACCTTAACCTTTGTTCTTTACCTTTCACACATGTTTAAAAAGAGAATAATCTGGAAAAGGCTTTTAAACCAGAGAAACATGATTTCTAAATATTTTCAATTGAACTAAAAAAGAGGTTTTGATATGCTTATCTAGATAAGCAACTTAAACTTTCAGTGTTCTAGAATACAGAATTCAGTGTTCAAAGAATACAGAGATGTAGCCAGCATTTATGAAAAGGAGTTTCCTCATCTAAGAATTCCCTATACCAATTAAATTACAGGTCCTATCCCAATTTCTATCCCTAATAATTACCATTACAGAAAAGAAGGCATGAAACTGCCAATGTAGGAAATTTTACTAGGGAATCAACAAGAACTTTTGCTTTCAAAAAAGCAATATCAATTTACTTTTAAAAAGTGAAGAAAAAATGGAAGGATAGAAATTGTTTTCCTTGGTTTATTAGTAATCCTGCACATGGGCTCCGGGGCTTTCTCTCTCAGCTTCTATGGAAAATGACAGGTAGGGTCTCTAGGGAGCATCTACTTCTCCTT